>NC_092340.1:109907500-110276666 GCF_046630445.1 Rutidosis leptorrhynchoides
TATAATTACAATTTTAACAAATAAATGATATATATATATATATATATATATATATATATATATATATATATATATATATATATATATAAATAAATAAAATACTTAATACATATAATGTAACAAAATTTATATTTTTATATATAAAAATGAATATATATTAATAATGAAATATATAAATATTAATCATTTAAATATATACACAAATTAAATATACATAATATATAAATTAAGATAGAATAAATAAATGGTCTGGTTACGATTATATGTTTTAATATATATATATATATATATATATATATATATATATATATATATATATATACAAATGATATAGGTTCGTGAATTCGAGGCCAACCGTGCACTTGTTCAATGCCATCATATGCATAATTACTACGAAATACAGTATTGTGAGTTTCATTTACTCTCTTTTTAAATGCTTTTGCAATATATATTTTTGGGACTGAGAATACATGCACTGCTTTATAAATGTTTTACGAAATAGACACAAGTAATTGAAACTACATTCTATGGTTGAATTATTAAACCGAATATCACCCCTTTTAGCTTGGTAACCTAAGAATTAGGCAGACGAGAGGTTCTGTTCCTAATTGACGCGAATCCTAAAGATAGATCTATTGGGCCTAACAACCCCCATTCAGGTTATGGATGGCTTTAGTACTTCGAGATTATTATTATACACACGAGAGGTTCTGTTTGGGGATATTCTATGCATTAAAGTTAATGTCGGTTACCAGGTGTTCAATCCATATGAATGATTTTATCTTTATGCAGACGAGATGTTCTGCTTATAAATATGAAAATCTTGTGGTCTATTAAAATTATGGAAATGATCGATTATGATAAACTAATGAACTCACCAACCTTTTGGTTGACACTTTAAGGCATGTTTATTCTCAGGATTGAAAGAAATCTTTCGCTGTGCATTTGCTCAATTTAAAGATATTACTTGGAGTCATTCATGGCATATTTCAAAAGACGTTGCATTCAAGTCATTGAGTTCAGTAAAGATTATGATTAAGTAAAAGACAGATTAGATCATTTATTGTTGGATATTATGAAATGGTATGCATGCTTGTCAACTTTCGATGTAATGAAAGTTTGTCTTTTAAAACGAATGCAATGTTTGTAAAATGTATCATATAGAGGTCAAATACCTCGTGATGTAATCATATGTTATTGTATTCGTTCTTATGGATTAGGACGGGTCTTTACTTGTGGTATCAGAGCGGTGGTCTTAGCGAACCAGGTTTTGCATTAGTGTGTCTAACTGATAGTTGTTTAGATGCATTAGTAAGTCTGGACTTCGACCGTGTCTGCATGTCAAAAGTTTTGCTTATCATTTAGTGTCGAAAATTACTTGCTTATCATCCTTAAGTCTAGACACGTCTTACTGCATTGATTGCATGAATAGTGTATAGACAAAATTCATATCTTAGCGTATCTGTTACTGTAAACTTTGCCTGACATATTCTGTAAATTCCTCCGTAATCTATGAAATCTTTTGTTCTATATATATAGATATTCTATATAATTAGAATACCATCCGATAGCCGAAAATCATTTCATATTGAAATGTGACCGAAACTCGGAATGCAACATAATCGTAGATCTCAACCTAGAGAACATATGTTGGTCAATACATGTCTAACAAGCTAGGTCGGGTTATAGTGTATCACAATCCTAATGCTCAAGACCGACATGCAAAAGTTAACAAAAGCCATCTCAAAAGTCAACCTGATCCAATATGATCTTTAAATCTATACATGTTTATTATCATAGTATAAGTCTTGATAATTGAACGAATTTATAGTTTATCAAACTCAAAATATTATTTATTTCAGGAGCTATATTATATTTGAATTATCATGGCAATCGAAAATATTTTATTATTTCACATAGCTTTCCAATACTTGTAAAATCAGATTATAGTGTTTATAAAGCTTTAAAACATGATAAGACAGTCAACTTTGACAATTGTTCAACAAAATGAGACGTGTCTTATATAGAAATTCATTTACTCGATTAGTAATATCTAAAAATCCAATTTATCAATCTCATAGACAAGTTGTTTAAATATTAATTTACAGTTTCAAACACAATTTTAATTAACGTCAAATATAATTCAGTTGACCATATCTTTTAATCCGTTCATCAAAATCACGCGATTTCTAAATGAAAAGTTAATAATTTTTCGCCAGCTTTTCAAAAATATGCATATCATATACTTTATATCAGTAGCATATGTATCAAATTTGTGATTCATCATAAACTATCTAACGATAAAATTAAAGCATACAAGCATCCATAAATATATATACTCGAGCACTAGACATGGATACACTATTAATATATAAAAGATAAGATATGAATGCTCACGTATCAATATTGTGATTCAATATTATAAGAAAGTACGTAGACGTAACGGAGATGGTAAACACTAGTTTGACTCACGAGAAATACCCTCGAATAATACCCATCACCTCCTTAGCTATAACTCATAATTTTCTTAGCTCTTTCCCGCTCGAAAAAAATCATTTTGAAATCATTTGGACATAACCTCGTCGTAGTATTTTATGTATAATACTAATAATAATACAAATACTACTAATAATAATAATAAGATTAATACTAATATTAATATTTAATAATAATAATAATATAATATAATAATAATAATAATAATAATAATAATAATAATAATAATAATAATAATATAAATAATTATATATATGCAGAGGGAGATAGATAGATGAGAAGGATATATGTTTAAAATCGCCTGAAATCGAACGAATTTATAGGACCTCACCTGTCCCAGCCTTCCATGCGATCGCATGGCTGGGAAGGCATATGCCCATGCGATCGCATGACACTTGTGTCCAACTCATGTTCGTTTTGTTTTCTAGTTTGTCGACATAATTTTTCAATGTAGCAAATAGCGTTTTTACCGTAGCAAATAGTGTTTTACTGTAGCAAATTCATTTTCACTGTAGCAAATAGTGTTTCACTGTAGCAAAGTCGTTTTTACTGTAGCAAATAGTATTTACTGTAGCAAATAGTGTTTTACTGTAGCAAAGTCGTGAATTTCTTTTTCTCCCTTGGCCATCGCACCACACAACCATCATCATCATCATTTAATCTTCATAAAAAGCTTGGATCATTGTATCGTTCACGCATCCGGATTCCTCTCGTTCTTCTCTACGCGTCTATACCATTCGTTTCTCGATTAGGGTATAAACCCTAACCCTAACTTTTTGATTTTTATTTAATTTTTATGTTTTTGATGATTAATATGATAGTATAGTGCTTGTGTATTGTTGGATTAATGGTTGTATGCTTAGAATCACTCGTTATTACATGTTTTCGGTTTGATTGATTGTGGACAGCAGACTAATCGACCATTTCAGTAAAATTAACTGATTTTTTGTTAAATTAAAGTGTCTATATGTGTTCCTCTCAGCAAGACATTGATTTTAGACTCCGGATTCATGTTATTTCGATTCCCGGAACTTAAGTTATGATTAAAATGGTGTTTTCATGGAATTAAAAGATAAAAGCGAATGTGTTCAGGTTTGGTCCGACTTTGTGACCACTTTTGGAGTCTCTAGGGTGTACTAGTGTGTTAGGATTGATGATTGGATAAACATTCATGTTCGGGTCATCGAAATCTGAGCCACGGAAAACCCGGTATGACTAAAACAAGTTTTTGATCGGATTAAAGTCCCAAGTTGAATTATGGCTCTTAGTCACGACTTGGGGGCTTTTCTTAGGGTGTTCTTGAGGGCACTAATGTGTCGGGTGGTTTGGTTAGGCAAGGATATATATAAGACTCACCGAAAACTGACACCCCGGGCTCAAGTTATGACCCGATTAACTTTTAATTAAAACTTATGGTCATGAAATAAAACTTATGATATAAATAATGATTTTCATTATTATTAAATTACTTATGATATAAAAGTAATTAATTTAATTTAAGACTTATGATATATATATTTAATATATCAATTATTAATTACATTATGATTTAGTTAAACATTTAATTAAACTTATGATTAATAATACTTTTATTATTAATGAAAAATACTTATGATAAGTATTAAACTTATGTTATGAGATTATTATTATAAGACTTATAATAAAGATTAATTAATTATTTAATTATTATAAGGCTTAGTTATTATACAATTATAATTTAATTATTAAATACTTATGGTTTAATAATTATAATTAAATACTTATGATATGATTAATAATTCATTATTAATTAATAATACTTATAATATGATTTAAAATCTATTATTAATTAATAATACTTATGTAATGATTAATATTTAATTAATTAATTAAATAATTATATTATATTAATTATATCATTTAAACTTATGTTAACTTATTAATTCAATTTAATTTAATTAAACTTATGATATGACATGATTATGCATATATGACTTTAAATAATATTATAACTTATATTATTAATATAATATACACTTTAAAATTCAACGTTGACTATGTTTGACCAATGTTGACTTTTGAGTTGACTTTCAGTTGACTTTGACTTTCGGTTGACTTTTGTTGACTTTCTAATTAAGGAAACTTTTCTAAGTTAAAAACTTTCCAAAAATAGAAACTTTCCAAAAATAGAAACTTTCTAAAAATAGAAACTTTCCAAAAATGGAAACCTGCTAAAAATAGAAAATTTCTAAAAATAGAAAGTACGTGTTATACGCTGTCCTGATCATACCGAAACATACTGAGTGTTGTTCTATGTTTACTTGCAACAAGTACTATAGCTATCATACTAAGACTTGACCGAAGTTAGTTATTTATATCGACCTGCTTTATTTATAAGTCGGCGTTGTGATCATTCTTCATCTCCTACTTCATTTGCGGTTTACATTTTTGTGTGGTTACTTCATTTACGTTAAGGTGAGTTATAGTCCCGCTTTTCATACTATTTAAAGTAATTTGGGATGTGATTACATGCATTTTGTTTTACGTTTAGACACAAGTGGCAATTAAATTTAAATTATTCATTATGAGTTGAACGAAAATATTCCCTAGTCTGGTAACTGTAATCACTGGTTTCTACTGGTGAACGCGAATCCTATGGATAGATATATCGAGCTTGACAGCCCCATTTCGAGCTAGTCACGCTAGCAATTTATAATCGGAATGTATTAGTACTTCATTATTATTTGAAGATACACCTGTTCAGTGTATATATATTGTGTTTGGTAACGGTATGGAAATGGTTAAGTGGTTACCAGGTGACTCATAGATAATGGTATGGAAATAGATACACCTGTTCAGTGGTATTATTCTTAGTACTAACGGTTGCATTATTCTGTTTTGAAGATCATGCATTCTCGTGAGTCCAACGAAGCTCGCATGCAACGCTTAATCGCTGAAGGGATAGAAGCTGCTATGGCAGCTAATGCTAATGCCAATACCAATAATCAGGTGGGATGCTCCCACAAGACTTTTATGGCTAGTCGTCTACAAGAATTTAGTGGCACCGAAGGACCCATTGGACTTACTCGTTGGTTTGGGAAGGTTGAGTCTATTTTTCGGGTTTGTAGAGTCCGTGATGAGGACAAGGTCAGATTCGCCAGCTGCACTCTTATAGACAGTGCTTTAACTTGGTGGAATAATTTGGTTAGCAGTTTGGGTAATGATGCTGCTTATGGGTTGTCTTGGAATGATTTTAAAGAGAGGATGATCACCCTTTATCGTCCCAGGGGTGAACTTAAGAAGTTGGAGACTGAGATTAAGAACTTAAAGATGAAGGGCACCGATTTAGATGCCTATGAGCAAAGGTTCTTTGAATTGACGTTGTTGTGTCCAAATGCTTATGCTGATGAGGACCGTAAGATTGAAGCTTATATTGATGGGTTATCTGAGCAGATTGAGCATGGTGTTGAGTCCAGTGAGCCCCAGACTATTGAAGCTACCATATCTATGGCGCATAAGCTTAATGATAAGATTTTGAGAAGAAGTAAGAAAGCTGCGTCAGATGCTAGTGACGAAGTTGTTAAGAAGGCTGATGATGGGAAGAGGAAGTGGGATAACAACTGCAACCAGAACCAAAGTCAGCAAAAGAAACAAAATACTTCTGGTTTGAATAATCGTAATCAGCGTGTTTGTCCGCGATGTTATAAGTCTCACGATGGTTATTGTGCAGTTACTTGTAAAAGGTGTTCCAAGCAGGGACACATTGCTAAAAATTGTACGGTGATCATGCCGGATACTGCTCCTCCTGCTGCAAGTGGTGGTAATAATGGTGGTAATGGTAATGGGAAGCCGAAGAATGATGGTAATCAGAAGGTGTGTTATGAATGTGGTAAACTGGGGCATTTCCGTGATACCTGGCCTAATAAGAAGACTACTGAAAACACACGTGGAAGGGCGTTTAACATTAAACCCAGGGATGCTGAGGAAGATCCAAAACTAGTTACTGGTACGTTCTCGGTCAACGACTTATCGGTTTATGTACTATTTGATTCAGGGGCTGATTTAAGTTTTGTGTCAAGTAAATTTAGTCTAAAAATTAAAACTCCGTTAACTCCTCTCGACAGAACTTATGTCGTAGAGATAGCTAATGGTAAAGTGCTTACTGTTAAAACTGTGTATCGTAATTGTAACATTAATCTGGCTGGTAGAGATTTCGAGGTAGATTTAATACCGATTGACCTAGGAAGTTTTGACATTGTTATTGGTATGGATTGGTTGTCTACGAATCGTGCTGAAATCGTGTGTTGTGAGAAGGATGTTCGTATTACTGATGTGGTTGGAGAGCTACTGATGGTTTTTAGGGATAAGAAAGGCAGGCAGTTAAATCTTATTAGCTGTTTGAAAGGTCATAAATATCTTTGCAAAGGCTGTCATGCTATTCTATCTCATGTTGTTGATTCTAATAAAGAAGAGAAGAGCATTGGTGATGTTCCTATTGTTAGAGATTTTCCCGAGGTATTTCCCAAAGATTTACCTTGTCTTCCGCCGCAACACGTGGTAGAATTTGAAATTGATCTTGTTCCCGGTGCTGCTCCTGTAGCACGTGCTCCTTATCGACTTGCGCCTTCCGAACTTCAAGAATTGTCGAGTCAACTCCGTGAGTTGTTAGACAAAGGTTTTATTCGTCCTAGTTCGTCCCCTTGGGGAGCTCATGTTCTATTTGTTAAAAAGAAGGATGGTTTGTTTCATTTGTGTATTGATTATCGTGAATTGAACAAGCTTACAGTTAAAAACCGTTACCCTCTTCCTAGAATTGATGATCTGTTCGATCAGCTTTAGGGTTCGTCAGTTTATTCTAAGATCGATCTTCGTCCCGGTTATCATCAATTGCGGGTTAAAGAATCTGATATTCTGAAAACCGCATTCCACACCCGTTATGGTCTCACTCTAGAACTCTTCTCTCTCTCTCTCTCTCTAGAATTTAAGTGGAAAGATGAAGGTAGGTGATAATGGAGTTATGACACCCCACTAACTGATCTTGTGGCCTTAAATTCGTCCCAAGTGTGAAATTACCAAAAAGCCCATGTTTTATAACTTAAAATAAGACAGCTGGTCTGCCAGTCCATCTAGACGGCATCCAGAATACTGGACGGCGTCCAGCCCTTCAAACTTGGATGGCATCCCACAAGTTAGACGGCATCCCAACCATCTGAGAAAACAGGATCTTACATAGCGAAACCTCTGACTGCTTTAACGCACAATGGGAAAAAGTATGAGTGGAAGGATGAACAAGAGACTGCTTTTCAAACTTTGAAGAAGAAGTTGACTACCGCTCCGATATTGTCACTGCCTGAGGGTAATGATGATTTTGTTGTTTATTGTGATGCATCGTGTCAGGGCTTTGGCTGTGTTTTGATGCAGCGAAAGAAAGTCATTGCTTATGCTTCACGTCAGTTAAAGATCCACGAAAAAAAATTATACAACACATGATTTAGAATTGGGAGCTGTTGTGTTTGCACTTAAGATTTGGAGACATTATCTTTATGGAGTCAAAAGTACAGTGTACACTGATCACAAAAGTCTTCAACATATTCTTGATCAAAAACAGCTAAACATGAGGCAGCAAAGATGGGTTGAGACGTTGAATGATTATGATTGTAAACTTTTATATCATCCAGGGAAGGCCAATGTTGTGGCCGATGCGTTAAGTCGAAAAGAGAGGGTTGAACCTCGCAGATTTAGAGCCTTGAACATGACCATTCGAACAAACCTCGCAAGGCAGATTCTTGTAGCTCAACAAGAAGCCTTGAAGGAGGAGAATTTTGTAAAAGAGAAGGTCAGATGCATGGCTAAGAAATTTGAGATACGAGCAGATGGTACACGGTATTTTGCGGGACGACTTTGGGTTCCGAAATTTGGTGATTTACGACAACTTGTGTTAGATGAGGCTCATAAGTATAGGTACTCTATTCATCCTGGTTCAGGAAAGATATATCATGATCTTAAGGAGCTATATTGGTGGCCTAATTTGAAAACTGATGTGGCTACTTATGTGGCTAAGTGTGTTTGACCTGTGCTAAGGTTAAAGCTGAACATCAGAAACCGTCTGGACTTTTGGTGCAACCTGAGATTCCCGAGTGGAAGTAGGAAGGTATTACGATGGACTTTATCACGAATTTACCGAGAGTAGTGGGTGGTTATGATACCATTTGGGTGATTGTTGACCGACTGAGAAAACATGATCTTACAACTCTCCCCCACTTGAACCGAATTGCGTCCTCGCAATCCAAGCTGCATGACAAGCAGGAAGATAAACTAACACAAACTTTTCGGGCTCCCAAGTGAACTCGGAACCCTTACTATGACGCCATTGAACTTTATAAGTTCTCACCTCTTTATTTCTTAACCTTTTCACCTTTTCATCGAGTATAGCAATCGGCTCCTCAACATACTCTAACTTGTTGTTTAGCTCAATTTCATCTAAGGGCATCCATGAAGAATCATCCTCAAGACACTTACAGAGATGGGAAACATGAAATGTATTATGGATCCCCGCAAGTTCTTCAGGTAATTCCAAACGATACGCAACTTCACCAACATGAGCTAAAATTTTAAATGGCCCAATAAACCGAGGAGCTAACTTTCCTCGTTTTCGAAAACAAATAATACCCTTCCATGGTGAAACCTTAAGCATCACCATGTCACCCTCTTGAAACTCAATCAATCGCCTACGCTTGTCGGCATACGACTTTTGTCTATCTTGATCCGCTTTCAAATGAGTCCGAATCATCTCAACTACCCCTGAAATCAATAATGCATGCCTGTAACATATCCTCCAATGTTTGATTCATACGTTCGGTTTGACCATCCGTTTGAGGATGGTACGTGATGTGCTGAATCGTAACCTTTATTTATGAACGGATTTGAGTTGTTTTGTTACACGAATTGATTTATTGTATATGTGGTATTTTATTGAATTCAGGTTGATTTCACACATATATAGGCAACTAGTCCTATCCGTGTAGTTTAGTTTATTGGTAAATCCGATTCGTTCCACAGGGAGATAGAGTGTTTAATGGTTTTTAATAGTCTTTGATGTCAAACTTAATTAAAGGGGGTTTTGGATTAGGAATTTATAATATAACAGTAACAGAAAATAACTTAACTAATTTACTTCATAAATAAAATTACAAGATTACAATAAATAACTTAAAAAGGAACTAAATGAAATTATGCTAATTATGATGCATTAATTATATTACTAAATGGTAATTAGTAAAATAGTAATTTTTAATAAAACTATATGTTTAGAATTTTGTTTTGAGTAATTATAATATAAACTTATTTAAATTAACTAAATGACAAGTTTTAATTATATTAATATAAATTATTAGGAATAGTAATTTAACTAATTACAAACTAATTATAAATTATAAACTTTTAATTAACACTAATTATAAGGTTAAAACATGTATTAAAGTATTTTATAATAACTAATATTAATTATATAGTAATAACCTAAATATAAATAATTAAATAATTAAAACCCTAATTTTAACCCTACTGGTACTGTAGCCGCGTTGTAGACCGTACGCGTTTCGCGTATTTATACGTGTATCGCGTATAATTTAAAACCTACGCGAATTGTGTGAATCTGGTCGTACAGTTTGATTTACAGGCATACGCGTTTCGCGTATACCATACACGATTCGCGTATGACTTATACGATGTGACAAACAGTCTGTTGCGAATTTTAAGTACTTTTATGTATTCTTTTTATATTTTAAAATAATAATTCGTAAATAATGATAATAATACGTTTACAAGAAATAATAATGGGATAAATGGGAGTGTTTACTTAAATGTGTCACCTCTAGGTCCATGGATTGTTTTGAGTTTAAGCCCTATTAAAATGTTTTAGTAATAAACTTTACATTTTTCTTTCTAAAAAATATAAGGTTACGACTAACTAATTAAAATCTAATTTTCATCGGATTTTATTTAGAAAGCTACTATTCCCCAAGTATTTAAATTGAGACCTAGCCTAGTTTTGACTTTCGCCAAAACCCAAATCATAACGGTTTCCCTTTTTATAATTTCACTACCATATAATTATTGATATTACCCAAACCACCGAAGTTTATTTCTAAATTGGTGTTAATAACTTATCCATAAATTCGTCTAGATCATTTTAATGTTGAAGCTTAATTTATGTAAATAAAAACAACTTTCATTATTTAAATTTAATAAATTAAGTGGCAAGGGTTAAATACCTAATTACACAATAATGGTTCTTTTAACTAGGCTCAATATTAAGAATACTAAAGTTACATTTTTAACTTTTACAAATGGTAACAATCCATTTCACTAGGGGCTCTACATTTAAGCAAACACTAGGGAAATTTAGCTATTCATTACACTAGGGTAAACATAAAAATATAGATATGCAAACATAATAACAACGCTAATTTTAACAGAGTAAACTTACTAAAATATCTTCACTTTCATTAACTTCAAACGGTAGAAAATTACAATAATAACACCCCTTTCACGCGTACAATAACACCCTTAATCACGAATAATACACCCTTAAATATTTGAAACTAATTTTACAGAGTAATAAAATGACAGTAGTAATTATGTATAGTAATTGATATGTGTAAACTTGTGTTGTATTCTCCCTTTTTTTTGTTGATAGTACTTCGTATTTATCATTGAACTTGAAGTAGTAGTTGAGTCAAAAAGCTCCACTTGCTGTAGCACTTAGACAAAAGAATTGTTTTAAAAACATAAAAGTAGCCGCCCCCTTCTGGAAACTGGAACAGTAATCTGGCCTAACATTACGCGTTTCGTGTATGGCTACACGATTCGCGTATGACCAAAAGGCTACACGTTTCGTGTAGTGTTACACGATTCGTGTAAGACCAATCGACAGTTTTCTTCATTTTTTTCTTTTTGTTTATTCTTTGTTGATCCCGTATCGACGTGTACTGACTTGGCACTTTCCATTTGAACTCTTTTCTTCATCTATCTTGTACTTTCATTCGGATAAACTTTTCTTGATATAAATTTGGTTAAAACTATCGTTTTATCGTCGTTTCTTCGAATAGCAAGCTCTTGTCTACTTTTATCGTTTTTCTCGTGAAATGCTCATTGAATGTCTTTGTAGATGGTAAAAACCTATGAAATATAAGTGATATTGCGTCGAATAATATGTATGTTTAGAGCAATATCAAAATACCCCACACTTGAACGTTGCTTGTCCTCAAGCAATTACATCTTTGAACAGAATCGGAACATTACATATATCTTTATTATCGAACATTAGATCACACAACACACACTACACGAAATGAAACACACGCTATATGAAATATATTACACAACACAGTATTTATTGGATCACACGCACACGAAACGAAATTCTAACAACAGAAACAAACATGAAACTCGTGATTAGGGTTTAAAAATTTGGATCCTTAGGGAAAATTGGACCTTGTGAAAACGTTTTATGATTTTATAAAATGTCATGCTAGTTTTTACACTAGACACGTTTTCTGGTTTTAACCTCAAATTCCGGTTGAGGGTAACTGAAAACCGAAGTCTCAGTCGGCGATTAGCAAGCTATTCGCCCCCATGATTGTAGTATCATGGAACTTGAAGCCGAATGTCCAAAAAATGGTTTTACACAAATATAATTCATAAAATAGCATAAGTTTTAGAACAAAATTATATCGTGTCCAAATATCATCGGTGAACCATGAGTTTGCACACCTCAATTTGTTATGGCATATGTATGTTGACCGCGGTCAAACATAGATGCGGTTAATCTTTACGGAGATTATCCATCTGGCGATTAGATTCATTAGTCTTAAAAGGTAATTTGCATTGTGCCCCCCCATTGTACGAGAAATATCCTTCTCATGGTTAGGATAAATCTGACCACCAAAAACCCTGTTTGATGCTGAGGTTAGGTGGATTTCCAGCCGATTTTAGGGATGACTTTTCAAGATTTTTCGTCAACCTACAGCTGTTCTGGACTACATCTTCTAACATAAGTTAGCAAGTGTGTCAATTTGGAAGACTTTACTTCCTTACGGGATGGACTTGATTCATCCTCTATTACTCGTAATAATGGAATATTCAGGTTTATACGTTCCAAAGCAATGATATCTGCAATAACTTCATAGAAACATGTGATATATGGTTCTCAACATAAGGTTTTATGAATTCTTGTTATAATTGGTTTTCTTTTATAGGTTTTAAACAAATAAACTTATGCGTTTTTAATGTATTGAGACGATAATTTCGGTTTTTGACACCTATGCTTTAATCGCTCGTAGTTACCTTAAAAATTTATTTGTTATATTTGTTTAAAGATTTTCAAATTTTCATAAAAACCAATAACTTATAAGTTCTCGAGAATTTATATATTCCCACCCCACACTTAAGATTATGTAATGCCCTCATTACATAAAATCAGATAATAATGTATAAATTTGAGAGGGCAAATAGTGTGAAGTATTTGGAACTTCCTTTGTTAACCGATTTGGATTTTCAAATTGTTTTACCTATGATTTTATCCAACGTTTGTATCACAGTGTAATTCGATGTTTCGTTTCGTCTAATTGCATTTTCTTCTGTACCTGTCAAAACCATGTAAAAGCACACAAAACATGGGGTTGTACATCAATCGTACAAAAAATTTTTACCCCACACTACTTTCTTGCTAATATATAATAAAACATAAGAAACAAAAAAGTATTAAAACACACCATACAATAATGTTATTACACACCATAAAAATAAAAATGTTTAAAACAATAGAACTAGTCAAATGGGCTCCAAAATGGTCCTCCTCGTTCGCCCTCCTCCTGTTGCTGTCGCTGCCGTTGCTCGTTTAGGCGTTGTTCCTCGTAGAAACGCCTATATGCATCCTGACTCGCGGCTATGGCGGCATTATGGTCATAGGGTGGAGGTAGAGGGTCATTGGGTGTCTGCCATGGGGGATATGATGGAAAGGCTGAGGGTGCGTAAGCTTGTGGGTTAGACGCGTATAGATATGCCTGTTGGTGCGCCCACTCTAATTGATTTCCCATTCCCCTCTGATCATATCAGATGTTGGACAGCATATTATATTGATCTAGCTGGGTATGCCTAATGTCCCCTAATTGCCGAGATAAAGCAGTGTACTGATCTTCTGATCTCGCTCCCCAGTTTTGATATGAATTACGTACATCTAAACTCAATGCGTTAAACGAGTTTTGGAGCATATCGAAATCAGAAGTACCTGTATGAGACGAGCTAGCCTGATCTGTCTCTCTGCGTCTCCTCCTAGCTTCCCTCGCGGGTTCATCATCCTCTTCCATAGGTGCGTGAGCAGCAACTTCCTGTTGCCTTAAACTACGTACCCCACCCCTTACACGTATAGCCTTAGCTGTCCTATACACCTCCAATCCCAAATTATGAACCGGTTGATCTATTGGTTGGATTGGAGGGTCAAATTCGTTCGGGTCGAGACCGAACCAGGCTGCCAAACACGTGACATAGTGACCCCCCGACATGTCACTGGATCCTCGAGAACCCTTACCAAAATGGGCTAAAAAGTAGGCCACTCCATAGGGTATACTAATAAATGTATCCCTATCTCTGATTGCATCTAAATACCAAAGGTCAACATAATTAATCTTATCTGTATTAAGGAATGCCCTTTGGTTAATTGTGTTCGCTATAAATTTATGAATTATTCGATAGCGAACATCAGTGATCTTAAGGTATGATTCTTGGCCTGCTACATAAGTATTCTTTTGGGAAAAAGAGCGCCAGACACTCAAAGAATCATAATCTCCTGTATACCTAGCTCCTGTAAAAATATATTCCCAAAAACCTGGAGCATTCATCTCATTACCGTCATAAATCCCTAAGGCCATAGTCATGTCGCCTAGGGACATTACTCTATCTACACCACCCAATCTAAATTGTAGGAAACTAGTATCTTCGATATTTTCCGGGTGTATATTCATCCTAACGGTAGAATAAAATTCTAAACACCATTCTCTATATACAGGAGAATTTAACCTAAACAATCTCTCAAAGTCATTATAATACCTAATTTCCCCAAATTCATTCGTGAAACTTTGGGTTAAAATTTCCCTTATCGGTGTATCTAAGTTGACTGGGTCTCCTAGGGGATCCCAATCAACAACGTAAACTGGAGAGATGGTTCGATTTACCAGAATGAGTAAATCCTTAACTTTTTGCACCCTTTGATGTACTTCGTTAGGAAATTGCAGGATCGGGTGTAGGTTCAAGAGTTATTGTTCCATTTCGGGGGTAACTTGATCTTGTGCTTGTTGTTGGTTAAATGCCCTCATTCTAAATGGTCCCTGCATAACATTTTAAAAACAAGGAAATCATCCCAATAGGATGTGTCAATGTTAGCAAAGAGTTTAAATTCAACAAACAAGCTTGTTTCATCACCACATGAATCAATCTATTTCAACAACATTGGAAGATTTAGTTCTATAATTCAAAATAAAGCAGAAACAAACCAAAAATCATAAATCAAAAATCAAGTTTCATATGCAAAGTTTAATTCACAAGTGAAAACACGCAATTTTTCTAAGTATATCGAATTCAATTCAATCACATTGCGTGTATTTCAGCTTCTAAATAATCCTTAACAACATTAAAGTTCATACTTGATTCATTAAAATGACAAAAACTATCAAAATCATACTAAAATTAAAAATTACAAAATCAAACAAACAAAAACATGTTCAAGAGTTATAACTACTGACAAAACACTTAAAAACATCTAATTACAACCAAAATAACACACCTCAGTAGCAATTTCTCAATTATCCCCAATTTGTATAAACCCTAATTTTTCAATAACCAATTAAACATCAATTTTTCATGCTAATCGGGTTTATTATCTTACTAACAACATAGATATAGCAATAATTAAGCAAAAATCAACAAGAACATGCATATAATTCGGATTAAAGCCATAAAGAAATATAATGAAAAATTTGAAGAACATGAGGTAAAATGGGTTTAGGACCCATACCAATCTAGGCATGTTGAAAGATTGAAGAATTGGAGAAGATTGGAAGTGTTAATTTAAGTTTTGGGTGTGATTTTGGCGATTTTTGGGGTTTCCTCTCGTTTACAGCAGCCTGAATAATGAAAAGAGTGTGTAAAGAACAGACTGCTGCTCGTCTGTTATGTTCAGCTATTTTTTACCCTACGCGTTTCGCGTAGGTCTACGCGATTCGCGTAAGCTTTGTATTCCACGCGTTTCGTGTAGGTCTACACGATTCGAGTATGCTTTGTCTGTATTTTTTTTTTTTTTTTTTCAACTTATAAACAATTGATTTTAAAATATCTTTTATATATTTATATTTGTAACGGAAATTCGGTTGTTACACCTGATCTTAATCCGTTTATAAATTTTTAATTTCAATTTATAAAATTCAATCCATTAAAAGTTAAAGTTTTTAATGTTTTTCGCAAACAAATTTAAAATAAAATAAAAACACTCTATTTTTGTGTTAAAATTATTAACATTTTTTAATTTTAAAACAAGTATATGAAAAATAAAAATTATACAAATTAAAATACACTCTATTTTTTTTGTATACCCTTAAATCAACTAATTTTCAAACTTAAAACTTTGTTTCCTATCGATTAGGTAGAGATAAATTCAGTCGTCAAACCTATCATTATCCACGACAAAGATTTACAAGTTATATATTTTTACGGTTATTGATAAAAAGGTATATTTTGCAATCTACTGTAGACTTTTAGAATTTAACAACAACAAAAAATTTTGTGCAATTTGAAGAATGAAAATTCAGTTGTGACACCTAAACATTTTCATTTTCAAAGAAATAAGTTAAACTCAAGGCGTTTCACCTTCAATTTAGTAGAAAGGATTTTTTTTTTTTTTTTATTTTGTTTTCGTGGTTTACTATTTAACAGATATCTTATGAATCCAACAAGAAATTTCGTGCAATTTGAAAAACAATAATTCAGTTGTAACACTTAACATTTATCGTTTTTAATGAAAACATATTGAACTCAAGGTTCATCACTTTTAAATGGTAGACCGTTTTAATAGAACATACAACAAACAAAAACAAACCAAACACACCAAAACATTACACACAAAAATGCACAAACACACAATTGGCGAGAAAAAGATTTAAAAAGTGAAGCCTCGTTGGCTCGCCTCGTAGTGGAGTCGCATTATTTCGCTCCCCATTGCTTCGTAGGCGTAACCTCGCTGGTTTAAGAGGTTTTCTTCTGCACATTTTAAAGGCCCTTCTCGGCATAAGGTTACGTACTCGTAATTAGAGTCCGTTTGGTTCTTTGGGCAATCTCCGGAGTGAGTCGGTTTTCCACATTTTACACATTTACCCAAATGACGTGCTCTACGCCTTTTAGCTGATTTAGATTTTCCTCTTGCATAGTTTGTCTCATTTAGTTTCTGTCTTTCTTCTTTCCTCGCCTTATCGCATCTTTTCTTAATATCTAACACCACATCCCTCGGTAAAATCTTATCGCACTTTAAAATGAAATGGTTGTAGATATACTGACTGCGCATCTTGAAATTACACAATAAAAACAAAAAGAAATTAAAAAGGTAGAATGGAGGGAGAAGACTAGTTCTTTAGGGTCTGCTAGGCAAAGACCAATCTAACCCCACTCTTAAAGATAAGAATAAAAATCGAGAATTGAGTTTAAAACCTTAGAGTTACCCTGAATTTATTTGTCCTTAGGGTAGAAGGTGGTTTCGTCTCTTTCCGTAGTATTGATTTCTTCAAAGTATAACTTGAGTCTGTTTCCGTTCACTTTGAAAGTTCCACCGTCTTTACCATACAACTCTGCATATCCAGATGGAAAAACCTGTTTTATTATATATGGCCCATTCCATCGGGATCTAAGTTTACCAGGTGAAAACTTGAAACGTGATTGGAATACCAATACTTTATCCCCTTGTTCAAATTCTTTCTTTTTTAATCGTGCATCGTGCCATACTTTAGTTTTTTCTTTATATGTTTTAGAATTTTCGTAGGCTTGTAATCTTAATTCATCTAGTTCGTTAAGTTGTGATAACCTATTTTCTCCGGCTTGTACAAGGTCAGTATTACATTCTCTCATAGCCCAGTACGCCTTGTGTTCAACTTCAACAAGTAGATGACACGCTTTACCGTATACAAGTCTAAATGGTGTGGTACCTATTGGTGTTTTATACGCAGTCCTAAAAGCCCACAACGCGTCATCTAACTTGCGTTGCCAGATTTTAGGGTTGTTATTAACCGTCTTCTCAAGTATGCGTTTTAAAGCACGATTCGTGTTCTCCACTTGACCACTTGTTTGCGGGTGGTACGAAGTAGAGAAACGATGAGTTACGCCATACTTCTTCAACACCTTTTCAAGAAGGTTGTTGGTAAAATGTGTTCCTCGGTCGGATATGAGTGCTTTTGGGATTCCAAAGCGTGAGAAGAGATTTTTCAAGAAGTTTACCACCACCCTAGCATCATTTGTAGGCAAAGCTTTTGCTTCAGCCCACTTGGATACATAGTCAACGGCTACTAGTATGTACTTGCACTTATGTGAACTTGGAAAGGGTCCCATGAAATCGATTCCCCAAATGTCAAAGATTTCACAAACTTGGATGCCGGTTTGAGGCATCTCATCCTTTTTCGTGATGTTACCCGTTCGTTGGCATGCGTTACAAGTCCGAACGAAATCATGGGCATCTTTAAAGATCGTGGGCCAATAAAAGTCCGATTCAAGGATTTTTCGTGCAGTGTGGTTTGGTCCGAAATGACCGACGGTTGGCCCTTGATGGCAATGCTCAAGAATTTGTTGAGCTTCTTGTCCGTACACACAACGGCGAATTATTTGATCCGCACCAACACGAAATAGGTCTGGGTATTCCCAGAAATAAGACTTTAAATCCGCAAAGAATTTCTTCTTTTGCTGATAAGTAAGTCCTTTTTGTAGAATGCCTGAAGCAAGATAGTTTGCAAAATGGGCAAACCATGGGGTTTCAGATTCTTTTTCAACCCTCATTAGAGATTCGTCAGGAAATGTATCTTTGATGATTGTATCATCTAGTTTATCTAATTCGGGGTTTTCAAGTCGGGATAAATGATCGGCAGCTAGATTCTCGACTCCTTTCTTATCACGTATCTCAATGTCAAATTCTTGAAGTAAAAGAACCCAACGTATGAGACGATGTTTTGCATCTATTTTCGAGAATAAATACCTAAGTGCCGAATGGTCCGTGTAAACAATGGTCTTGGACAACACCAAATATGACCGAAATTTATCGAATGCATAAACAACCGCTAGGAGTTCTTTTTCCGTGGTGGTATAATTAATTTGGGCTCCTGTTAGAGTTTTACTTGCATAATAAATCGGGAGAAAATGATTATCCGGACGTTGTCCTAAGACAGCACCTAAAGCATAATCGCTTGCGTCACACATTAGCTCAAATGGCATGCTCCAATCCGGAGATACCATAATCGGAGCTTGTGTGAGTTTTGACTTTAGAATCGAGAATGCATTCTTGCAATTAGTGTCAAAGTCAAATGGAGCATCCTTTTCAAGAAGTTTGGTCAATGGGCGGGCGATTTTAGAAAAATCTTTGATAAATCGCCTATAGAATCCTGCGTGACCAAGAAAGCTTCTAATTGCTTTAACATTTGATGGTTTAGGTAGTTTAGAGATAACTTCAATTTTAGCTTTATCTACCTCTATTCCCGCACGAGATATTTTGTGACCAAGTACAATGCCTTCTTTCACCATGAAGTGGCATTTTTCCCAATTTAGGACCAAGTTTGCTTTCTCACATCGGATAAGCATACGTTCAAGGTTGAAAAGACACGATTCAAAGGAGTCTCCAAATACGGAAAAGTCATCCATGAAGACTTCCATACAATCCTCTACCATATCATCAAAGATTGCCATCATGCACCTTTGAAAGGTTCCGGGTGCATTGCATAAACCAAACGGCATGCGGTGATAGGCAAAGGTACCGAAAGGACAAGTGAATGTGGTCTTTTCTTGGTCGTTGGGAGCAATTGGAATTTGGAAGTAACCGGGGAAACCGTCTAGAAAGCAATAATATTCTTTTCCCGCTAATCGTTCAAGCATTTGATCAATAAAAGGTAACGGGAAATGATCCTTTCTAGTGGCATCATTTAGACGTCTGTAATCAATACAGACTCTCCAGCCGGTAATTGTTCTAGTTGGGACGAGTTCGTCCTTTTCATTTAATATAACGGTTGTACCCACCTTTTTGGGTACTACTTGTACTGGACTAACCCATGGACTATCGGAGATGGGGTAGATTAACCCGGCATCCAGAAGCTTGACGACCTCCTTTTTAACAACCTCTTTCATGTTGGGATTTAGCCTGCGTTGTCTTTGTACTACGGGTTTGTAGTCATTCTCAAGGAGAATTTTATGTGCACAATAAGACGGGTTTATTCCCGGAATGTCGGTTGTTTTCCAGGCTATAGCCTTTTTATGGGTTTTTAATACAGAAATTAGTTTATCCTTCTCATTATCTGAAAGATGTGAAGCAATAATTACTGGTAATTGAGATGTACCTTCGAGATAAGCATACTCCAAGTGTTTGGGTAGCTCTTTAAGCTCTAGTACGGGTGGTTCTTCTAAGGAATTTTTTATACGGAATCTATCTTCATTTTTGATTTCCTCAAACGATTCCTCTTCCATGGGAATTTCTTCTATTATGGTCTCGTCATCCGTGACCACCTTCATCAACTCATCAAAATCTTTATCAATATTGAAGTATTCATTCTCACTTACCGGGGCTAACCCCGGGATATCAATTTCAAGTAGCTCCTTCAATTCGTTCTCGACACAAAGATCTATAACATCAATTTGAAAACAAGAGTCATCGGTAGAAGTGGGTCTTTTCATGGCTTTGTCAATGTGACAAATTATTCTCTCATTTCCCACACCTAGACTCAATTGTTCTTTTTTGACATTAATGATAGCATCTGCAGTGTTTAGGAAAGGACGTCCTAAAATGATAGGAACTTTTGTGTCCTCTTGCATTTCTAAAATAACAAAGTCGACGGGAAAGATAAGTGAGCCAACTTTTACAAGTATATCCTCGGCTATACCTATGGGAGTATCAAATGATTGGTTTGCTAATCGAATACCCATTCGGGTTGGTTTTAAGTCTCCTAAGTCAAGTTTTAAATATAACTAGTAAGGCATTACGTTAACACTTGCACCAAGGTCGGCTAGTGCATCGTACACCACCGAATCACCCATCATACATGGTATGATAAAACTACCAGGGTCTCCTAATTTTGGAGGTACATTTTTTTTCTTTAAGATGGCCGAACATTCCTCATGGAGGAATGTGGCAGAAACGTCGTGGTATTTACCCTTCGAGGATATGAGATCCTTTAAAAACTTCCCGTAATTGGGCATATCCCTAAGAACCTCCGCGAGTGGCATGTTAATGCTAATTTGCTTAATCATGTCCGCAAATTTCTCATATCGCCTCGCGAGTCTGTCTTTCTTTAATGCTTTTGGGTAAGGAATAGGTTCCTTATGCACCTTTACTGGTGGTTCTTCACTTTTCTTTGGTATGACCTCAGGTGGATCATCTTTCTCTTATTCTTTGTCAACTTGCTCATTTTCATCAACCGGTATTTGTAAAACAGAAGGAGATAAAGGAACTTTTGGGGACTTAAGAGTCTCCGGTTTAGTAGTTAAACCACTTCTAGTAGTTATAGCATTTACATGCTCGTTCCTTGTTTGGGGGTTGTTGGGATTCACTTGAGTATTTGAGGGGAGAGTACCTGGTGGTCTCTCTGATAGTAACTGTGATATCCTTCCAACATTCCTTTCTAAGTTTTGTATTGTGGCTTGTTGATTTCGGATTTGCTGAGTTTGGAGCTCTGCATTTTGCTCGTGCTTAACCATAAAATCTCTTAAGAGATCTTCTAAACCAGATTTCCTCTCAGGTTGAGGTTGCATAATTGCTAATGGTTGTGGTTGATTGTGTTGGAAATTATTTTGATAATTTCGTTGAGGTTGATTTCGGTTATTATAACCTGGTGGCGGATTTCTTTGATTTTGATTTGGGAAATTCCGGTTATTTTGGTAACCTGGATTTCCTCCTTGATAGTTATTATTATTTTAATAGTTATTATTATTTGATCCTGAAGGTCCTCCTACTTGATAGCTGTTAATAGGAGGATATTTTTGGTTGTTTGCTTCTATAGCTGGAAAATCACTGAAGTTCATTTCACCTTTTCGTAAGTAACCTAAGAAATTTGCTTGCTCTTCCATTGTACTTTGATCACAATCTCTAGTAAGATGGGGACCTTGGCATAGTTCACATCCTACTCTGATAGCATGCATTTCCTTGGTTACTTTCTCGATTTGCCTTGCTTGATTTGCTATTTGAACTTTTAAGGAAGCAATTTCATCATTGCTTTCAATTCTAGCAACATTTGATGATCTAGAGAATTCTATTTCTTGATGCCAATTATGGGAATGGGAAGCTAAATCAGCAATGATTGTGTGAGCGTCTTCAGGTGTTTTCTTCATGATCGAACCTCCGGCTGCAACATCTATATCTTTTCTAGTTGCCACATTGACTCCTTTATAGAATATTTGGACCTTTTGGAATGTATTCAACCCGTGTTGAGGACATATTCGAAGCATTTTATTGAATCGGGTCCAAGCTTCATAAAGAGTTTCATTAGGCTTTTGTTTAAAGTGATTTATGTCACTTTGTAATTTTGCTGCTTTTGAAGCAGGAAAGAATTCTGACAAAAATTTATCCATCATATCATTCCAGTTTTCAATATAACATTCTGGTAATGAGTCTAGCCAATCTCTTGCATCATCTTTTAAGGACCATGGAAAGATTTTTAAACATGCAACTTCATCGGTGACATCTTTTATTTTGAAAAGCTTGCAAATGCTTACAAACTTACGAAGATGCTCGTTAGCATCCTCATTTGGGGCTCCACCGAATTGACATGTATTAGTCACCATGTGTAAAAATTGACCTTTTATTTCAAAGCCATCAGTCATTGTGGGTTGGATGATTGCGTGGCCTTGACCTTTTCTTGTGGCCTTCATTAATGCTTCCATCGTTTGATTTATATCAGCCATTTCTTCTTCTTCTTTAATAATCGGCTCTATGATTGGTTGAATTATTGGTTCAGAGTCGGATTCTAAGGAAAGTGACTCTAAATTTTTAGCAAGAGATTCTACTTCTTGAGCTCTTAAGCGTTCGTGGAATTTTCTTTCGGGCTCAGGATGTGAAGGAGTTAATTCAGCGTTGGAGGAACGTAAGTTCATACATTAATTTCTATTATGAGATCACTTTACTAAAGGTTTATCTAGGGTTACCTACTTGTTTCTCTTTTTTTTAGTGTTTTTTTTTTCGGTGTTTTAAAATTACTAGTACTTCCTATTTCTTTTTGTTGTTTTTGTCCTTTATTAATTCTTTGAGGTTCCGGATTAAGTTTAACGAGTTTAGGATTGAACGGATCATACAATTTGGGAAATTGTACAAAGAACTAAAGGATTTATTCATAAACTTTGAACTTTCTTGGAAATGAATTTCCTCGAGAGGATCGAATAACATAAAAACAATGATAAAAACCCTTAAACAAACAGATTTTCCTTCTGATTTTGCCCACGTTTTGAATAGCCAAAAGATGCAGCAGAGGGGCAGGATCCTTCTATTGACCAATAAAATTGGTGATCCAACAACCCGGTCCACGTACAAATCCAACTACTACTACGAATCAGAAAAATTATCTATTTATTTAACTGCCAACTCCCCGGCAGCGGCGCCAAAAAGTTGATGTGCTGAATCGTAACCTTTATTTATGAACGGATTTGAGTTGTTTTGTTACACGAATTGATTTATTGTATATGTGGTATTTTATTGAATTCAGGTTGATTTCACACATATATAGGCAACTAGTCCTATCCGTGTAGTTTAGTTTGTTGGTAAATCCGATTCGTTCCACAGGGAGATGGAGTGTTTAATGGTTTTTAATAGTCTTTGATGTCAAACTTAATTAAAGGGGGTTTGGGATTAGGAATTTATAATATAACAGTAACAGAAAATAACTTAACTAATTTACTTCATAAATAAAATTACAAGATTACAATAAATAACTTAAAAAGGAACTAAATGAAATTATGCTAATTATGATGCATTAATTATATTACTAAATGGTAATTAGTAAAATAGTAATTTTTAATAAAACTATATGTTTAGAATTTTGTTTTGAGTAATTATAATATAAACTTATTTAAATTAACTAAATGACAAGTTTTAATTATATTAATATAAATTATTAGGAATAGTAATTTAACTAATTACAAACTAATTATAAATTATAAACTTTTAATTAACACTAATTATAAGGTTAAAACATGTATTAAAGTATTTTATAATAACTAATATTAATTATATAGTAATAACCTAAATATAAATAATTAAATAATTAAAACCCTAATTTTAACCCTACTGGTACTGTAGCCGCGTTGTAGACCGTACGCGTTTCGCGTATTTATATGCGTATCGCGTTTAATTTAAAACCTACGCGAATTGTGTGAATCTGGTCGTACAGTTTGATTTACAGGCATACGCGTTTCGCGTATACCATACACGATTCGCGTATGACTTATACGATGTGACAAACAGTCTGTTGCGAATTTTAAGTACTTTTATGTATTCTTTTTATATTTTAAAATAATAATTCGTAAATAATGATAATAATACGTTTACAAGAAATAATAATGGGATAAATGGGAGTGTTTACTTAAATGTGTCACCTCTAGGTCCATGGATTGTTTTGAGTTTAAGCCCTATTAAAATGTTTTAGTAATAAACTTTACATTTTTCTTTCGAAAAAATATAAGGTTACGACTAACTAATTAAAATCTAATTTTCATCGGATTTTATTTAGAAAGCTACTATTCCCCAAGTATTTAAATTGAGACCTAGCCTAGTTTTGACTTTCGCCAAAACCCAAATCATAACGGTTTCCCTTTTTATAATTTCACTACCATATAATTATTGATATTACCCAAACCACCGAAGTTTATTTCTAAATTGGTGTTAATAACTTATCCATAAATTCGTCTAGATCATTTTAATGTTGAAGCTTAATTTATGTAAATAAAAACAACTTTCGTTATTTAAATTTAATAAATTAAGTGGCAAGGGTTAAATACCTAATTACACAATAATGGTTCTTTTAACTAGGCTCAATATTAAGAATACTAAAGTTACATTTTTTAACTTTTACAAATGGTAACAATCCATTTCACTAGGGGCTCTACATTTAAGCAAACACTAGGGAAATTTAGCTATTCATTACACTAGGGTAAACATAAAAATATAGATATGCAAACATAATAACAACGCTAATTTTAACAGAGTAAACTTACTAAAATATCTTCACTTTCATTAACTTCAAACGGTAGAAAATTACAATAATAACACCCCTTTCACGCGTACAATAACACCTTTAATCACGAATAATACACCCTTAAATATTTGAAACTAATTTTACAGAGTAATAAAATGACAGTAGTAATTATGTATAGTAATTGATATGTGTAAACTTGTGTTGTATTCTCCCTTTTTTTTTGTTGATAGTACTCCGTATTTATCATTGAACTTGAAGTAGTAGTTGAGTCAAAAAGCTCCACTTGCTGTAGCACTTAGACAAAAGAATTGTTTTAAAAACATAAAAGTAGCCGCCCCCTTCTGGAAACTGGAACAGTAATATGGCCTAACATTACGCGTTTCGTGTATGGCTACACGATTCGCGTATGACCAAAAGGCTACACGTTTCGTGTGGTGTTACACAATTCGTGTAAGACCAATCGATAGTTTTCTTCATTTTTTTCTTTTTGTTTATTCTTTGTTGATCCCGTATCGACGTGTACTGACTTGGCACTTTCCATTTGAACTCTTTTCTTCATCTATCTTGTACTTTCATTCGGATAAACTTTTCTTGATATAAATTTGGTTAAAACTATCGTTTTATCGTCGTTTCTTCGAATAGCAAGCTCTTGTCTACTTTTATCGTTTTTCTCGTGAAATGCTCATTGAATGTCTTTGTAGATGGTAAAAACCTATGAAATATAAGTGATATTGCGTCAAATAATATGTATGTTTAGAGCAATATCAGTACGCCATGCTCATTCTCAATTGTGTACCCATATCTTCATGAAACTTATTCCAAAACCGAGATGTGAAACGAGTATCCCGATCCGAAATAATAGATATAGGAACCCCATGTCTTGATATCACCTCCTTGATAAACAACTTTGCCAAGGCCTCCGACGATATCGTTTCCCAAATGGGAAGAAACAAAGAACTTTTCGTCAACCGATCAACTATCATCCAAATCGTATCAAATTGGGTTCTCGCCATGTTTGGTAACTCTGTAATGAAATCCATGGTAATGTGCTCCCATTTCCATTTCGAGACTTCCAACGGTTGTAACTTACCATACGGCTTTTGGTGCTCGGCTTTAACTTGCAAACACGTGACACATTATTCAACATACTTTACAACATCACGTTTCATGCCCGGCCACCAATACTCTTTCTTTAAATCAAGATACATCTTCGTTGCGCCCAGATGAATGGAATACTTTGACTTATGTACTTCATCAAGTAGCACTCGTCGATAATCTCCCATTCTAGGAACCCACACTCTTCCTTGAAAAAGACAACAAACCATGCGGACCTAAAGTAATAGACTCCGTTTGCCCCACGATTCGTTCCTCATGCTTATTGTTAAAAAAAGCTTCAACTTGAATCTCACCGAGCTTCTCAAGAAAATCATTAGTAATAATCATGCGTAACGATCCTACTCGTATCGCCGGATGTTGACTCTTCCGACTTAAGGCATCCGCGACAACATTCGCCTTACCCGGATGGTAAAGTATCTCACAATCGTAATCTTTCATCACATCCATCCACCTACGTTGTCGATAATTCAAATCTCGTTGGTCAAAAAGATGTTTCAAACTTTTGTGATCCGAATAAATCGTACACTTAACACCATACAAGTAGTGGCGCCAAATTTTCAACGCATGAACCACCGCCGCCAATTCAAGATCATGAGTCAGATATCTCGTTTCGTGTTCCTTTAATTGTTGAGAGGCGTAAGCGATGACTTTACCCCTTTGCATTAGAACACAACCGATCCCATTTAAAGATGCATCACAATAAACCATCATGTCTTCTACACCTTCCGACAACACTAACACCGGAGCTTGACACAACTTTTCCTTTAACAATTGAAAGGCAATTTCTTGTTCGTTCTCCCAATTAAATCTCGCGTTCTTTCTTGTCAACTTCGTTAACGGAGAAGCAATCTTAGAAAAGTCTTGGATAAACCGTCGATAATAACCGGCCAATCCGAGAAAACTTCAAATTTCCGTAGGTGTAGTCGGTTGCTCCCAACTTTTTACCGTCTCTATCTTCCCCGGATCTACTTGAATACCTTCTTTGTTCACAATATGGCCAAGGAATTGAACCTCCCTTAGCCAAAATTCACACTTGGAGAGTTTAGCATACGACTTCTCCTTCCGCAACGTCTTCAACACTTCACACAAATGGAGTTCATGTTCCTTCATACTCTTAGAATAAACAAGTATGTCATCAATGAACACAATTACCGAATTGTCCAACATAGGTTGGCATACTCAGTTCATAAAGTCCATGAATGCCGCCGGTGCATTTGTAAGACCAAAAGGTATAACTACAAACTCGAAATGCCCGTAACGCATTCGGAAAGCCGTTTCTCAATATCTTCCTCAAGGACCCGCATTTGGTGATAGCTGGACCGTAAGTCAATCTTAGAAAAATACGTCGCACCTTGGAGTTGGTCGAACAAATCGTCAATCCGAGGCAATGGATAACTATTCTTGATTGTCACATTGTTCAACTCCCGATAATCGATGCACATCCGCATACTACCATCCTTCTTCTTCACGAATAAAACGGGAGCGCCCCATGGTGAAGCACTCGGTCGAATAAAACCCTTTTCAAGCAACTCTTGGGTTTGATTTAACAACTCTTGCATTTCCGTTGGTGCTAAACGATAAGGAGTTTTAGCAATGGGAGTAGCCCCCGGAACCAACTCGATGCGAAACTCGACTTGTCTTTTCGCCAGAACACCCGGTAATTCTTCCGAAAAAACGTCTTCAAATTCATTAACCACCGGAATTTCACGAATGGATGGTGGCTCTTCACGAGTATCAACCACATGGGCAAGAAAAGTCATGCCACCACTAGTAAGAAAATGACGTGCCCGTGCGTAAGTGCATAATGGCACAAGTCTTCTTCGTTTCTCCACATGAATAATTAACTCTCCCCCACTTGGGGTCTTCACACGGATAGACTTTTCATGGCATGAGATATCGGCTCTATAACGATCGAGCCAATCCATACCAACAACAATATCTAACTCACCCAAAGTCATCGGAATGAGATCAATTTTAAATGTTTCGGCACCAAATACAACATTACATTCTTTACAAGCATCAACCCCTAGCATCGTATTACCATCCGCTATTTAGACTTCTACCGGATGACTTAACTTAGCTACTAGTTTATTAAGTTTAGGCACAAATCTTGGAGACACAAGCGATAAATTAGCTCTGCTATCAAAAAGTATCCTTGCCGGATTAGAGTTAATCATGAAAGTGCCTGAGACAACTTCATTGGATTGCTTGGCCGCATCATTGGTCATCAAGTAGTTGCGACCCCTAGCCATACCCGCTCTTTCTCTTACTTTTTCACTTGCTCACCAAAAAAATCGGGACACTTCGACTTTCGGTGTCCTTGCTTTTGGCAATTAAAACATGTGAGCGTGTTCGTAACCAGCTTTGGGCATTCACGCGAGATGTGACCCTTTTGCCCACAATTATAGCAATTAGGGAGAAAACTTCAGAAACCACTCTTCTTAACGCTAGTAACACTTTTGGAGCCCTTCTTGCTCTTCTTGCTTGAAAAGTTCGATTGACTCGAACCTTCGAATTTTCTCTTACAAAAAGAGAAATCACTTCTTTTTGGAACCTTCAGCTCGAAACCCCGTGCTAACTCAAACAATTCACCAAAAGACTTAGCCATTCCCCGACTAATCTTACGCTTCAACTCATCGCTTAGTGTATGATAAAAATCTAGCATCAACTTGTGATCATCACCAACATACTCCGGACAAAAACGAGTCTTTGCCAAGAAGGTAGACTTGTGAACCTTGTCGCAAATTGTGCAACTCATCCCAGATTCTATCAAGGTCGGAAGGAGTTCGGTATTCTTTGAAAAATTTCTTTTTAAACTCTTCCCATGTCAAGCTCATGCACTGCTCTTCCCCATATAATTGGATTTTTTCGTCCCACCACAACTTGGCCTCTTCACGCAACATACTAGAACCGTACCTCGTCTTCTTTTCGGGAGGACATTCCGCGGTACGGAAAGCCCCCTCGATGTAGGAGATCCAACATGTACTCTTCAATGGATCCCTTACCCCATTAAACATAGGGGATTGAGTATCCTTGAAAATTTTGTAATGGAAGTCTCGCCTCCCATGTTCACCACTACCATCACCCCTTTCGCCCCGACGATAAATGTTTCTAGCTTCTAATGTCTCTTCGATTGCGGCATTCATTCGCTCATTGATTAACTCGGTTACTTGTTCATCAACCAATTCTTGGAAAACCTTTCGGACATCCTCAAGAAATTACGCTCTTTGCTTTTTAATGATGGCCTCAACCTTGGCCGTGAATTCAGAGTCCTCGCTCGGGCCTCCATCATTGGTGTCGTGTCCGTTTCTCATCTTCATTCTATAAAACGGAATAGGTTAAATAACAAAACAATAACACATGACACATACATACCATACCGCCCCATCTTGCTCAATAATCGTCGTACATCGCTTGCTTGACACAACTTAGACCCGTAACAATGGTAGCTAATAATTGTTACGCGAGCACGTCACATTAATCTTACTAGTACAACGTCTTCTCGCTTGATGATTGCAAACACAACACAAAACAATTAGAGCAAGCTTAGTTCACATAGACTTAAGCACTAAGCAATTCCCGGTCTGACTCGTCTCCTACAGGTCCCGCATAAAACGCATACACAATAAAGTCTAAGTCTAGGCACCTATCTCAAGTCGCCTAAATCCCTTAGACCATGCTCTGATACCACTTGTAACGACCCAAACCTCATTATACCAAAAATACGACCCCCAAATTTTTTTTGCGAGACAGCACATCAGGATGGCGTCCAGTTATCTGGACGGCGTCTAGCACTGAAGGCCAGGACGGCGTCCAACCTTTTGGGACGGCGTTCAAATGAACTGCCAGTTTCTGATCTCTTGGTTCAACTTACGCGAGCGGAAAACCCGCTTCCCGACACTTTTAAACGGAACCCTTTTTACAGCATGTTAACATAATTAAAACTAAGAAGTTTTCACAATAAAACCAAGTTTTACAACATCAGGCCCGCATCGGCCGTTTTACGAATTTCGTTCAAAAACACAAGTTTCAACCATAAGAGTTTAATATCCAAACGACACTAGAGCATGGTGTTTGGGGTTAAACTACACACGTCTTGGTCAAACTTCAAGAACTAATCTTCCCAAAAGCGTCCCCTATCCAAAACTAAAGCGGGGGCCTCTAGTCCAAACGAACGCCCTTACCCTTGTCCACGCCAGAGCCTAAAAAGAATAAACAACGAGAGGGTAAGCAAAACGCTTAGTGAATGCAATAATTATACATATACATATATAACCTACTTACTTGTAATCACTTACAAGAATTACCGCATACACGCTAGCAATATAATTAGCATACCATCAGAAAGCATAAGGCTAAATATCCAATACGCAAGCTAGCACAAACAATAACATATAACTCGAACAATATAATATGCTATACTGCAACACATAACCATGGTTAACCAATCGTACAAAGGTAACAGTTCTCGCGAATGAACCGCTAGCTACGCAGACGCCACTAGTATGCATCACTAGTCCCTTGGGTGGTATCGCATACCCGAACTTAAACCCACCCGTCACGTGAAATGTGGTATCGCATACCCGAACTTAAAACCCACACTTCACGCCCGCACACATACATGATGATGAGGTATCGCATACCCGAACTTTAAACCCTCATCCCATGCCAACACGATGTGGTATCGCATACCCGAACTTAAAACCCACATTGCACTTCGCACAAGTAAATACATTACATACACACATGTATAATTATTCCACTCACCTTAACGCCCTTGGTGAGTTAATCAAGCTCGCAACCTTCATCGCGAAGTACCTATTTCATCATGCACATAATCAAACATACAATCGAGTTGGTCAACCAACTTACTCACTATCCTAGTTATATTTTGACCCATAGTGCAATTTTGACCCATTTGCACTCTTAACCCTAATATTAGGTCAACTTCATCAAAACCCTAACACTAGCCATTTAGGGTCTTAATACACTTCTAATGCAAGGTCATCGCATTTTCATACACAATGAACAACCTAGGTCACCCCAAAACTCATTTGACCCATTTTATGGTTAACACACCCATTTGGGTCACCCACATACCCAAATAACACCCACTTATATAATATCTAGGTGTGCTAGTAATTAACTAACCAAATTTAAGACTCATAAGCTCAATTAACATTTCAAAACCCTAGGTTAGTCATCTTTGAGTCCTCATGACCCAAACTTACCCAAAACCCCCAAATCACTAAACAAAGGGTTTTATGTTCAACCTTAACCCAAACCCTAACCCTTAAAACTAATTTAAAGTAAGGAATTCAAGATTAGGACTTACCACAACAATCACAACGTAGCTAGGGACTAGACGAACAACTTTAAAACCCGCACTTTGACCCGAAACAACCTTCTTCCTCCTTGATTTGACTCTCTCACTATAGAACTCTTCTCTCTCTAGAATTTAAGTGGAAAGATGAAGGTAGGTGATAATGGAGTTATAACACCCCACTAACTGATCTTGTGGCCTTAAATTCATCCCAAGTGTGAAATTACCAAAAAGTTCTTATTTTATAACTTAAAATAAGACAGCTGGTCTGCCAGTTCATCTAGACGGCATCCAGATTACTGGACGGCGTCTAGCCCTTCAAACTTGGACGTTGTCCCACAAGTTGGACAGCGTCCCAACCATCTGAGAAAACAGGATCTTACATAGCGAAACCTCTGACTGCTTTAACGCACAAAGGGAAAAAGTATGAGTGGAAGGATGAACAAGAGACTGCTTTTCAAACTCTGAAGAAAAAGTTGACTGCCGCTCTGATATTGTCACTACCTGAGGGTAATGATGATTTTGTTGTTTATTGTGATGCATCGCGTCAGGGATTTGCCTGTATTTTGATGCAGCGAAAGAAAGTCATTGCTTACGCGTCACGTCAGTTAAAGATCCACGAACAAAATTATACAACCCATGATTTACAATTGGGAGCTGTTGTATTTGCACTTAAGATTTGGAAACATTATCTTTATGGGGTCAAAAGTAAAGTGTACACTGGTTACAAAAGTCTTCAACATATTCTTGTTCAAAAACAGCTAAACATGAGGCAGAGAAGATGGGTTGAGATGTTGAATGATTATGATTGTAAACTTTTATATCATCTGGGGAAAGCCAATGTTGTGGCCGATGCGTTAAGTCGAAAAGAGAGGGTTGAACCTCGCAGATTTAGAGCCTTGAACATAACCATTCGAACAAACCTCACAAGGCAGATTCTTGTAGCTCAACAAGAAGCCTTGAAGGAGGAGAATTTTGTAAACGAGAAGGTCAGAGGCATGGCTAAGAAATTTGAGATACAAGCAGATGGTACACGGTATTTTGCGGGACGACTTTGGGTTCCGAAATTTGGTGATTTACGACAACTTGTGTTAGATGAGGCTCATAAGTCTAGGTACTCTATTCATCATGTTTCAGGAAAGATGTATCATGATCTTAAGGAGCTATATTGGTGGCCTAATTTGAAAACTAATGTGGCTACTTATGTGGCTAAGTGTTTGACCTATGCTAAGGTTAAAGCTGAACATCAGAAACCTTCTGGACTTTTGGTGCAACCTGAGATTCCTGAGTGGAAGTGGGAAGGTATTACGATGGACTTTATCACGAAGTTACCGAGAGTACTGGGTGGTTATGATACCATTTGGGTGATTGTTGACTGACTCACAAAGTCAGCTCATTTCTTGCCGATTAAGGAAATGGATTCGATGGAAAAACTTACTCGTTTGTATTTGAAAGAGATTGTTTCTAGACATGGTGTTCCTGTATCTATTATTTCAGACCGAGACAGTCGATTTACATCGAGGTTTTGGCAATCCTTACAGGAAGCTTTGGGAACTAAATTGGATATGAGCACCGCTTATCATCCACGGTCGGATGGTTAGAGTGAAAGGACTATTCAAGCATTAGAGGACATGTTACGAGCGTGCGTAATTGATTTTGGTAATGGTTGGGATAGATATTTTCTGTTGGCTGAGTTTTCTTATAATAATAGCTATCATGCAAGTATTAAAGCCGCACCATTTGAAGCTCTGTATGGTAGAAAGTAATGGTCTCCTATCTATTGGAATGAGGTTGGGGATGCTCAACTCACAAGCCCAGAAATTATTCGTGAGACTACCGAGAAGATCGTACAGATTAAGGAAAGATTGAGAACCGCCAGAAGTCGACAAAAGAGTTACGCCGACGTTAGAAGGAAGGATATAGAATTTCAAGTTGGTGATCGTGTTATGTTGAAGGTTTCACCTTGGAAGGGTGTAGTACGATTTGGTAAAAGAGGAAAGTTGAATCCTCATTTTGTTAGACCGTTTGAGATTACAGAGGGGTTGGACCCGTGGCATACCGTTTGAAACTGCTACAAGAACTCAGTGCTGTTCATGACGTTTTTCATGTATCGAATTTGAAGAAGTGTTTGGCCGAGGCCTATGAAACTATTCCTATTGATGAACTTCATGTTGATAAACAACTCCATTTTATTGAGGAACCTTTCAAAATTATGGATCGAGAGGTTAAGACACTCAAGTAGAGTAGAATTCTTATTGTCCGAGTGAGATGGAATGCCAGTCGTGGACCTGAGTTCACTTGGGAACGTGAAGATCAGATGAGGCAGAAGTACCCACATTTGTTCCCAGATGCCGAGTCAACCCCTGCACCTGCTTAAATTTTGGGACGAAATTTTCGTAACGGGAAGGTACTGTCACGACCCTACTTTTTCCGTTATGTCTTACCGTTTATTATTTAACTTCCGTTAATTGGTATTCGTGCCACGTCATTTCTTTGACCTATATTATTATTATTTTAATAATATATTAATTATTATGTGTTAAGTGAATATTTGTATTCATATTTAAAGATGTACGTTTCTACGTGTCGAGGATTTCTATCCGGCGAATCTTTTTGGTTTTCAAACCAATGGTCAGACTTTTGGGATTTTTAAATTCAAATTATTTTAAAAATGATATTTTGATGTCATATGTTTATATATAGTGTTTATATATTTTATTTATCGCGTATATGTTATCTCTCCGAATAATTAATTGCGTAATAGCGTTTTCGCGTTTCGGGTTTCGATCGGGCGTTCGGGCCACAAGCAAATCAACATTTAACAATTTTAGGCCATGGGGCCCACCCCCATGTAAAACTCGGCCGAACCCCATGTAGGGGGGATACCTTGTTTTTTTTTTCATTTCCCATTTCATTTCAACACATTCATTTTCTTGTAACCTAACCCTAATATTTTCTCTCAAACTTCTTCCTCCCTTTCTTTTTATTCCTTGGCCATCGCCCCACACAACCATCATCATTATCATTTGATCTTCATAAAAATCTTGGATCATTGTATCGTTCACGCATCCGGATTCCTCTCGTTCTTCTCTACGCATCTATACCATTCGTTTCTCGATTAGGGTATAAACCCTAACCCTAAATTTTTGATTTTTATTTAATTTTTCTGTTTTTTGTGATTAATAGGATAGTATAGTGCTTGTGTATTGTTGGATTAATCATTGTATGCTTAGAATCACTCGTTATTACATGTTTTCGATTTGATTGATTGTGGATAGCAGACTAATCGACCATTTCAGTAAACTTAACTGATGTTTTTGTTAAATTAAAGTGTCTAGATGTGTTCCTTTCATCAAGACATTGATTTTAGACTCCGGATTCATGTTATTTCGATTCCCGGAACTTAAGTTATGATTAAAATGGTGTTTTCATGGAATTAAAAGATAAAAATGAATGTGTTCAGGTTTGGTCCGACTTTGTGACCATTTTTGGAGTCTCTAGTGTTAGTATTGATGACTGGATGAATATTCATGTTCGGGTCATCGAAATCCGAGCCACGGATCACCCGGTATGACTAAAACAAGTTTTTGATCGGATTAAAGTCCCAAGTTGAATTATGGCTATTGATCACAACTAGGGGGCTGTTCTTGGGGTGTTCTTGAGGGTACTAATGTGTTAGGTGGTTTGCTAGGATATATATAAGACTCACCGAAAACTGACACCCGGGGCTCAAGTTATGACCCGATGAACTTTAATTAAAACTTATGGTTATGAAATAAAACTTATGATATAAATAATGATTTTCATTATTATTAAATTAAAAAGTAATTAATTTAATTTAAGACTTATGATATATATATTTAACATATCAATTATTAATTACATTATGATTTAGTTAAACATTTAATTAAACTTATGATTAATAATACTTTTATTATTAATGAAAAATACTTATGATAAGTATTAAACTTATGTTATGAGATTATTATTATAAGACTTATAATAAAGATTAATTAATTATTTAATTATTATAAGACTTAGTTATTATTTAATTATAATTTAATTATTAAATATTTATGGTTTAATAATTATAATTAAATACTTATGATATGATTAATAATTCATTATTAATTAATAATACTTATAATATGATTTAAAATCTATTATTAATTAATAATACTTATGTTGTTATCAATAATTAATTAATTAATTAAATACTTATGTTATATTAATTATATCATTTAAACTTATGTTAACTTATTAATTCAATTTAATTTAATTAAACTTATGATATGACATGATTATACATATATGACTTTAAATAACATTATAACTTATATTATTAATATAATATACACTTTAAAATTCAACGTGACTATGTTTGACCAAGGTTGACTTTTGAGTTGACTTTCAGTTGACTTTTGTTGACTTTCTAATTAAGGAAACTTTCCTAAGTTAAAAACTTTTCAAAAATAAAAACTTTCCAAAAATAAAAACTTTTCAAAAATAGAAACTTTCCAAAAATAGAAACTTTCCAAAAATAAAAACCTGCTAAAAATAGAAAGTACGTGTTATACGCTGTCCTGATCATACCGAAACATACTGAGTGTTGTTCTATGTTTACTTACAACAAGTACTATAGCTATCATAATAAGACTTGACCTAAGTTAGTTATTTATATCGACCTGCTTTATTTATAGGTCGGCGTTGTGATCATTCTTGATCACTTACTTCATTTACGGTTCACATTTTTGTGTGGTTACTTCGTTTACGTTAAGGTGAGTTATAGTCCCGCTTTTCATACTATTTTAAAGTATTTTGGGATGTGATTACATGCATTTTGTTTTACGTTTAGACACAAGTGGCAATTAAATTTAAATTATTCATTATGAGTTGAACGAAAATATTCCCTAGTTTGGTAAATGTAATCACTGGTTTCTACTGGTGAACGCGAATCTTATGGATAGATCTATCGGGCTTGACAGCCTCATTTCGAGCTAGTCGCGCTAGCAATTTATAATCCGAATGTATTAGTACTTCGTTATTATTTAAAGATACACCTGTTCAGTGTATATATATTATGTTTGGTAACGGTATGGAAATGGTTAAGTGGTTACCAGGTGACTCATAGATAATGGAATAATAGTTTAATGTTTTCTAACATTTTTAAATCTTGTGGTCTAAAGTTTATTCGTTTATTTAAACCTATAATTCACTCAACATTTTTGTTGACGGTTTACTCGCATGTTTTCACAGGTACTTGATTTGTTTGGGCTTCCGCTATGTTAGAGGGTCTGCATGCATTTGGGCAGATTTTGTTAAACATTTTATGAAACATTGAACTTGCATTCTCTTTTGGTTTATTAAGTTGTGGGTATTTGGTTGACAATGTTTTATGTCAACTTTGGTTATTTTAATATGTTGGGTTTGTTTAAACTACATATTTTGGTAAATTTCCTTTTTGGGAAACTTTTTGAATAAGGAATGCAATGTTGTTTAATAAATTCATTTAAAGTTCGATCAAGCTGTGGGACCAAGTGACGGAGCCGTTAAGGGTACTTGACGGGCCATCACAAGGGAGCCCGGTGTTTATTAGTGATGTTACCTACCATGAGGTTGTAGGTGGTTTATGTGCACATGTGAGAATTGTCCATGTATAGAAGGGACAGAAGAGGTCAACCATGTATAGAAGGGTTGGGCTCATTGGTTATTGTAATGGCAGTATATTGCAATTGACGTATGTAAACGTCAGGAGAGGTATACTATGTGACAATAACGAGGGCTATCAATACAGCTCTAGCTTGATCAGCTAGCAGTTGTAGACCTGGCAGGGTCAACGATCCTCTTGTAATTATAGCCGTTAGTGCTATGTATAGCCGTTCGTGCTATGAGAGTGAATAGCTGTGTAGAGCTATTGATATTTAGAGAATAGCTGTGTAGAGCTCTTGACACCCTTAATTTTAGCTATGTAAGGCTATGTTAGTGTAGTGCCTTTGGTGTCTTTAGTGAATAGCTTGTTGATGCTATTGCTGCTCTATTAGCTGATTGTTTTCCTAGCCCTGTGTATTACAGATGTGTAATGCTATATTATATAATAGCTATGTAAAGTTATGTCCACATGCCCATGACCAGATGCATGATCTCGAAAGGCTAGGCTTGGTACTTAATAGTAATATCTGTTGGGATATCTCATTCACTTAGCGTTATGCTAATCCCCCACATTTCTCCCCTGCAGGTTATATTGTTTTTCATGCTAGGGACGGGAGAAGATAATCGTGCTTGGGTTATATTTGAGACACTGAAGAACTCTGATGTTTAATATAACTATGTATAATTGTTTTGAAAAGTAACACCTGTTGTGTTGTAATATATGATTATTATATGCTTTAAATACTTCCGCTGTGATTTAAAAAAAAGTACGGTGTTACAACTTGATATCAGAGCATAGGTTTGGCAACACGTACACGTGAGTGTCATGTTCCCAAACCATGAGTTGTGTCAAACATACAAATGGGGAAATGGAAAAGTGAATGTAGGTGGTATATGTGTTAGTTGCTAGGTACTAACCGATTATCCACTAAGCTTTTGTGAGATGTTGTGATAAGACAGGTATTGATGATAAAACTCGAGATGTCGACACCCCCTTGATCCCCAGATTAATGAGAGCATCCTCAGAGGAGCATAGTGTAGAAGATGACTTGCAAAAGTATAATTTTGAGTAACATAGTCAGTTGAAAGAAATGAGGGATGGAATACATGAACTAGAGCAACAACAGTCACAACCAGTTGATACCACTATTGCTTCAACCAGAACTAATTCATCAACACCGCCAGGTTTTTCGATACCACAATATGCGTCTTTACCTGTTAGGGATGCACAACAGCAACACAACCACAATTTCAAATTTCACGCAATTCAATTATTCACATTCCGACCAAATGATGTATCCGTACCAGATGTTTTAGCATTCCATAATGGAAACCAAGAAGAAGTGTACCTATAAACAGTTCTTAAATTGTAATCCTCCTACGTATTCGGGCAGTTCTAATCCGAATGTCACTTTAAATTGGTTGAGGGAAGTGGACCGGGCATTTGAAGCGTGCTAATGTGAACCAGAACTCAGAGTCACTTTTGCTTGTCGGTTACTGAAAGATAGAGCTATGGTGTGGTGGAATTCTGTCATTACCCATGTAACAAAGGAACAATTTGGTCAAATCACTTGGGAGCAGTTTTATGAAAAAGTGTGCAAACAGTATTGTACCCCGTATGAGATTGGAAAGTTAAGGAGAGAGTTTTTGGAGTTAAAGATGACCGAGCAGATGTCTGTAGACGATGCAATTGAACAGTATAATGATAAATTAAGGTTTGTGCATCAATGGGTTCCTGATGAACAATCCAAATTGATCATTTTGTGGAGATGTTGTTGCCGAAGTACAGAACCATGGAAAGAATTGCCACCACATTATCTCAAGCTTTTGTTATGGAAAAAATGGCTGAGGATGATTTTAAGGCTCCAATTAATTGTAGAAAGGAAAATGTAATTGTTCAGCAGCAAAGCTAAACAATAAGTCAATCTAGTTCCAAGTCAAAGAAAACTTTTGGGAATAAGATGAAAAGGAAATAGGCTCAGGGTGTATCTAAGTCGAAATCGAAAACATGGTGTGTTCATTATAGAGCAACTCATGTTGGACAGTGAAATAACCCGTCCTAATCTACCTGGACGAAGTCATCAACATTTGGTCCCATTGCGATGATCGACTCCAAGTAATGTCCTTAAATTGAGCAAATGCACAGCGGAAGAATTAATTCGTACCTGAGAATAAACATGCTTTAAAGTGTCAACCAAAAGGTTGGTGAGTTCATAGGTTTATCATAACAATCATTTCAATATATTAATAGACCACAAGATTTCATAATCATAAACATAATACACTCGCAAGTGTATGTAAAGCATTCTAAGTGGTTGAGCACTTGGTAACCATACTTAACATTTAATCAACGTCGCATATTCCCTTTATTATGAAATCTCACTACACCGTACCAAGTGTAGTCTACAAAACGAAGTACTGTGCAACCGTTGAGTACTGGTCGTCCAGTCCGGTTGGGGTTGTCAGGCCCGATAGATCTATCAACTGGATTCGCGTTTACAATACCCATGTAAATAGTAGTTACCAAGCTACAGGGAAGTATGCCAGTGGTACAACTCAACGTAGAATATATTTTTAAGTACTTGTGTCTATTTTGTAAACATTTATAAAAGCAGCGCATGTATTCTCAGCCCAAAAATATATATTGCAAAAGCAATTAAAAAGGGAGCAAATGAAACTCACCATACTGTATTTTGTAGTAAAAATACATATAACGTCATAGAACAAGTGTAGGTTTGACCTCGGATTCACGAACCTATGTCACTTATATATATTAATACATAAAATGGTAATCGAACAAATTTATATGTTATAAGAGATTTAATTGTTATTTTAATTAGGTTTTTCATTAATAACCTTATTAATTATTTTTATTAATGTTTATTATAAAAGTATTAATATAGTTATGTTATGTGTAGTAAATTTAGTTTTATATAACTAATAGTTATTTGATAGAATAATATTGATAATAATAATAAATAAAAGTTGCTTTATTTTATAATAATAATAATAATATTTATTATGATAATAATTTTGATAATACAAAAATAATAATATTAATGTCAAAATAAAAATAATAGTAATAATAATAATTTTGATAAAAAGGATAATTTCTCTAGTAATGATAATAGTAAAAATGATACTTTTAATATAAATGATAGTTTTTAAATAAAAATGATACTAATAATAATATTAATGATATTATTAATAATAATTTTAATAATACTAATAATAATAATAATAATAATAATAATAATAATAATAATAATAATAATAATAATAATAATAATAATAATAATAATAATACTAATAATAATAATAAATAGATAAATAACTACCTCAAGAAAATAGCTCTAAAAATAATGCCCAAGTCCGGATTTGAACCCGCGACGTCCCGCTAACCCGTTAACGCCTTTAACCATAGAAACGTTTGTCATTTTCTAAAATATTTCATATTCGAATTTATCTACCCATTACTGCCTATTTCCTTTTCTTCTTGTAGTACTCATCATCATTATCATACCTCATCTTCATTTCCATAATCACCTCACTAACCGTATCTATACCATCGTCCCTTATATAACGTCACAGCATCATCGATCGATATTCATTTAGTTATCATGGAATCATCATTAATTTGTAACTTATCATCACTTGCTATAATTATCATCTAAACGTGACATTCATAATCATAACCGCATAAAATCATAACCACTTCATCTTCATAAATATAATCATCTTAACATAACTAATATGATTATTACATATTATTTATCACCCTGATCCATGAATCATAATCATACATCATTTAAAACGTTTGATATCATAACAGCCTCCCTATTCTTCCTTTGTTCAATCAATTAGCAAGGAGCACGTTTTTCTTAGCCAAGGAGTACGGCCCAAATCAAAGACAAACCGTGACCAACTCTTCTACGGCCCATACCGATGGTTTTAATCTATGGTGCAGGTAAATAAATTAATGGCAACAACATTATACCATACTTTATTCAAGTGGGGGGTTTAGTTATTTGTAAAAGTGTCGGCCACCATTGTAAAAGAGAAAGAAGTTCGGTTTATAAATAACAAAAAGGAGACAACAATCTCAACAACTTTTATACAACAACTCCTTTACAGCTTATCATTCTTATTCATTGTATAATCCTCATCTTTCTTTATACGGTTCAAATAGGGAAGCAATGGTCCCAATTTGTATTTTATATTCGATTGTGTGGAGTAGGTATTGACTAGTTGTAAAGGTAGGGTTCGGTTTGCTTTACAACGTCCAACTCAATCAATTGTATAACAAGAAATAATTCGACTAGCTCATTAGTGTAACCATTGCCTCATTTTTGGACCCTACCTTAAATCTTGACATATCCCACTATCATATTTTAAAAGGTGGTTTCGTTTAGGTGGTAATGGCTGGATTCATGAATGGGATAGAAAAACAGCAGTAGTTGTTGATCATCAAAACAGATAGGTTCGAGCTTGATAGCAGTAGCATGATTGGTGATGGTTGTTGATCTAAACCAGAAACAGGAACGAAAGTACAGCAGCAGTAGGTAATAAAAGGTGATAGTGTTGGTTGTTGTATTTGAATAAGGGTGGTCTAGTGATGTTAAGTAGTGTTTTGGTCTCGGTTTAATCAACATGAACGTACACAATAATTATGGTGATGTGGCTATTTGATTAGCGATCAAACTAAAACATTAGTTCACACATTGGGTTTACACGACTAAAGTAAACCGTAGCAAGAATAATCGATGATAGTGTTGTTGTGCTTTTATGTTTGAACTGAAAACTAATCAGGAAGAAGAAGAAGAAGAAGAAGAAGAAGAAGAAGAAGAAGAAGAAGAAGAAGAAGAAGAAGAAGAAGAAGAAGAATGGCAACTGTTAAGAATAATAGAAGATGATGATGTTTTGGTGCATGATGGGTTTGATGGGGTATTGCAATCGAATAGAAACTGGATTTGTGAATTGTTATCTAATATTCCATGTATATTTACGTATATTATTTACAGAGATAATAACAAACAATAGATTATAACTCTGCTAGTACCACCCGATTGTGACATTTTCTCTTTACAGCTCATATGAACATAAATCACGGATAGAATTTGAAAACGAAATCCGATAGTGATGTATAACAGCCTAGGTCGCTTGTAATTATTTATTTGATATTTAGTATTAATAATAAATACATAGATACATATAGATATATAAATGATAACAATACTCTTAATATTAACAATAATAGTATTGGTAATAATAATAAGTTGTATTTATAATAATTTTAATAATTTTAGAAATGTTGATAATACTAATAATATTAATATTTATATTAGTATTAGTATTAATATAATCAATTAATGTTAACACATAATTATTTACAAATAGTGGTTCGTGAATCGTCGGGAATGGTCGAAGGTCAATTGAATATACGAAGCGGTTTAAAAAAAAAATTTGAGATTCAACTTTACAGACTTTGCTTATCATGTCGAGATCATAATAAGATATAAGTTTAAATTTGGTCAGAAATTTCCGGGTTGTCACAGTACCTACCCGTTAAAGAAATTTCGTCCCGAAATTTGGGTGAGGTGGTCATGGTTAACAATAAAAATATTTTCATGACGAATATGAGTTGATAATTAAAGTTTTATCATCATTGAATAATATGGATAAAAAAAATTCGATTATTCGAAGAGCACAAATGAAGTTATTATAAAAGAATGAGATGAGTAAAATACAGATTCATCTTAACTTTTGACGTGGTCATGGTTTGAATTAGAGAATAAGGTGCGTCTTAACTTTTGATGTTGTCTTGGTTGAATTCCGGAATTCAAGGGATTTAAAATAAAATCTTGGAAATCTATAAGATCTGATTCTTCGAGATTTAAGAAAATTAAGATCTCTTTAATTACATGCGATCATCTGTCTCAATTGTTTTGTCTAGTATTTTCACTATAAATGACCTTCTTCCGTTCCATTACTTCTCACCACTCCTATACTTTCTTTCTTAGTTCATACATCCAAAAGATTGTGAAAATGCTAAATCCAGTTCTGATCCTTAACCTCATTCTGAGTATCGCAACAATCATTCTTCTATTCCAACTTCCACCGGAGGAATCTATTTACTTCTACTTCGCCCTTGGGGTAGTGGTTTTCATAATCCTTTCTTGCATCTTTCTTTCCATAATTATTGACGTACACGGTTAATAATCTCTCTATTTGCTGTGATTTATACTCCTATTTATATTTCGAAGCTCCATGCTTCTGTTTTCTCCTCCCGACCCTAAGTAAAACGATCAAGACGTCTCGGTTTCGTAGGTATGAATGATCATAATATACTATGCAGAAGAGAAAGGTAATAGCACGATTTGATTTGTTAAATTATCAGATTTCACGAAAAAGTTAGAACTATCAAGAATATATTTTCTTGATATGTTCGGAGGTTAAATAGAATAAAAGGGTTATGTAACAAGGCACATGATGAGGTGTGATCTGTGAACCATCATCACGTTCCACTATAAATTTAGCATGACTTACTGTAATATAATCACGTTAGCCAAGCGTCATTATATTATACTAACTCATGCTTCAATTCCCTACACTTCTCCATAATTCATTCATAGTTTATACTTAGATTTTACAGAAGTTTCCAATATAATGGAATACAGATAGCACGAAGAGGTATATTTTTTTTTTCGAACGAGAATATTTATGTAAATATCTTCAGAAATATCGAAGATATTTATGATGATATTTTGAAATTTCTAAGTTCGATAGTTGATGAAGAAAGATTTTCATCAAGATTTTAACATGAGTACGGAGCAAGATATTCTCTAAAGATTTCGGCGGATCCAGAATTACCTGGATTCTTTGAATATATAATTTGGTTCTGGTATTTGTCCTTGGTTTCCTTTAGGGTTAGCTCAATCCATTTTTCAGTTCCAACTTTTCTGAGCTTTTCCAACATACCATTCTTATTGTCAAGCTTTTGGCCATTAAGACCATCTATAGCTTTCGCTGCTTCGTCAGCATTTTCAAAGTTAACGGATCTGGTTCATCGGTTATCAAATCGAGGTGTTTTCAGGAGAATTGTGTTTTTATATGATTAAACGCTGATGGTAATATGGTGGAATATAAAAGGTTCCCTAGTAATAATAAAGAGTACGCATATATATATATATATATATATATATATATATATATATATATATATATATATATATATATATATATATATATATATATATATATATATATATATATATATCAAGGTTATAATAAGGTTGTTTCGGATGAAAAGTCGGAGTTGACTTGCTGGAGCTGTGACAAAATTTGCTAATTTGAAAGGGATTACCAAATTATTTTGGGTAATAATGCCACCAAAGGAATTAGCACAGCTACGTATTAAACGTTTACTCAGTTTCCGAGGGTTTTTCAGGTGCAATACTATATGCATAAATATTTCCTTCCATAGATGAAGTGCGGTTGGTTAATCCTCTCGATTGAGGTGTTTTCAAGAATTATGAAAGGTTTGAACTCAGATTGTAATCGTCAAGATACAAATGAGGTTTAAGATGAAATCAAGTGGCAAACTTGAAGAATTGTTTAGTTTCATATGTTATAATCAATATTTTAATTCATTTTAAATGTCCAATGTTTTTAGTCCACAGTCGATAGTCCACAGTCGGCAGTCCAATAATTCATATATAGTTTAATATATAATATTCGAATTAATTAATACGTATCGTGACCCGTATACGTCTCAGACTCGATCACAACTCAAAGTATATATATTATTGTAGAATCAACCTCAACCCTGTATAGCTAACTCCAACGTTACTGCATATAGAGTGTCTATGGTTATTCCAAATAATATATATAGATGCGTCGATATGATATGCCAAAACCTTGTATACGTGTCCCGATATTTAAAGTGCGTAAAATAAATAACAGAAATTAAATGATGATAAATAAAATTGCGATAATTAAATTGCGATAATTAAACTGCGATATATAAAATGTAATCAGTTAGCTAGGAACAATTAGCTAGGATTTTTGATAGCGTGGATTCTTACTAGAATTTCTCATAGTTAATTTGTCTATTTCTAACAAATTTTATTTTGTCAAATGTTTTCTTCATTATGCCACTTGTTGGATTCTGATGGGTCAAAATCCAAATATGAAATTGAATGAAAATGGTTATTCTGCGGTGAACGGATACGTATATCTGTGGATGTACGTAGGATAGTAAATGACTGTTGAATCAGATCCGAAGAACGTACAATGTAACTTATTAATGTGAAATCTAAATATTCTTCAGGTATTACCTACCCGTTAAAATATTTTTACCATTAATAGTTTGCACAAAAGAATTTTTAATTACAATCTTTATGAAATCATATATACATATATATTTTCTTCAGATGTAATCATGGATTTAATGAGTTAACATAATATTAAACTCATTTAGTTTTCGGTTGGAACTAGAATAAATAATCTCTAAAACTTTAGAGATTACATATTCGCCATGTCGAACGAAGATAAATAAGGTAGAACGATACGTAGAACGAAGATCATACTCGAAGTACAGATGGTGATATTGAGGCATGGATTGTTGATGGTACTGGTGCTGTTACTAATGGTACTGTTGGTGCCAGTGATGTTGTTGAAGCTGGTAGATTTTGCACCATATTCTCCAAATTGATTACTCAAGCGCGAAGTTCGCTAACTTCTTCTATTATTCCGGAATGATTGTCGGTTCAAACGAGCGGATGAATAAGGTTTAGAATTGTGGATAGAATGTAATCGTATCGAGCTACTCTGGAAATGGGAGAGAAAATGGTGTCTCGAACAGGTTCGCCCGTAATTGCTTCAGGTACTTCGCCAAGAGGGCAATTCGATTGGTGGAAGGGATCGCCTTCTTCGCGTCTTCATTGATTAAGTAGACTACGAACTCATCAGATGAATTGGGGATGGCTGATTGGTTGATTCCTTTTGGTGACGTTGCTTTCGGAGCTTAGGTGAATATCCATGTCGGAATAGCTATCGGAATAACTGTCGGAATAGCTATCGAAATCTGAGGAACTCGAACTGGTTGAGGGATTCATCTCGTACGATCAGATGAAGGGTTTTCAATAAGAAATATATTATAGGATGTAGATTAGTACCCTGCAATACATAATTTACATATGCATATATAATACTAAAATCCCATAAGTTACGAAGGAATCTACGGAAGCTGTCAGGCAAAGGTAACAATAACAGATATGCTAAGATATGTATTAGCAGATATGCTAAGATATGAGTTTTGTCTATACACTATCTAAGCAATAGAGGCAGTAAGATGTGTCTAGACTAAGAATGATAAGCAGGTAATTTTCTAAGGATTATAAACAGATGATTTCCGACTAGTAATGATAAGCAAAACTTTTGACATGCAGACACGGTCAAAGTCCAGACTCACTAATGCATCTAAACAACTACCAGTTAGACTCACTAATGCAAGACCTGGTTTGCTAAGACCACCGCTCTGATACCAACTGAAATAACCCGTCCTAATCTACTTGGACGAAGTCATCAACATTTGGTCCCATTGCGATGATCGACTCCAAGTAATGTCCTTAAATTGAGCAAATGCACAGCGGAAGACTTAATTCGTACCTGAGAATAAACATGCTTTAAAGTGTCAACCAAAAGGTTGGTGAGTTCATAGGTTTATCATAACAATCATTTCAATATATTAATAGACCACAAGATTTCATAATCATAAACATAATACACTTGCAAGTGTATGTAAAGCATTCTAAGTGGTTGAGCACTAGGTAACCATACTTAACATTTAATCAACGTCGCATATTCCCTTTATTATGAAATCTCACTACACCGTACCAAGTGTAGTCTACAAAACGAAGTACTGTGCAACCGTTGAGTACTGGTCGTCCAGTCCGGTTGGGGTTGTCAGGCCCGATTGATCTATCAACAGGATTTGCGTTTACAATACCCATGTAAATAGTAGTTACCAAGCTACAGGGAAGTATGTGAAATGTCCCGTTCTTATTGATTAAAAACGTTCCATATTAATTGATTTCGTTGCGAGGTTTTGACCTCTATATGAGACGTTTTTCAAAGACTGCATTCATTTTAAAACAAACCATAACCTTTATTTCATCAATAAAGGTTTAAAAAGCTTTACGTAGATTATCAAATAATGATAATCTAAAATATCCTGTTTACACACGACCATTACATAATGGTTTACAATACAAATATGTTACAACATAATAAGTTTCTTGAATGCAGTTTTTACATAATATCATACAAGCATGGACTCCAAATCTCGTCCTTATTTAAGTATGCGACAGCGGAAGCTCTTAATAATCACCTGAGAATAAACATGCTTAAAATGTCAACAAAAATGTTGGTGAGTTATAGGTTTAACCTATATATATCAAATCATAATAATAGACCACAAGATTTCATATTTCAATACACATCCCATACATAGAGATAAAAGTTATTCATATGCTGAACACCTGGTAATCGACATTAACAAGATGCATATATAAGAATATCCCCATCATTCCGGGACACCCTTCGGATATGATATAAATTTCGAAGTACTAAAGCATCCGGTACTTTGGATGGGGTTTGTTAGGCCCAATAGATCTATCTTTAGGATTCGCGTCTATTAGGGTGTCTGTTCCCTAATTCTTAGATTACCAGACTTAATAAAAAGGGGCATATTCGATTTCGATAATTCAACCATAGAATGTAGTTTCACGTACTTGTGTCTATTTTGTAAATCATTTATAAAACCTGCATGTATTCTCATCCCAAAAATATTAGATTTTAAAAGTGGGACTATAACTCACTTTCACAGATTTTTACTTCGTCGGGAAGTAAGACTTGGCCACTGGTTGATTCACGAACCTATAACAATATATACATATATATCAAAGTATGTTCAAAATATATTTACAACACTTTTAATATATTTTGATGTTTTAAGTTTATTAAGTCAGCTGTCCTTGTTAGTAACCTACAACTAGTTGTCCACAGTTAGATGTACAGAAATAAATCGATAAATATTATCTTGAATCAATCCACGACCCAGTGTATACGTATCTCAGTATTGATCACAACTCAAACTATATATATTTTGGAATCAACCTCAACCCTGTATAGCTAACTCCAACATTCACATATAGAGTGTCTATGGTTGTTCCGAAATTTATATAGATGTGTCGACATGATAGGTCGAAACATTGTATACGTGTCTATGGTATCTCAAGATTACATAATATACAATACAAGTTGATTAAGTTATGGTTGGAATAGATTTGTTACCAATTTTCACGTAGCTAAAATGAGAAAAATTATCCAATCTTGTTTTACCCATAACTTCTTCATTTTAAATCCGTTTTGAGTGAATCAAATTGCTATGGTTTCATATTGAACTCTATTTTATGAATCTAAACAGAAAAAGTATAGGTTTATTGTCGGAAAAATAAGTTACAAGTTGTTTTTGTAAAGGTAGTCATTTCAGTCGAAAGAACGACGTCTAGATGACCATTTTAGAAAACATACTTCCACTTTGAGTTTAACCATAATTTTTGGATATAGTTTCATGTTCATAATAAAAATCATTTTCTCAGAATAACAACTTTTAAATCAAAGTTTATCATAGTTTTTAATTAACTAACCCAAAACAGCCCGCGGTGTTACTACGACGGCGTAAATCTGGTTTTACGGTGTTTTTCGTGTTTCCAGGTTTTAAATCATTAAGTTAGCATTTCATACAGATATAGAACATGTGTTTAGTTGATTTTAAAAGTCAAGTTAGAAAGATTAACTTTTGTTTGCGAACAAGTTTAGAATTAACTAAACTATGTTCTAGTGATTACAAGTTTAAACCTTCGAATAAGATAGCTTTATATGTATGAATTGAATGATGTTATGAACATCATTACTACCTTAAGTTCCTTGGACAAACCTACTGGAAAATAGAAAAATGGATCTAGCTTCAATGGATCCTTGGATGGCTCGAAGTTCTTGAAGCAGAATCATGACACGAAAACAAGTTCAAGTAAGATCATCACTTGAAATAAGATTGTTATAGTTATAGAAATTGAACCAAAGTTTGAATATGATTATTACCTTGTATTAGAATGATAACCTACTGTAAGAAACAAAGATTTCTTGAGTTTGGATGATCACCTTACAAGATTGGAAGTGAGCTAGCAAACTTGAAAGTATTCTTGATTTTATGAAACTAGAACTTTTGGAATTTATGAAGAACACTTAGAACTTGAAGATAGAACTTGAGAGAGATCAATTAGATGAAGAAAATTGAAGAATGAAAGTGTTTGTAGGTGTTTTTGGTCGTTGGTGTATGGATTAGATATAAAGGATATGTAATTTTGTTTTCATGTAAATAAGTCATGAATGATAACTCATATTTTTGTAATTTTATGAGATATTTCATGCTAGTTGTCAAACGATGGTTCCCACATGTGTTAGGTGACTCACATGGGCTGCTAAGAGCTGATCATTGGAGTGTATATACCAATAGTACATACATCTAAAAGCTGTGTATTGTACGAGTACGAATACGGGTGCATACGAGTAGAATTGTTGATGAAACTGAACGAGGATGTAATTGTAAGCATTTTTGTTAAGTAGAAGTATTTTGATAAGTGTCTTGAAGTCTTTCAAAAGTGTATGAATACATATTAAAACACTACATGTATATACATTTTAACTGAGTCGTTAAGTCATCGTTAGTCGTTACATGTAAATGTTGTTTTGAAACCTTTAGGTTAACGATCTTGTTAAATGTTGTTAACCCAATGTTTATAATATCAAAAGAGATTTTAAATTATTATATTATCATGATATTATGATGTACGAATATCTCTTAATATGATATATATACATTAAATGTCGTTACAACGATAATCGTTACATATATGTCTCGTTTCAAAATCATTAAGTTAGTAGTCTTGTTTTTACATATGTAGTTCATTGTTAATATACTTAATGATATGTTTACTTATCATAATATCATGTTAACTATATATATAACCATATATATGTCATCATATAGTTTTTACAAGTTTTAACGTTCGTGAATCACCGATCAACTTGGGTGGTCAATTGTCTATATGAAACCTATTTCAATTAACCAAGTCTTAAAAAGTTTGATTTCTTAACATGTTGGAAACATTTAATCATGTAAATATCAATCTCAATTAATATATATAAACATGGAAAAGTTCGGGTCACTACAGTACCTACCCGTTAAATAAATTTCGTCCCGAAATTTTAAGCTGTTGAAGGTGTTGACGAATCTTCTGGAAATAGATGCGGGTATTTCTTCTTCATCTGATCTTCACGCTCCCAGGTGAACTCGGGTCCTCTATGAGCATTCCATCGAACCTTAACAATTAGTATCTTGTTTTGCTTAAGTCTTTTAACCTCACGATCCATTATTTCGACGGGTTCTTCGATGAATTGAAGTTTTTCGTTGATTTGGATTTCATCTAACGGAATAGTGAGATCTTCTTTAGCAAAACATTTCTTCAAATTCGAGACGTGGAAAGTGTTATGTACAGCCGCGAGTTATTGAGGTAACTCAAGTCGGTAAGCTACTGGTCCGACACGATCAATAATCTTGAATGGTCCAATATACCTTGGATTTAATTTCCCTCATTTACCAAATCGAACAACGCCTTTCCAAGGTGCAACCGTTGTTGAATTTGGGCGGTTTTGTCGACTTTGGGCGGTTTTCAACCGTTGTTGAATTTGGATGATCTTCTCGGTAGTTTCTTGTATAATCTGCGGACCCGTATTCTGTCTATCCCCCACTTCACTCCAACAAATCGGAGACCTGCACTTTCTACCATAAAGTGCTTCAAACGGCGCCATCTCAATGCTTGAATGGTAGCTGTTGTTGTAGGAAAATTCTGCTAACGGTAGATGTCGATCCCAACTGTTTTCGAAATCAATACACATGCTCGTAGCATGTCTTCAAGCGTTTGTATCGTCCTTTCGCTCTGCCCATCAGTTTGTGGATGATAGGCAGTACTCATGTCTAGACGAGTTCCTAATGCTTGCTGTAATGTCTGCCAGAATCTTGAAATAAATCTACCATCCCTATCAGAGATAATAGAGATTGGTATTCCATTTCTGGAGACGACTTCCTTCAAATACAGTCGTGCTAACTTCTCCATCTTGTCATCTTCTCTTATTCGCAGGAAGTGTGCTGATTTGGTGAGACGATCAACTATTACCCAAATAGTATCAAAACCACTTGCAGTCCTTGGCAATTTAGTGATGAAATCCATGGTAATGTTTTCCCATTTCCATTCCAGGATTTCGGGTTGTTAAAGTAGACCTGATGGTTTCTGATGCTCAGCTTTGACCTTAGAACACGTCAAACATTCTCCTACATATTTAGCAACATCGACTTTCATACCCAGCCACCAAAAATGTTTCTTGAGATCCTTGTACATCTTCCCCGTTCCAGGATGTATTGAGTATCTGGTTTTATGAGCTTCTCTAAGTACCATTTCTCTCATATCTCCAAATTTTGGTACCCAAATCCTTTCAGCCCTATACCGGGTTCCGTCTTCCAGAATATTAAGATGCTTTTCCGATCCTTTGGGTATTTCATCCTTTAAATTTCCCTCTTTTAAAACTCCTTGTTGCGCCTCCTTTATTTAAGTAGTAAGGTTATTATGAATCATTATATTCATAGATTTTACTCGAATGGGTTCTCTGTCCTTCCTGCTCAAGGCATCGGCTACCACATTTGCCTTCCTCGGGTGGTAACGAATCTCAAAGTCGTAATCATTCAACAATTCAATCCACCTACGCTGCCTCATATTCAGTTGTTTCTGATTAAATATGTGTTGAAGACTTTTGTGGTCGGTATATATAATACTTTTGACCCCATATAAGTAGTGCCTCCAAGTCTTTAATGCAAAAACAACCGCGCCTAATTCCAAATCATGCGTCGTATAATTTTGTTCGTGAATCTTCAATTGTCTAGACGCATAAGCAATCACCTTCGTTCGTTGCATTAATACACAACCGAGACCTTGCTTTGATGCGTCACAATAAATCACAAAATCATCATTCCCTTCAGGCAATGACAATATAGGTGCCGTAGTTAGCTTTTTCTTCAATGACTGAAACGCTTTCTCTTGTTCATCATTCCATTCAAATTTCTTCCCTTTATGCGTTAATGCAGTCAAGGGTTTTGCTATTCTGGAAAAGTCTTGGATGAACCTTCTGTAGTAACCAGCTAGTCCTAAAAACTGGAGTATGTGTTTCGGAGTTTTCGGGGTTTCCCACTTTTCAACAGTTTCTATCTTTGCCGGATCCACCTTAATACCTTCTTTGTTCACTATGTGACCGAGGAATTGAACTTCTTCCAACCAAAATGCACACTTTGAAAACTTAGCGTACAATTCTTCCTTCCTCAATACTTCTAACACCTTTCTCAAATGTTCATCGTGTTCTTGGTCATTCTTTGAGTAAATAAGTATGTCATCAATGAAAACAATGACAAACTTGTCAAGGTATGGTCCACACACTCGGTTCATAAGGTCCATGAACACAGCTGGTGCATTAGTTAAACCAAACGGCATGACCATAAACTCGTAATGATCGTAACGTGTTCTGAAAGCAGTCTTTGGAATATCATCTTCTTTCACCCGCATTTGATGATACCCGGAACGTAAGTCAATCTTTGAATAAACAGACGAGCCTTGTAGTTGATCAAATAAGTCGTCGATTCTCGGTAGTGGGTAGCGATTCTTGATGGTAAGTTTGTTCAACTCTCGGTAGTCGATACACAACCTGAATGTACCATCTTTCTTCTTGACAAACAAAACAGGAGCTCCCCACGGTGATGTGCTTGGTCGAATGAAACCACGCTCTAAAAGTTCTTGTAATTGGCTTTGCAGTTCTTTCATCTCACTGGGTGCGAGTCTGTAACGAGCACGAGCTATTGGTGCAGCTCCTGGTGCAAGATCTATTTGAAATTCAACGGATCGATGTGGGGGTAATCCCGGTAATTCTTTCAGAAATACATCGGGAAATTCTTTTGCAATGGGAACATCATTGATGCTCTTTTCTTCAGTTTGTACTTTCTCGACGTGTGCTAGAACAGCATAGCAACCTTTTCTTATTAGTTTTTGTGCCTTCAAATTACTAATAAGATGTAGCTTCGTGTTGCCCTTTTCTCCGTACACCATTAAGGGTTTTCCTTTTTCTCGTATAATGCGAATTGCATTTTTGTAACAAACGATCTCTGCTTTCACTTCTTTCAACCAGTCCATACCGATTATCACATCAAAACTCCCTAACTCTACTGGTACCAAATCAATCTTAAATGTTTCGCTAACCAGTTTAATTTCTCGATTCCGACATATATTATCTGCTGAAATTAATTTACCATTTGCTAATTCGAGTAAAAATTTACTATCCAAAGGCGTCAATGGACAACTTAATTTAGCACAAAAATCTCTACTCATATAGCTTCTATCCGCACCCGAATCAAATAAAACGTAAGCAGTTTTATTGTCAATAAGAAACGTACCCGTAACAAGTTCCGGGTGTTCCTGTGCCTCTGCCGCATTAATATTGAAAACTCTTCCGCGGCCTTGTCCATTCGTGTTCTCCTGGTTCGGGCAATTTCTAATAATGTGGCCCGGTTTTCCACATTTATAACAAACTACATTGGCATAACTTGCTCCAACACTACTTGCTCCGCCATTACTCGTTCCGACACCATTTGTTCCTTTCGTTCTATTAACCCCTGGTCCGTAGACCTCACACTTCGCCGCGCTATGACCATTTCTTTTACACTTGTTGCAAAATTTGGTGCAGAACCCCGAGTGATACTTTTCACACCTTTGGCATAGCTGCTTCTGATTGTTGTTGTTGTTGCGGTTATTATTGTTGTTGGGATGATTGTTGTAGTTGCTATTGTTGTTGTTGTTGTTGTTGTTGTTGTTGTTGGGCCGTTTGTTGTAGTTGCGATTGATGTTGCGATTGTTGGGATAATTGTTGCGATTATTGTTGTAATTGCTGTTGTTGTTGTATTGGTGATTCTTATTGTGACAACTCGGAAATTTCCAACCAAATTTAAACTTTAATCTTTATATGTTTCCGACACGATAAGCAATATTTGTTAAGTTAAATTTCAAGAATTTTAAACTATGTTCATACATTCATTCAAACTCGACCAAGTTCCAACGATTCACGAACCATTAAACGAATATGATTATATATGTATATGTGTATATATATTATAACTTGAAACGTAAACAAAATATTAGATTAAATACTTTACATGATTGTATCTATTTCAAAATGTTTATCAATGGAATTAGAAGATAAGATCAAATGATTGAATTATCAGATATATTGAATTATGATTACAAGTCTCTGTTGAAAGGCCCAGGTTGATTTGAGAAATCTTTCCATTTTAACAATATTCGGGAAATGGTAAAGTGATTTATAAATAAGAACAAATTGTCAATCATTGAGAACTAGACAAAGGATAGTGGAAGATTGAATCTCATAAAGACTCGATTGATCTATTTAGTTTCAAACGTACAAAAAACGTTTTCAGTTTAAAAAGAACTTTATTATTAAAGCGTATATAACTTTTATAAATATCTAGAACCACTTTTGACAACTCATTACTTAACTATAATGATAAAGATAACGATATTTATATTTTATTTTTTTAAATATATATAACGATTTAAATTAATATTATATATATTTATACGCGTATTATACGTACATAGTTTTATACTTTTACTATACTTAAACTTTACCTTTACTTTATTTTTACTTTACTTTAACTTTAATAATTCACTTTAATAATTCATACTTTAATAATTCATACTTTAATAATTCACTTTAATAATTAAAAAATCTATTATAAATAGAATTCAATAGGTTTTATTATTTCATAGAAACTTGAAAATATTTTTCTCTAAACTCTCTCAATCGATTTACATATATATATTTACTCCGTATTATTTCAAGATATTATTAGTATACATAAAATATTACGACGGAGTGCTGTCCGAGTGATTTCGAAATTGTTTTTTGAGTAGGATAGGATTAAGGAAATTATGGGTTATAGCTATGGAGGTGATTGAGTATGGTTCATGGGTATGCTCGTGAGGTCAATATAGTGTTTATCATTTCCGTTGCGTCTACGTACCTTTCCTGCAATATTGAATCTCAATATTGATACGTGAGTACTCATAATTTAACTTTTACATACTAATAGTGTATCCCTGACTAGTGCTCAAGTATTTAGGATTATGCATGCTTGTACTTTTGATATTGCCCTTAGACAGGTTAGGTTGAATCTTGAATTAGTTACACTTGCGGTTGAGATAAGGTATAAGATATGCATGTCCATGGAAAGCTAGCGAAAAATTAAGAACTTTTCCTTTAGATATCGAATGGTTTCGATGAACGGATTAGAAGTTATAATCAATTGAATTTTCGATATTTTTATTAAAAATGATTATTATTATCTTCATTTTTATCGTCGTTCTAGTTTTATCTTATTATTATCATTATTATTATCTTTATCAATAAAAGGGATTTATCATTAAAAATTGTTATTTTTTTTATTTATTACTATCGTTATTATCGTTAAAGTTATAATTAGTATTATTATTATTATCCAATTATTATTATTATTATTATTATTATTATTATTATTATTATTATTATTATTATTATTATTATTATTATTATTATTATTATTATTATTATTATTATTATTATTATTATTATTATTATTAGTATTATTATTATTATCATCATTAATATATATATCATTATTTAAAAATGGTTATTGTTATTGTTATTATTATTATTACTATATTATCATTAGGATAATTATTAGTATTATTGTTAGTAATGTTATAGTAACTATCATTATTAATATTAGTGTAATTAAAACAAATATTTGTAACACCTAATTATTTTGATTACTATTATTATCATTATTATGAACACGATATAAAAGACGATTAAAAGCTATTAAACAAAACGATTAGGAATAAATGAGTAAGAGTATCATGATGAAATTAAAATATTATAAGATATTGATTTAGATAAAATTATCGTTCTTATTATTTTTTATCATTACTATTATTATTAAAAGTATCGTTAATATTAAAACTATCATTTTAACAAAAATTATCATTTTAATAGAAATATCATTGTTACTATAAAATATCATTATTGTTATTATTTTAAATAGAATTATTATTTTTAAAGATAATATTAAAAATTATCGTAAATATTAAAGTTATCATAATTAGAATTATCGTTTTATCATAATGTCATCTTAGTAATTATAAATATTGATATTTTTATAATAATAATTATTATTACAAAATAATACAACTTTTACTTACTATCATTATAGATATTATTTTATCAAATAAATATGTGATACAAACATATTTTACTACGTGTAATAACTTACTTTAATAATATCTATCATATTATCTTTATGATATTAAATGAACCCTATAAATTTTATTACTTAATATATATAAAAGTATATTTTATTATATAAATTTAATATAAAATTTTATTTATCAATAAATAAATTATATTATTTACTCTAATAAATCTTTTAAAAATATTTAAAAATATAAAACGACGATATTTAAACTATATATTAATCATGTATAGATTTTTAGAAATTATTTTGAGATAAATTTACTTTTGTTGACTTTTGCATATTAGTCTCGAGCATTAGGATTGTGGTACACTATGACTTGACCTAATTTGTTAGACAAATATTGACCAACACATAAATATATATAATTAATTTAGGTTCGTGAATTCGAGGCCAACCTTGCACTTGTTCAATGACGTTATATGTATTTTTACTACGAAATACAGTATGGTGAGTTTCATTTTCCTTTTTACCCTCTATATTTTTGGGACTGAGAATACATGCGCTTTTATAAATGTTTGACGAAATAGACACAAGTAATTGAAACTACATTCTATGGTTGAATTATCGAAATCAAATATGCCCCTTTTTATTAAAGTCTGGTAATCTAAGAATTAGGGAACAGACACCCTAATTGACGCGAATCCTAAAGATAGATCTATTGGGCCTAACAAACCCCATCCAAAGTACCGGATGCTTTAGTACTTCAAAATTTATATCATGTCCGAAGGAGGATCCCGGAATGATAGGGGATATTCTTATATGTATCTAGTTAATGTCGGTTACCAGGTGTTTACCATATGAATGATTATTTTTGTCTCTATGCATGGGACGTATATTTATGAGAACTGAAAATGAAATTCTTGTGGTCTATTAAAATGATGGAAATAAATGATTATGATAAACTAATGAACTCACCAACCTTTTGGTTGACACTTTAAAGCATGTTTATTCTCAGGTGTTAAAGAAATCTTCCGCTGTGCATTTGCTCATTTTAAAGATATTACTTGGAGTCTTTCATAGCATATTTCGAAGAACGTTGCATTCGAGTCATTGAGTTCATCAAAGATAATTATTAAATCAATTTATAGTTGGATAGTGGATATTATGAAATGGTATGCATGCCTGTCAATTTTTGATGTAAAGAAAGATTGTCTTTTAAAAACGAATGCAATGTTTGTAAAATGTATCATATAGAGGTCAAATACCTCGCAATGTAATCAACTATTGTGAATCGTTTATAATGTATATGAACGGGTCCTTTCAGTTGGTATCAGAGCGGTGGTCTTAGCGAACCAGGTCTGCATTAGTGTGTCTAACAGATAAGTCGATAGGATGCATTAGTGAGTCTGGACTTCGACCGTGTCTGCACGTCAATAGTTTTGCTTATCATTTTGTGTCAAAAATTAACTACTTATCATCCTCAGGAAATTACCTGCTTATCATTTTTAGTCTAAGACACGTCTTGCTGCATTGATTGCATGAATAGTGTATAGACAAAAATTCATATCTTAGCGTATCTGCTAAATCATATCTTATCGTATCTATTACTGTAAACGTTGCCTGATATATCCCGTAAATTCCTCCGTAATTTACGAAATCTTTTGTTCTATATATATGGATATTCTATGTAATTAGAATACCATCCGATAACCGAAAATCATTTCATATCGAAAAAAAATAATAAAAATCCTTATTCAATCGTACGAAATGGAATTCATCATTAATTCAAGTTCCTCGAATTTCGAAATGGAATCCCACTCCAGCTCCGAAAGCAGTGTGACCGGAATAGATCAACCAATCAGTCATCACCTATTCTGGATGAATTGGGGATGGGTTCGTAGCCTCCTCAATCATTGGAGACAAGAAGAATGTGATCCCTTCCATCCACCACATTGCCCTCTTGATGAAGAACCTGAAGCACTTACCGGCGAACCTGTTCGAAACACCATTTTCTCGCTCATTTCCAGAGTATCTCATCACGATTATATATTACATCAAATTTTAGATTTTATTTATCCGCTCGTCCGAACCGACAATCACCCCGGTGTAATAGAAGAAGTCAACGAGCTTCGCGCTCGGGTAGTGGCTTTGGAGAATATGGTGCAGAGATTACAAACACCAGCAGCAGCATCAGCAGCATAACCAGTAACACCATCATCAACGCCAATAGTACCATTACCACCCCAACCACAACCGCGTTGTAAACCTCAACTTCACAATCTATCCCACGAGCATCAACGTCATACGCACCATAGATACCAAGGAGTACCAACAACAATAACTGACGAAGTATTAATTCATAACTTCATTGGAGAAACATTCCGCGGCGATTATATAATGTCTAAAGTCTTAGAGATTATCTAATCTAGCCTTAACCATAAATCAGTTAAGCGAACCAAAATGATAGAAGGAAGAGTAGAAACCCTGACAAAAATGGTGTGTGATTAACAAGCTAAACTTGCTTTACCAACAGCATCAACAGTAGCGTCAGCGTTACCAGCATCGTCAGTACAGTCAACATCCGAATCAACAACACCGATAACATCACAAACTCTGTCAGTTCAAGAATCACTGTGGACATCATTATGAATCAATAACGTGTATATTGTATCAACGAGTTATGAAGAATTAACTCATTCCCTCTGAAGAAATTATAAGTATATTATATATATATATATATATATATATATATATATATATATATATATATATATATATATATATATATATATATATATATTTTGAAATAAATGTTTCCGTGCTAAGATATTGTGTGTGAATCTTAACTACTCGGTTAATTCATATTACAAATATGCAATAATGTACGTCCTTCGGCCGCAACTTAACCAGCGTTAACTACAATCTCTGTTGCAATTCAACAAATTTCAATTCATAATAAATCAAGTATATATTTGATTTTACACTTTCATCATTGACGTAACTGAAACTTTTCAGATAACATCATTCGTACTTTGCGAAGTTCACAAGAATTTAACAAAAACCAACATCACATCTCAACAAATAACGAAGTATTGATTCATAATTTCAATATTATTGAAGAAATACTTATGTAACCTCTAAAGCCTTCAAAGAATTATTCAATTCTAGTTCCAACCGTAAATCGAATGAGTTTAATTTAGTATTAACTCATTAAAATCTATGTTACATCTGAGGAGAATATATACATATATATTTTCATAAAGACTGTAATAAAATTCTTATGTACAAAATATTAATTGTGAAATTTTTTTTAACGGGTAGGTAATACCCGAGAGATATATATAAATTCACAATTAATATGTTACATTCTTCGAATCAGATTAAGCAAATTATCAATTATACTTCCTACTTTCACAATAATATACATTCTTTCATAGAAATCAAAACAAACATACTCATTCAAACCCAATTACATATTCTGCTTTTAAAATCTCAGAATTCAATTCTAGATATAACCGGTACCATCACTTTTAGATTCCTACATCTTTCAAAGCTATACTTTGATTTCAAAAGTGTGTTAGAACATCAAATGTATACAAATGATTACAATCTGTGTTCAAACCCTTCGAAAATCTCTGAAGACACTTCAAATAATGAGCAATCGAGATGATGATCCAACCACATATTACCCACAGTTATGTACTTAAAAAGCTCTCGAAACCAAAGTCATAATTCAACACATATCTGTGTCAGATCTTTTGGCATTTTTTAGCAAAAATAACCTTGCAATTCCTTTGCAAAGTAGCAAATTATATCACAACTCCAACAAGACAACTTCGATTTTTTCATTCGGAGTAGCCTTATCATAATTTTGATATATGTGATTACCCTTTTGTTACCGGAGAACCTTTCATATTCCACCACATTAGCAATAAACTTACCAACAACTTCACTGATCTCGGGCATTCCGAAGAATCTTTATATTTATCGAAACCTCATCATTTACTCATCTACCTCTTGTAACGAGAATTGCCATACGAATCATTGGGAATTAGCAATCAGTATTTTGAAATCTCACAGCATGTTGACGCCAACAGTTATACATAACGTCTATTTCCAAGGCTTACATACTTCGAATGTGAAGTTTCTGAAAAACACTCTGAACCGCGAACTAGTTCTCGAAATGCTGATGAAGCAACAAAAACTGTAAACGACCTTAGCAGTAAAAAGTTTGATGATAAAGATTAGTGTATTAACAAAGCTCAGAAATAGAGAAGTTTTGGAACTGGAAAACGGATTGAGCAAAGTATGAAGGAGGCTGTGGACAAATCACAAAGACTGAACCTGCCTTCAAAGAATCCAAATGATTCAGTGTCTGCTGAAGTCATTAACAAATACCTTGATCCTGACTCTAAACCCCTGTGGACAATATTCTTCATCATCCTCTGATATTAGAAATTCTAAAATATCATCATATCTTTCATTATAAATATCCTCCATATTTCTGAAGATATTTTCTTAATTTTTCTTATTTGAAATCATTTACCTCTTCGCGCTATTTGTATTACATCATAAAAGAAACTATTTTAGTTTCTAAATTCTGAAACATTCAAGTTTAAAATAGGAATATTTTGAAGTAGTGTTGGGAACTGAAGCATGAATTAGTATAATATAATGACACTTGATCAATGTGATTATATTACAGTAAGTCATGCTGAGTTTCTAAATGGAACGTGATGATTCACAGATCATAACATCATCATGTGCCATGTTATACGACTCTTTTATTCTATTTAACCTCTAAAATATCAAGAAAATATTTCTTGATGATTCGGCCTTTTCCAAGGTATTCTAGTAATTTGACAAGTCAAGATCGTGCCATCACAATTTCCTTCCTAGAACATTAACAATGTTCATTCTGAAATTCATATCTGTGAATTCTGGACCATTACAAGCGGTGCTTAATCGCAAGAAGAAGAAACGAAAGGACAAAACTCCAAAATAGAAATTGGGGTATAAATTGCAGTAAATAAAAGAGAGCATTAATTGTGAATGATAATGATTATAGAAGACAGAAGCAGAGACTTTGAAATATAAGGGAACATATAAAGCTCAACGACAAACCAGAAATTATAAACCATATATATCGATGCATATAGCAATATAAAGACACGGAAGAACTAGAAACACTATAAACCCAAGAGTATAGTAGAAGTAAATAGATTCTTCCAGCGGTAGATGAAAAAAAAGAAGAATGACCGATATGAAAGTTAGAAGTATATCGAGAATCAGAACTGGATGGAGCATATTGATGAATACTTTAAAATATGAGTTGATGGGGAAAGAATAGAAGGTGATGAAACATGACTAGGAACTTAGAAATCAACAGATTTAACTCACACAATGGCAGAATAAGTGAATCAAACCCTCTAGTGAATAGGTTAAGTTTTTTTTGATTAATTTAGTCAAACCACAACTAAATCAAGTGTGATTAGATCAACACCTAGAGCTATTATTCACCACCTGGGTGATTTGGACTGAGAGAGAATCGAAGGAGCTCACTAGATCTAAGTGTGTGTAACAAATGAGAGGCTTAACCTAAAATGAAGAACATAAGACTTTATATACCCTTGCTGTTGACACACCCATACGATTCATTCATCACACGTACGAGTTGGCTTCATCAACCGTACGGGTGATCACTCACTCGTGTCTTATCATTTAGGTTGTAATTGTGACTTAGCTCAGCATCACCCATGCGTATGAGCCTGTCAGCCGTACTAGTGAGGCTTCACTCGTACGTCTGACTAAGTCTAACATAGTCAAACATCTAAATCTCGTTCCTGCAGTTCCTGTAACCACATACAAACACGGATAGGATAATAACGAGCAATCATGGTGGCCTGTAAACTGTTGTATCTGCAATGGACGTGGGTAGATGTCTAGGGACTTGCATAAAATGCATCAACAGAAGGTGTGAGTTGTAAGAAAACGAAGGAGGTGAATTTATAAGAAAATCTCTGACAGAACAATTAAAATGGACGATCGCATTTAAAGCGGATCCTAATTCCTTTTGTTACCGGAGAGTCAAATCTTATTAAGAAGATTTTCCTCAAATCCCTTGAAATCTGGGAATCAATCATATATACGTCAAATGATAAGATGAATCTACACTTACTCATTTCACTCTTCTATGTTAGCTTCATTCGTACTCTTCATATAAATGGATTGATTATCCAAATTATTCGCTGATGGTAAAACTCTAATTTTCAGCCCGTATGCATCATGAAAACATACTTATTATCATTCACGACCTTTCCACTCAAATTTCGGGACGAACTTTCTTTAACGGGTAGGTACTGTGACAACTCGGAAATTTCCAACCAAATTTAAACTTTAATCTTTATATGTTTCCGACACGATAAGCAATATTTGTTAAGTTAAATTTCAAGAATTTTAAACCATGTTCATACATTCATTCAAACTCGACCAAGTTCCAACGATTCACGAACCATTAAACGAATATGATTATATATGTATATGTGTATATATATTATAACTTGAAACGTAAACAAAATATTAGATTAAATACTTTACATGATTGTATCTGTTTCAAAATGTTTATCAATGGAATTAGAAGATAAGATCAAATGATTGAATTATCAGATATATTGAATTATGATTACAAGTCTCTGTTGAAAGGCCCACGTTGATTTGAGAAATCTTTCCATTTTAACAATATTCGGGAAATGGTAAAGTGATTTATAAATAAGAACAAATTGTCAATCATTGAGAACTAGACAAAGGATAGTGGAAGATTGAATCTCATAAAGACTCGATTGATCTATTTAGTTTCAAACGTACAAAAAACATTTTCAGTTTAAAAAGAACTTTATTATTAAAGCGTATATAACTTTTATAAATATCTAGAACCACTTTTGACAACTCATTACTTAACTAGAATGATAAAGATAACGATATTTATATTTTATTTTTTTAAATATATATAACGATTTAAATTAATATTATATATATTTATACGCGTATTATACGTACATAGTTTTATACTTTTACTATACTTAAACTTTACCGTTACTTTATTTTTACTTTACTTTAACTTTAATAATTCACTTTAATAATTCATACTTTAATAATTCATACTTTAATAATTCACTTTAATAATTAAAAAATCTATTATAAATAGAATTCAATAGGTTTTATTATTTCATAGAAACTTGAAAATATTTTTCTCTAAACTCTCTCAATCGATTTACATATATATATTTACTCCGTATTATTTCAAGATATTATTAGTATACATAAAATATTACGACGGAGTGTTGTCCGAGTGATTTCGAAATTGTTTTTTGAGTAGGATAGGATTAAGGAAATTATGGGTTATAGCTATGGAGGTGATTGAGTATGGTTCATGGGTATGCTCGTGAGGTCAATATAGTGTTTATCATTTCCGTTGCGTCTACGTACCTTTCCTGCAATATTGAATCTCAATATTGATACGTGAGTACTCATAATTTAACTTTTACATACTAATAGTGTATCCCTGACTAGTGCTCGAGTATTTAGGATTATGCATGCTTGTACTTTTGATATTGCCCTTAGACAGGTTAGGTTGAATCTTGAATTAGTTACACTTGCGGTTGAGATAAGGTATAAGATATGCATGTCCATGGAAAGCTAGCGAAAAATTAAGAACTTTTCCTTTAGATATCGAATGGTTTCGATGAACGGATTAGAAGTTATAATCAATTGAATTTTCGATATTTTTATTAAAAATGATTATTATTATCTTCATTTTTATCGTCGTTCTAGTTTTATCTTATTATTATCATTATTATTATCTTTATCAATAAAAGGGATTTATCATTAAAAATTGTTATTTTTTTTATTTATTACTATCGTTATTATCGTTAAAGTTATAATTAGTATTATTATTATTATCCAATTATTATTATTATTATTATTATTATTATTATTATTATTATTATTATTATTATTATTATTATTATTATTATTATTATTATTATTATTATTATTATTATTATTATTAGTATTATTATTATTATTATCATCATTAATATATATCATTATTTAAAAATAGTTATTGTTATTGTTATTATTATTATTACTATATTATCATTAGGATAATTATTAGTATTATTGTTAGTAATGTTATAGTAACTATCATTATTAATATTAGTGTAATTAAAATAAATATTTGTAACACCTAATTATTTTGATTACTATTATTATCATTATTATGAACACGATATAAAAAGACGATTAAAAGCTATTAAACGAAACGATTAGGAATAAATGAGTAAGAGTATCATGATGAAATTAAAATATTATAAGATATTGATTTAGATAAAATTATCGTTCTTATTATTTTTTATCATTACTATTATTATTAAAAGTATCGTTAATATTAAAACTATCATTTTAACAAAAATTATCATTTTAATAGAAATATCATTGTTACTATAAAATATCATTATTGTTATTATTTTAAATAGAATTATTATTTTTAAAGATAATATTAAAAATTATCGTAAATATTAAAGTTATCATAATTAGAATTATCGTTTTATCATAATGTCATCTTAGTAATTATAAATATTGATATTTTTATAATAATAATTATTATTACAAAATAATACAACTTTTACTTACTATCATTATAGATATTATTTTATCAAATAAATATGTGATACAAACATATTTTACTACGTGTAATAACTTACTTTAATAATATCTATCATATTATCTTTATGATATTAAATGAACCCTATAAATTTTATTACTTAATATATATAAAAGTATATTTTATTATATAAATTTAATATAAAATTTTATTTATCAATAAATAAATTATATTATTTACTCTAATAAATCTTTTAAAAATATTTAAAAATATAAAACGACGATATTTAAACTATATATTAATCATGTATAGATTTTTGGAAATTATTTTGAGACAAATTTACTTTTGTTGACTTTTGCATATTAGTCTCGAGCATTAGGATTGTGGTACACTATGACTTGACCTAATTTGTTAAACAAATATTGACCAACACATAAATATATATAATTAATTTAGGTTCGTGAATTCGAGGCCAACCTTGCACTTGTTCAATGACGTTATATGTATTTTTACTACGAAATACAGTATGGTGAGTTTCATTTGCCTTTTTACCCTCTATATTTTTGGGACTGAGAATACATGCGCTTTTATAAATGTTTGACGAAATAGACACAAGTAATTGAAACTACATTCTATGGTTGAATTATCGAAATCGAATATGCCCCTTTTTATTAAAGTCTGGTAATCTAAGAATTAGGGAACAGACACCCTAATTGACGCGAATCCTAAAGATAGATCTATTGGGCCTAACAAACCCCATCCAAAGTACCGGATGCTTTAGTACTTCGAAATTTATATCATGTCCGAAGGAGGATCCCGGAATGATAGGGGATATTCTTATATGTATCTAGTTAATGTCGGTTACCAGGTATTCACCATATGAATGATTATTTTTGTCTCTATGCATGGGACGTATATTTATGAGAACTGAAAATGAAATTCTTGTGGTCTATTAAAATGATGGAAATAAATGATTATGATAAACTAATGAACTCACCAACCTTTTGGTTGACACTTTAAAGCATGTTTATTCTCAGGTGTTAAAGAAATCTTCCGCTGTGCATTTGCTCATTTTAAAGATATTACTTGGAGTCTTTCATAGCATATTTTGAAGAACGTTGCATTCGAGTCATTGAGTTCATCAAAGATAATTATTAAATCAATTTATAGTTGGATAGTGGATATTATAAAATGGTATGCATGCCTGTCAATTTTTGATGTAAAGAAAGATTGTCTTTTAAAAATGAATGCAATGTTTGTAAAATGTATCATATAGAGGTCAAATACCTCGCAATGTAATCAACTATTGTGAATCGTTTATAATGTATATGAACGGGTCCTTTCACTTATCACCGTTTTCCTCCCACTTTCTTTTGACTTGCTTCACATTGGCCTCTTCAGCAGTCTGTTCTTTAATTCTTTCTTCAATCTGGTTCACTAGTTTGTGAGCCATTCTACATGCCTGTTGTATGGAGGCGGGCTCGTGTGAACTTATATCTTCTTGGATTCTTTCCGGTAATCCTTTCACAAACGCGTCGATCTTCTCTTCCTCATCTTCGAATGCTCCCGGACACAATAGGCACAATTCTGTGAATCGTCTTTCGTACGTGGTAATATCAAATCCTTGGGTTCGTAACCCTCTAAGTTCTGTCTTGAGCTTATTGACCTCAGTTCTGGGACGGTACTTCTCGTTCATTAAGTGCTTGAATGCTGACCACGGTAGTGCGTAAGCATCATCTTGTCCCACTTGCTCTAGATAGGTATTCCACCATGTTAACGCAGAACCTGTGAAGGTATGCGTAGCGTACTTCACTTTGTCCTCTTTAGTACACTTACTTATGGCAAACACCGATTCGACCTTCTCGGTCCACCGTTTCAATCCGATCGGTCCTTCGGTTCCATCAAATTCCAAAGGTTTGCAGGCAGTGAATTCTTTGTAGGTGCATCCTACACGATTTCCTGTACTGCTTGATCTAAGGTTATTGTTGGTATGTAGCGCAGCCTGTACTACGGCTATGTTTGAAGCTAGAAAAGTACGGAATTCCTCTTCATTCATATTCACGGTGTGTCGAGTAGTCGGTGCCATTTCCTTCAAAATAGTCAAATGGAACAAGTTAATCATACAGAATATTAAGAGTAGTTAATAGTATTTCGTAGCATAATATGAACTCATTTATAAAAGCTTTTTCTTCATATTAGCGTTTTATAAGTTTAAATTCGGGTAGTACCTACCCGTTAAGTTCATACTTAGTAGCTAATATACAATTCAACTACTACAATTCTATATGAAAAACTGATTATAATAATATTTCGCGTTCAAACTTTTACACAATATTTTACAAACTTACAATACCGCTTATTTTACATATAGCATGAAATATAGCACACAATAAATTTGATACAAGATGGTTGTGAAGATAATTCTAGCTAGTACACAAGTCGTTCAGCAAAGGCAATAAAGACACGTAATTCATACGTCCAGAAACAGGTCATGCATTCTGGTTTTACTAGGATTACTTCCCATCCTTGGTCTTGTGGAACATAACCGTTATGGCCGTTGATAAGACAGCGTGTTGTAATGTCGTCAAAGGGACGAGGGTTACGTAATGTCCAACAGTCCCGTAACAATCTAAAAACCTCATTTCTTACCCCAATTACCGACTCCGTCACTTGTGGGAACGTTTTGTTTAATAGTTGTAGCCCGATGTTCTTGTTCTCACTTTGGTGAGAAGCGAACATTACTAATCCGTAAGCATAACATGCTTCTTTATGTTGTATGTTAGCCGCTTTTTCTAATCACGAAGTCTAATATTCGGATATATTGAGTCAAAATAATTTCTTAACCCATTGCGTAAAATAGCATTTGGGTTCCCCGCAATATATGCGTCAAAGTAAACACATCGTAACTTATGGATTTCCCAATGTGATATCCCCCATCTTTCGAACGAAAGCCTTTTATAAACCAAGGCATTCTTGGAATGTTCTTCGAATGTCTTACAAACTGATCTCGCCTTAAATAGTTGTGCCGAAGAATTCTGACCGACTCTAGACAAGATTTCATCAATCATGTCTCCGGGTAGGTCTCTTAAAATATTGGGTTGTCTATCCATTTTGTGTTTTTATACTGTAAAATAGACAAGAGTTAGATTCATAAAAAAAAATACTTATTAATACAAGCAATTTTTACATATATCATAAAGCATAAGCACACTATATTACATATATTACACCACACGAATACAACTATCTTATTCCGACTCGCTTGTTTCTTCTTCTTCGGTTTTGGTTCGTTTTGCCAAGTTTCTAGGGATATATGATGTTCCCCTAACACTAGCTGTTATTTTCCACAACGGTTTAGAAAAACCTGGTGGTTTAGAGGTTCCCGGGTCATTGTTACAACTTAAGGACTTCGGGGGTTGACGATACATATAAAGTTCATCGGGGTTGGAATTTGATTTCTCTATTTGTATGCCCTTTCCCTTATTATTTTCTTTTGCCTTTTTAAATTCAGTTGGGGTAATTTCTATAACATCATCGGAATTCTCGTCGGAATCCGATTCATCGGAGAATTGGTAATCCTCCCAATATTTTGCTTCCTTGGCGGAAACACCATTGACCATAATTAACCTTGGTCGGTTGGTTGAGGATTTTCTTTTACTTAACCGTTTTATTATTTTCCCCACCGGTTCTATTTCTTCTTCCGGTTCCGATTCTTCTTCTGGTTCCGACTCTTCTCCCGGTTCCTCTTCGGGAACTTGTGAATCAGTCCACGAATCATTCCAATTTACATTTGACTCTTAATTATTATTAGGTGAGTTAATGGGACTTGTTCTAGAGGTAGACATCTATCACATAATATCAAACGCGTTAAGAGATTAATATATCACATAATATTCACATGTTAAAAATATATAGTTTCCAACAAAATTTGTTAAGCAATCATTTTTCAAGTAAACACGGTCGAAGTCCAGACTCACTAATGCATCCTAACAAACTCGATAAGACTCACTAATGCCAAATTCTGGTTCTCTAAGACCAACGCTCAGATACCAACTGAAATGTCCCGTTCTTATTGATTAAAAACGTTCCATATTAATTGATTTCGTTGCGAGGTTTTGACCTCCATATGAGACGTTTTTCAAAGACTGCATTCATTTTAAAACAAACCATAACCTTTATTTCATCAATAAAGGTTTAAAAAGCTTTACGTAGATTATCAAATAATGATAATATAAAATATCCTGTTTACACACGACCATTACATAATGGTTTACAATACAAATATGTTACAACATAATAAGTTTCTTGAATGCAGTTTTTACACAATATCATACAAGCATGGACTCCAAATCTTGTCCTTATTTAAGTATGCGACAGCGGAAGCTCTTAATAATCACCTGAGAATAAACATGCTTAAAACGTCAACAAAAATGTTGGTGAGTTATAGGTTTAACCTATATATATCAAATCATAATAATAGACCACAAGATTTCATATTTCAATACACATCCCATACATAGAGATAAAAGTTATTCATATGGTGAACACCTGGTAATCGACATTAACAAGATGCATATATAAGAATATCCCCTTCGAAGTACTAAAGCATCCGGTACTTTGGATGGGGTTTGTTAGGCCCAATAGATCTATCTTTAGGATTCGCGTCAATTAGGGTGTCTGTTCCCTAATTCTTAGATTACCAGACTTAATAAAAAGGGGCATATTCGATTTTGATAATTCAACCATAGAATGTAGTTTCACGTACTTGTGTCTATTTTGTAAATCATTTATAAAACCTGCATGTATTCTCATCCCAAAAATATTAGATTTTAAAAGTGGGACTATAACTCACTTTCACAGATTTTTACTTCGTCGGGAAGTAAGACTTGGCCACTGGTTGATTCACGAACCTATAACAATATATTCATATATATCAAAGTATGTTCAAAATATATTTACAACACTTTTAATATATTTTGATGTTTTAAGTTTATTAAGTCAGCTGTCCTCGTTAGTAACCTACAACTAATTGTCCACAGTTAGATGTACAGAAATAAATCGATAAATATTATCTTGAATCAATCCACGACCCAGTGTATACGTATCTCAGTATTGATCACAACTCAAACTATATATATTTTGGAATCAACCTCAACCCTGTATAGCTAACTCCAACATTCACATATAAAGTGTCTATGGTTGTTCCGAAATATATATAGATGTGTCGACATGATAGGTCGAAACATTTTATACGTGTCTATGGTATCTCAAGATTACATAATATACAATACAAGTTGATTAAGTTATGGTTGGAATAGATTTGTTACCAATTTTCACGTAGCTAAAATGAGAAAAATTATCCAATCTTGTTTTACCCATAACTTCTTCATTTTAAATCCGTTTTGAGTGAATCAAATTGCTATGGTTTCATATTGAACTCTATTTTATGTATCTAAACATAAAAAGTATAGGTTTATTGTCGGAAAAATAAGTTACAAGTCGTTTTTGTAAAGGTAGTCATTTCAGTCGAAAGAACGACGTCTAGATGACCATTTTAGAAAACATACTTCCACTTTGATTTAACCATAATTTTTTGATATAGTTTCATGTTCATAATAAAAATCATTTTCTCAGAATAACAACTTTTAAATCAAATTTTATCATAGTTTTTAATTAACTAACCCAAAACAGCCCGCGGTGTTACTACGACGGCGTAAATCTGGTTTTACGGTGTTTTTCATGTTTCCAGGTTTTAAATCATTAAGTTAGCATATCATACAGATATAGAACATGTGTTTAGTTGATTTTAAAAGTCAAGTTAGAAGGATTAACTTTTGTTTGCGAACAAGTTTAGAATTAACTAAACTACGTTCTAGTGATTACAAGTTTAAACCTTCGAATAAGATAGCTTTATATGTATGAATCGAATGATGTTATGAACATCATTACTACCTTAAGTTCCTTGGACAAACCTACTGGAAAAGAGAAAAATGGATCTAGCTTCAATGGATCCTTGGATGGCTCGAAGTTCTTGAAGCAGAATCATGACACGAAAACAAGTTCAAGTAAGATCATCACTTGAAATAAGATTGTTATAGTTATAGAAATTGAACCAAAGTTTGAATATGATTATTACCTTGTATTAGAATGATAACCTACTGTAAGAAACAAAGATTTCTTGAGTTTGGATGATCACCTTACAAGATTGGAAGTGAGCTAGCAAACTTGAAAGTATTCTTGATTTTATGAAACTAGAACTTTTGGAATTTATGAAGAACACTTAGAACTTGAAGATAGAATTTGAGAGAGATCAATTAGATGAAGAAAATTGAAGAATGAAAGTGTTTATAGGTGTTTTTGGTCGTTGGTGTATGGATTAGATATAAAGGATATGTAATTTTGTTTTCATGTAAATAAGTCATGAATGATAACTCATATTTTTGTAATTTTATGAGATATTTTAGGCTAGTTGCCAAACGATGGTTCCCACATGTGTTAGGTGACTCACATGGGCTGCTAAGAGCTTATCATTGGAGTGTATATACCAATAGTACATACATCTAAAAGCTGTGTATTGTACGAGTACGAATACGGGTGCATACGAGTAGAATTGTTGATGAAACTGAACGAGGATGTAATTGTAAGCATTTTTGTTAAGTAGAAGTATTTTTATAAGTGTCTTGAAGTCTTTCAAAAGTGTATGAATACATATTAAAACACTACATGTATATACATTTTAACTGAGTCGTTAAGTCATCGTTAGTCGTTACATGTAAATGTTGTTTTGAAACCTTTAGGTTAACGATCTTGTTAAATGTTGTTAACCCAATGTTTATAATATCAAAAGAGATTTTAAATTATTATATTATCATGATATTATGATGTACGAATATCTCTTAATATGATATATATACATTAAATGTCGTTACAACGATAATCGTTACATATATGTCTCGTTTCAAAATCATTAAGTTAGTAGTCTTGTTTTTACATATGTAGTTCATTGTTAATATACTTAATGATATGTTTACTTATCATAATATCATGTTAACTATATATATAACCATATATATGTCATCATATAGTTTTTACAAGTTTTAACGTTCGTGAATCACCGGTCAACTTGGGTGGTCAATTGTCTATATGAAACCTATTTCAATTAATCAAGTCTTAACAAGTTTGATTGCTTAACATGTTGGAAACATTTAATCATGTAAATATCAATCTCAATTAATATATATAAACATGGAAAAGTTCGGGTCACTACAGTACCTACCCGTTAAATAAATTTCGTCCCGAAATTTTAAGCTGTTGAAGGTGTTGACGAATCTTCTGGAAATAGATGCGGGTATTTCTTCTTCATCTGATCTTCACGCTCCCAGGTGAACTCGGGTCCTCTACGAGCATTCCATCGAACCTTAACAATTAGTATCTTGTTTTGCTTAAGTCTTTTAACCTCACGATCCATTATTTCGACGGGTTCTTCGATGAATTGAAGTTTTTCGTTGATTTGGATTTCATCTAATGTAATAGTGAGATCTTCTTTAGTAAAACATTTCTTCAAATTCGAGACCTGGAAAGTGTTATGTACAGCCGCGAGTTGTTGAGGTAACTCAAGTCGGTAAGCTACTGGTCCGACACGATCAATAATCTTGAATGGTCCAATATACCTTGGATTTAATTTCCCTCGTTTACCAAATCGAACAACGCCTTTCCAAGGTACAACTTTAAGCATGACCATCTCTCCAATTTCAAATTCTATATCTTTTCTTTTAATGTCAGCGTAGCTCTTTTGTCGACTTTGGGCGGTTTTCAACCGTTGTTGAATTTGGATGATCTTCTCGGTAGTTTCTTGTATAATCTCCGGACCCGTAATCTGTCTATCCCCCACTTCACTCCGACAAATCGGAGACCTGCACTTTCTACCATAAAGTGCTTCAAACGGCGCCATCTCAATGCTTGAATGGTAGCTGTTGTTGTAGGAAAATTCTGCTAACGGTAGATGTCGATCCCAACTGTTTCCGAAATCAATACACATGCTCGTAGCATGTCTTCAAGCGTTTGTATCATCCTTTCGCTCTGCCCATCAGTTTGTGGATGATAGGCAGTACTCATGTCTAGACGAGTTCCTAATGCTTGCTGTAATGTCTGCCAGAATCTTGAAATAAATCTACCATCCTTATCAGAGATAATAGAGATTGGTATTCCATTTCTGGAGACGACTTCCTTCAAATACAGTCGTGCTAACTTCTCCATCTTGTCATCTTCTCTTATTGGCAGGAAGTGTGCTGATTTGGTGAGACGATCAACTATTACCCAAATAGTATCAAAACCACTTGCAGTCCTTGGCAATTTAGTGATGAAATCCATGGTAATGTTTTCCCATTTCCATTCCAGGATTTCGGGTTGTTGAAGTAGACCTGATGGTTTCTGATGCTCAGCTTTGACCTTAGAACACGTCAAACATTCTCCTACATATTTAGCAACATCGACTTTCATACCCGGCCACCAAAAATGTTTCTTGAGATCCTTGTACATCTTCCCCGTGCCAGTGGTACAACTCAACGTAGAATATATTTTTAAGTACTTGTGTCTATTTTGTAAACATTTATAAAAGCAGCGCATGTATTCTCAGCCCAAAAATATATATTTCAAAAGCAATTAAAAAGGGAGCAAATGAAACTCACCATACTGTATTTTGTAGTAAAAATACGTATAACGTCATAGAACAAGTGTAGGTTTGACCTCGGATTCACGAACCTATATCACTTATATATATTAATACATAAAATGGTAATCGAACAAATTTATATGTTATAAGAGATTTAATTGTTGTTTTAATTAGGTTTTTCATTAATAACCTTATTAATTATTTTTATTAATGTTTATTATAAAAGTATTAATATAGTTATGTTATGTGTAGTAAATTTAGTTTTATATAACTAATAGTTATTTGATAGAATAATATTGATAATAATAATAAATAAAAGTTGCTTTATTTTACAATAATAATAATAATATTTATTATGATAATAATTTTGATAATACAAAAATAATAATATTAATGTCAAAATAATAATAATAGTAATAATAATAATTTTGATAAAAAGGATAATTTCTCTAGTAATGATAATAGTAAAAATGATACTTTTAATATAAATGATAGTTTTTAAATAAAAATGATACTAATAATAATATTAATGATATTATTAATAATAATTTTAATAATACTAATAATAATAATAACAATAATAATAATAATAATAATAATAATAATAATAATAATAATAATAATAATAATAATAATAATAATAATAATAATAATAATAATAATAATAATAATAATAATAATAATAATAATAATAATAATAATAATAATAATAATAATAATAAAAAATAGATAAATAACTACCTCAAGAAAATAGCTCTAAAAATAATGCCCAAGTCCGGATTTGAACCCGCGACGTCCCGCTAACCCGTTAACGCCTTTAACCATAGAAACGTTTGTCATTTTCTAAAATATTTCATATTCGAATTTATCTACCCATTACTGCCTATTTCCTTTTCTTCTTGTAGTACTCATCATCATTATCATACCTCATCTTCATTTCCATAATCACCTCACTAACCGTATCTAAACCATCGTCCCTTATATAACGTCACAACATCATCGATCGATATTCATTTAGTTATCATGGAATCATCATTAATTTGTAACTTATCATCACTTGCTATAATTATCATCTAAACGTGACATTCATAATCATAACCGCATAAAATCATAACCACTTCATCTTCATCAATATAATCATCTTAACATAACTAATATGATTATTACATATTATTTATCACCCTGATCCATGAATCATAATCATACATCATTTAAAACGTTTGATATCATAACAGCCTCCCTATTCTTCCTTTGTTCAATCAATCAGCAAGGAGCACGTTTTTCTTAGCCAAGGAGTACGGCCCAAATCAAAGACAAACCGTGACCAACTCTTCTACGGCCCATACCGATGGTTTTAATCTATGGTGCAGGTAAATAAATTAATGGCAACAACATTATACCATACTTTATTCAAGTGGGGGGTTTAGTTATTTGTAAAAGTGTCGGCCACCATTGTAAAAGAGAAAGAAGTTCGGTTTATAAATAACAAAAAGGAGACAACAATCTCAACAACTTTTATACAACAACTCCTTTACAGCTTATCATTCTTATTCATTGTATAATCCTCATCTTTCTTTATACGGTTCAAATAGGGAAGCAATGGTCCCAATTTGTATTTTATATTCGGTTGTGTGGAGTAGGTATTGACTAGTTGTAAAGGTGGGGTTCGGTTTGCTTTACAACGTCCAACTCAATCAATTGTATAATAAGAAATAATTCGACTAGCTCATTAGTGTAACCCTTGCCTCATTTTCGGACCCTACCTTAAATCTTGACATATCCCACTATCATATTTTAAAAGGTGGTTTCGTTTAGGTTGTAATGGCTGGATTCATGAATGGGATAGAAAAACAGCAATAGTTGTTGATCATCAAAACAGATAGGTTCGAGCTTGATAGCAGTAGCATGATTGGTGATGGTTGTTGATCTAAACCAGAAACAGGAACGAAAGTGCAGCATCATTAGGTAATAAAAGGTGATAGTGTTGGTTGTTGTATTTGAATAAGGGTGGTCTAGCGATGTTAAGTAGTGTTTTGGTCTCGGTTTAATCAACAAGAACGTACACAATAATTATGGTGATGTGGCTGTTTGATTAGCGATCAAACTGAAACATTAGTTCGCACATGGGGTTTACACGACTAAAGTAAACCGTAGCAAGAATAATCGATGATAGTGTTGTTGTGCTTTTATGTTTGAACTGAAAACTAATCAGGAAGAAGAAGAAGAAGAAGAAGAAGAAGAAGAAGAAGAAGAAGAAGAAGAAGAAGAAGAAGAAGAAGAAGAAGAAGAAGAAGAAGAAGAAGAAGAAGAAGAAGAAGAAGAAGAAGAAGAAGAAGAAGAAGAAGAAGAAGAAGAAGAAGAAGAAGAAGAAGAAGAAGAAGAAGAAGAAGAAGAAGAAGAAGAAGAATGGCAACTGTTAAGAATAATAGAAGATGATGATGTTTTGGTGCATGATGGGTTTGATGGGGTATTGCAATCGAATAGAAACTGGATTTGTGAATTGTTATCTAATATTCCATGTATATTTACGTATATTATTTACAGAGATAATAACAAACAATAGATTATAACTCTGCTAGTACCACCCGATTGTGACATTTTCTCTTTACAGCTCATATGAACATAAATCACGGATAGAATTTGAAAACGAAATCCGATAGTGATGTATAACAGCCTAGGTCGCTTGTAATTATTTATTTGATATTTAGTATTAATAATAAATACATAGATACATATAGATATATAAATGATAACAATACTCTTAATATTAACAATAATAGTATTGGTAATAATAATAAGTTGTATTTATAATAATTTTAATAATTTTAGAAATGTTGATAATACTAATAATATTAATATTTATATTAGTATTAGTATTAATATAATCAATTAATGTTAACACATAATTATTTACAAATAGTGGTTCGTGAATCGTCGGGAATGGTCGAAGGTCAATTGAATATACGAAGCGGTTTAAAAAAATTTGAGATTCAACTTTACAGACTTTTCTTATCGTGTCGAGATCATAATAAGATTTAAGTTTAAATTTGGTCAGAAATTTCCGGGTCGTCACAGACAGTGTTCTGAAAGGACCTGTCGATGTTACCATTGTGGTTTGATAGGACACAATGTTTAGTCTTGTTCGTATAAAGATAATGTGTGTTGGAATTGTCAGAGTGAATGTCATCGATCTGATCAATGTCTATCCGCGAGAAAGCTATATTCTGGGGAAAGGTCAGAATCAATCGGGGGTTCAACAGGAGGATCATCACGCTCAGTGACGAGGCAGAAGAGGAGAAAATCCTCTTGAATCTAAAATGTACGTTCTTAATAAATTTTATATTTAGTATATATTGTTGAATGTTGGCAACACCTTATGTGTCTATAGTCTGTTCTGATTGACTATGATTATTGGAATATAATTGTGTCTTCCTAATGAGGAAGAAGTAGCTGGTAATGTAATAGCTCCAGTTATAGCAACTATGTTTAGAGTTGTTAAAGGTATTACTGTGATCTTGATCCCTTTGATTAGTTTTCTTGACCTCTTTGGACTGCAGACTGACATGCTCTCTGAGAATTGTCAAATGTGATGCATGATATAGATTTGACATGCTTTTTGTGACTGATTATCGTATGAAACTTGTCTATTATATTTGACTTGTTATAGTGATATCCATGATTTGATAAGACTGCATAAGGCTTATGTGAATTGTGTTTCCTTTCTTTGAACTGAAGGGATACATATAGTGGCATCATATGAATTGGAATAGAGTAGTATTTCCATTGTTTAGTGATAATGGACTCAAACCCTGTATGCGATTGCTATGCGTATGTGAGTTGCATGTTGTATATGATGCTAGCCCTACTGTATTACTATACTTGATAGGGTAAATTGCGTGAAATATGTAGTGAAGCCTTAAGGAATTATTTTTCTTTCTTGGACTCGTTTGAATGTGTGGTGACCATTAGAAAGTAAGTGTGGGTAGTGTTCCTTGTGTATCTTTTATAAGATAAGGAAACCCTTGACCTGGGTGGGGATTAATACCGGGTATGTGTTATGACTGGAAGATAGAGCCAGGTGTTAGACAATGTTTGGGATTATGACTAGTATATCATTAGGATGGAATGGCGTGACTTGATAAATTCCTATGCTAGGATGTTCGCGTGACATTTTCAGTTAACGGTGATAACCTTTGAGAATTGGATTAATAATACATGGACTATTATTGGTTTGCAAATAGTGTGAATTTTGTTAACTGAATTTGGACTACAGTGATATGTTGTAAATGATGACTTGATCGGGTTTAGTTAGATAACCATATATGAATCTTTTGATGGTTGATGACATATGACTGATGAGACTTGTTGACCAGTGATATAATAAATTTCCCTATTATCGATGCTTAATAGGAAATTGTGTGCCTTAACCAATGTGTAAATCATTTAGGATTTTTCTTGTCAAGTGACTCAGAATGAAGGTCTGATTTAGAATTATATACTTGTGTCTGGCCAACAGAAGTATATTGGGGTAAGTCATACAGAAATTCTGGGAAGCTGAAGGAAATATATATGACTCAAATTGTGCATGGAATGTGGACTGACTGTTGGACAATGAATTGTTGAGCATGAAATGATTAACTTGGACGATTTTGATCAACCAAAGATGTATTTTATGAACATTAAGTATAGAATTTAGTAAAATAAATGAAATCTTGTTACCATTGCATGGAAATTTGAGGGAATTTAATTGTATAAAGAGTTAAACTCGATAATGATTTGGTGGATTTGATGGTACCAAGTATTACAGTGACATGAATGGGATCTTGATTGATCAGTTAACCGCATAAATTGTGTATATTAATGGTTAGTTGAATGACATTTGAAGTAAATGTTACTGTCTAAACGATGTTTTGTCATGATAACTAGTTATTCTTTGCATTTCCCGGTAATAGTGACGATTTCGAATGACAGAAAGTTGGGATTGACTGGTGATTTAAGCTTGTAGAGGGTAAGTCAACCGAGTATGTGAGCTAGAGTAAAAAGGGTATTATCGTTTGGATGCAAACTTGAGTTTGAAAACAGAGGTTGTAATGAGAACCTGTGACTTATGTGATCGTGATTGACCAGATTTCGAGGACGAAATCTTCTTTAAGGGGGGTAGATTTGTAACACCCTCAGACTGGGCCTAGCAGGAAATGACCATTTTACCCTGTGTGTGTTAATATTATTGATTTTAATAATTATATGTTATTTTCATAATTACGTGTTTATAATTATTTATTTATATAGTTGAGACCAGTTCGTGACAAGGGTCACATAACAGGTTTGTTTATTTAAATTGGACCTCGTTTGGACCACTTAATGAGGTGTTTCATATTTCAAATCACTGGTAAATACCCGTGTGAGACACGGAAGAGGTTTCCTCACCATGAAGAAACCCCTTAGTCATATATACTTTTGTATTTGTTTTAGTTTCCATTTTTGAAAACCTCTGTACACAAACACATATACAAATGCATCCCTAATCCAAAACCCTAGTTCTTGATTCTCATTTTTGTGTTAAATCGATTTAGGGTACTTGTTATCAGTGATTTCGTGATCATTACAAGGTATTTTACATATCAAATTCATACTTTAATCTGTGTTTAATTTGGGTCTATCAAAGTTTCATATCAAATGGGTTTTTGATCAAAACTTGATCTAAAAGTGTTGTTTGTGTCAAATTGATGTTAGTAAACATTTATATATGAGTTATGTATGTTCTCTAAGTGATTTGTAGTGTCAAAATAGTGCAAAAATGAGATTTAGGGCTCAAAATGACGAAAACAGTGACCTGGTACTGATGAACAGCTCCCGTACAGTTGCAGGATGCATCCGTACTGTTACAGGGTGTATCCGGGCCATTTTGGGTGCAACCGGGTGGTTGCAGGTGTTCCCGCGCGGTTGCAGTCTGTCAGCTTTTTGGGAAACTTGTTTTGACCGTAACTTTCAAATCGTAACTCCATTTTTGATGAATCAAATATCGTTGGAAATGTAATGAAGTCTACTTTCCAATGGTAAGGTTTTAAAATAATAATTCAGATTTATTTGATGTCAAAAGGATGTGATAGCTTGTATGCTTCGTTATACACACGTATAAGAGTTGTTTCCGTATGGACAATTATGTAGCCTTGTCAAATAATGAATGTAGAATTATATGATGTGGTTTATAGTATGAATTGATGATTATCATTGATTAGAAAAGTATACTAACTCAGTATATGATGTTCTCAGGTGATAAAGGAACGAAGAAGACTAAGTAACATTAGACCACTGAGTTCTTGCTGGTAATCGGTGAGTGGGACTATCCTTATGGATATTGGTATTTAGTAACAAGTGTAGTTACTACCCGCTGTTATGCTAGTAAATATTATGATAATCTATATATGCATGTTGATTACTATTGTCATTATAAGTAGTAGGTGATACTGCTGTTATCAGGTTGCCTGATTAGATTGATTCTATAGTATGCTTGATTAGGGTGCCCGTGTTTATTATATGGTTGTAGGTGGTTTATGTGCACATGTGAGAACTGTCCGTGTATAGAAGGGACAGAAGAGGTCAACCGTGTATAGAAGGGTTGGGCTCATTGGTTATTGTAATGGCAGTATATTGCAATTGACGTATGTAAACGTCATGAGAGGTATACTGTGTGATAATAACGAGGGCTATCGGCACAGCTCTAACTTGATCAGCTAGCAGTTGTAGACCTGGTAGGGTCAACGATCATCTTGTAATTATAGCCGTTAGTGCTATGTATAGCCGTTCGTGCTATGAGAGTGAATAGCTGTGTAGTGCTATTGATACTTAGTGAATAGCTGTGTAGAGCTATTGATACCCTTAATGTATAGCTATGTAAGGCTATGTTAGTGTAGTGCCTTTGGTGTCTTTAGTGAATAGCTTGTTGATGCTATTGCTGCTCTATTAGCTGATTGTTTTCCTAGCCCTGTATATTACAGATGTGTAATGCTATATTATATTATGGCTATGTAAAGCTATGTCCACATGCCCATGACCAGATGCATGATCTCGAAAGGCTAGACTTGGTACTTGATAGTAATATGTGTTGGGATATCTCATTCATTTAGCATTATGCTAATCCCCCACATTTCTCCCCTGCAGGTTATATTGTTTTTCATGCTAGGGACGGGAGAAGATAATCGTGCTTGGGTTATATTTGACACACTGAAGAACTCTGATGTTTAATATAACTATGTATAACTATTTTGAAAAGTAACACCAGTTGTGTTGTAATATACGATTATTATATGCTTTAAATACTTCCGATGTGATTTTTAAAAAAAAGTACGGTGTTACACAATTAGATGAGGAAGGTAACGCGGTTGCTTTTGAAAATCGACAATGGAAGTTGGTTAAGGGTAGTAGGGTCGTGGCTCGTGGACATAAAAGGGGAAGGCTTTATATGGTTGAGGTGTTTGATGAAAATACGGTGGTTGCTACGGTTGATGTTGGAGATAATTCTACTCTATGGCACCGAAGGCTCGAACATATGAGTGAAAGGGGTGTGAAGATGCTTGTTTTGAGTAGGAGAATTTCGGATTTGAAGAAAGTGGAGCTTGGGTTTTGTGAACCATGTGTATATGAGAAGCAAAAGAATGTGACTTTTAGAAAATCAGGGAATGCACCCAAGTTGGAGAAATTGAAGCTAGTTCATACGGATGTGTTTGGTCCAACGGATGTAGAATCACACGGAGGTTCTCGTTATTATGTCATCTTCATTGACGACTCCACTCGAAAGGTATGGGTTTATTTTCTTAAAGCTAAATCCGATGTATTTAATACTTTTGTGAAGTGGAAAGTGTGATGCCCCGTATAAAACCATCGTGTACGAATCATCAACAACAGGATCATTACAAGGTCAAATACTATATGCTGTTTCAAAACAAGTTTGCATTCATGAATAAAGGTGACGTTTTAACCAACGTCAAATGTTTAACATACAGAAGCGTGCTTCTACGAATAGAAGGCAATAATAATAGTACGTGACCCAATGGTCATTACAAATTCATTGTTTCAAAAGTAATAAAGTTTGAATGCAAATAAACGTTTCATGCGGTGACATCTCTAATAAGCGCAGCGGGAGTCTACAAGGCATGACTAGTACAATAGCGGAAGCAAGCAAACCTTAAGCACCTGAGAAAAACATGCTTAAAAACGTCAACACAAAGGTTGGTGAGCTATAGTTTAAGTATAACAGTAATGTAAGGTAGGCCACGAGATTTCAGTGCTTCAACAGCGTTTCAAAACAGTATGAAAAGTATATGTTCAACCGTGGGTACTTGGTAACTAACTTAACATTTATCACCCCCTAAAAGTACACTTGGCGAGTACGTATGTTTACGAAGTATTAAACACCCGTTAAATGCTAGCGCTACTAGCCCGAGTGGGGATGTCAAACCCTATGGATCCATATCTAAGATTCGCGTTCACCGGTTCATAGACCAATGACTAAACGTTACCGAGCTAAGGGGAAAGTTTATGCCGTTGTATAACCCACTCTTATAATAAGTTTAAGTACTCGTGCCTAGTATGTAAAACATAAAATGCACATGTATTCTCAGTTCCCAAAATAGTTAAAGTAAAAAGAGATGCTATAACTCACAGTGGAAAGTAGTAAAAGTCGGTACGCGGGAAAATAGTAAGCAAGTGGTTGGTCCGAAAGTCCTCAACCCAAGTCAAAAGTAATAAGTAAGTAAATCATTCCCAAAGGTTTAAATGTATGTAAAGTAGGTCATAAGTATCATCATCATTCATCATTAAGTCAAAAGGGTAAAGTAAGGTTTCATTCAAGAATAGGGTTTAAAACAAAGGCTGATTTCGTTCAGTCGCCACGGCCACTATACAAACTGAAATGAGGTGAGACCAGTGGCCATGGCTCCGTATATGAGTCCCCTAGGTACTGACCAATATACAGAACCAAACTCGTCTTCGTTTGACCGCGGTGATGGTTTAAGTGCGAGTAGGTCAGAAATTTCAGCACAACGTTAATAGGGTGTAGTGACTTTCGGCAGGTGTTAGATCCTAAACCGTAACTTGGATTAAGCCGAGATCTAAATGGAAAATCATATAATCGAACCAAAATAACTGAAAATCAACTTTCCAGTAGCCCAGGTATTCTGATCAGACCCAAAAAATAGTAGGTTAAGTGTTCCGGTGAGTTCTTGGTGCTCGATGCTCATCACGGTTCTCATCCTTGATGCTTATAGCTTCAAGTGTACAACTCATTGATGTGTTTGCATCATCTTTACCAAGTTTTGACCATCATAACACAAGTTCAAGTCTAAGTTGTGTAGTACAACTCAATTAAGGGTTGTAAGTAGTTTGATGAACCAAAGTTACATCAAGATCTTAGATCCGACACATACATGAACTCTAATAGTGATATTAATCAAGTTTTGACCATCATGACACTAGTGTAAGTCTAAGACATGTAGCACAACTCACTTAAGAGTTGTATGAAGTTTTATGAACCAAAGTTAAGATCTTAGATCCAACACATACATGAGTTATAAAAGTAATATTAAGCTACAAACTTGAAAGTAAACTTATATAAACAAGATCTTAAGTTGTAGAACATAGTTCTTAGTTAGATCTTGAAGATCCTAGACCCAAAAGTCTAGATCTAACATAAGTGTACAAAGTTATAATTAAAAAGTTTTACTTACATGTTCTTGAACTTACAAAGTAGTTTCAAGAAATATGAGATCAAGATTAACTAGTAATACTTGACCAAATTAACATCATCACAACTTTAAATAAATGAAATGAAGAAATAAATTAAAGTTACAAGTATTACGTTCATGTTTGCTTCATACTTGAGAAGATTCAAATCAAAGTTTAGATCTTAAGAATTCAAGTCTACAAAACATGAACATAAAGAAGATCATCAAGTTTATGAACTTTAGATCTTGAAAATATTTAAATGTAGAACCATAAACTAACAAGTATAAGTTCTTGTTCTTAGTTCTTCCTCAAATTAAAGATGGAAGAAGGCAAGATTTATGGAGATGCAAACTAGGAAGTTTGATCTTTAATAATAACAAACAATATTCAAGTAACAATTCAAGCAAAAGATGATGATACATGGATGATATATTTCGTTTTTGTTAAAGGAAAAAGAAGAAGAATTGAAGCTTGTTACTTACAAGTTTGAGAGAGAATATGAGAGAAAAATGTAAGTGTTTGAATGTGTGTGTAAAAATGAAGTGAACTAGCAAGTAAATATCAAAGAAAAATTGAAAATGAAACTCTCCCCATGCTACAAGAGTGGACAGTTTTTTTTTTTTTTTTTTTTGAACAAAATGGGGAAGTCAAAGCTTACTTTCAAGTGTTGGAATAAGGTGTTAGCTAGAAGAAGTAATAAGTTAAAAGAACCCTTGCATGCTTGAGACAACTTGGTCTCCTAATTAGCTTAATAAATCCATACTTAACCTTAATGTAATACTAGTATAATACATGGGCTTACAAGTCCATTAAGAGTGTAGGGTGGGCTTCCAAGTCCAAATCCATAAATAAAAGCCCAAGTCCAAGTAAGTATGCAATTAAATAAATAAAACCCAAGTAATTAACTACTAACATTAGTTAATTAAAAATGATTAATAATAAATAATCATGAATGTAAATAATATTCGAAAATATTATTCGTGAAAAGTATGCGTGTCACAAAGACAAGTCGGGCCATGAAAAATCAAATACGGTAACAAGTAAATGTATATAAGTACATTTATTAAAGCGCGAGTATTAATAATAAATACTAATAAATAAACGTTGGAAAATTCCGGGTTGTTACATTACCCACCTGTTAAAGAAAATTTCGTCCCGAAATTTTAAGCTGAGGTAGATGGAGGAGTCGGGAAAAGGTGAGGATACTTCTGCATCATTTGATCCTCTCGTTCCCAGGTAAACTCAGGTCCTCGTTTGGCATTCCATCGTACTTGTACGATCGGAATCTTGTCGCGTTTCAAAGTTTTGACCTCGCGGTCCATAATCTAGACAAGTTCTTCCACGAAGTGAAGTTTGTCATCAATCGTAAGTTCTTCCAGTGGTATGACAAGTTCCGGTGCAGCAAGACATTTCTTCAAATTCGATACATGGAAGGTAGGATGAACTAAGCTCAATTGAGTTGGAAGATCCAAACGGTAAGCAACGGGTCCAACATGCTCCAAGATTTCAAAAGGACCAGTGTATCGCGGGTTTAACTTCCCATGTTTTCCAAAATGGATTACACCCTTCCAAGGTGTGACTTTCAACATTACACGGTCACCCACGTTGAATTCGAAGTCTTTACATTTAAGGTCAGCATAACTCTTTTGGCGATCACGAGCCGTCTTGAGTCTCGCTTGAATTTAGGCAATCTTCTCCATTGTTTCATGGACTACCTCAGGTCCAGTGATTTGCTTTTCGCCTAATTCGGCCCAACAAATAGGAGCACGGCACTTACGGCCATACAACGCTTCAAAAGGTGCGGCATTAATACTCGAATGATAACTGTTGTTGTAAGAGAATTCAGCTAGCGGCAAGTGCCTTTCCCAGGCCTTTCTGAAATCAATAACACATGCACGTAACATGTCCTCCAAAGTCTGAATCATGCGTTCACTTTGCCCGTCGGTCTGTGGGTGATATGCAGTACTCATGTCGGGACGGGTTCCCATGGCTTCTTGTAAGGAACGCCAAAATCTAGAAGCAAAACGGGGATCGCGATCTGAGATGATCGATAAGGGCACACCATGACGAGTTACAACCTCTTTTATGTATAGTTGAGCGAGTCTCTCCATCGTATCCATTTCTGTGACGATCGCTCCAAATCCATATGGACAAACACGTCATTCATCGATTTCATTGCGAGGTATTTGACCTCTATATGATATGTTTTGTAAACATTGCATTCTTTTGAAAAGGCACACCATAAATGAATATTTAAATCAAAGGTTTTCGACATCTGATGATTTCTACATATAGACAATCACCGTAAATAATAGTTTACAATAGTACTTCCGCTGACAATGCAGTCAAAATAAGATACATGGTAATGATTTGGTGAATGCAACATTTCCTTGAAAAACTATGCCATGTAAGACTCCATGCACATAGCTTGTCTAACTTATAAGCAAATAGCGGAAGACTTCTAAGGAACCTGAGAATAAACACGCTAACAAGTGTCAACACAAAGGTTGGTGAGTTCATAGTTTTAATGTTTTGCATAATCTGTACATAAAGGTGGATCACAAGATTTCAGTTGTTTCATCCAGAAACGTTTATCAAAATATTCTACAAAATTGAGCACCCTGGTAACTAAACTTAACGTATATATAATTTATACCCTTTATATAATCATCTTAATAATACACGTAAACCAACGTGTACGCTTCTCAAATAGCATACGTCCGTTAAAAGGCTAGTGCTCTAGCTCGGACGAGGATATCAAGCCCTATGGATCCATATACTACTACTCGCGCCCACCAGTTCTTATAACTGGCAGTTACTAGTTACCAAAACTAAGGGATTTTTGGTTCAAACTCAGTGTAGAATTTAGTGTGTACTTGTATCCATTGCGTTTAAAATAAAGTGCATGTATTCTCAGCCCAAAAATATAGATTGCAAAAGCAATTAAAAAGGGAGCAAATGAAACTCACCTTAGCAGCATATAAAGTCATTCACCAAAATGTGACCGAAACTCGGATTACCAAATAACCGTAGATCTCAACCTAGAGAACATATGTTGGTCAATAAATGTCTATCAAGCTAGGTCAGGTCATAGTGTATCACAAACCTAATGCTCGAGATCGACATACAAAAGTTATCCAAAGTCGTTTCAAAAAGTCAATTTTGACAATAGTTCAACAAAACGAGACGTACCTTATTTAAGGATTCATTTACTCGGTTGGTAATATTCAAAAATCCAATTTATCAATCTTACAAACAAGTTGTTTAAATATTAATTGCAGATTCAAAAGCAATTCCAATTAACGTCAATCATAATTCAGTTGACCATATCTTTTGATTCGTTCATCGAAATTACGCGATTTCTAAATGAAAAGTTATTGATTTTTCGCTGGCTTTCCAAAAACATGTGTATCATATACCTTTTACCAGTAATATATGTATTTAATTCGTGATTCATTGTAAACTGTTTAACGACGAAATTTAGCATACAAGCATGTATAAATATATATACTCGAGCACTAGACATAGATACACAATTAATATATAAAAGATAAGATATGAATGCTCACTTATCAATATTGTGATTCAATATTGCAGGAAACTATGTAGACGCAACAGAGATGATAAACACTAGGTTTGACTTATGAACAGTACCCATGAATATTACCCATAACCTCCATAGCTATAACTCATAGTTTCCTTAGCTCTATCCCGCTTGAAAACCATTTTTGAAACCGTTTGGACAAAACCTCGTCGTAGTATTTTATGTATAATACTACTAATAATAATAATAAGATTAATAATAATAATAATAATAATCTTAATAATAATAATAAATAATAATAATAATAATAATAATAATAATAATAATAATAATAATAATAATAATAATAATAATAATAATAATAATAATAATAATAATAATATAAATATATAATACAGAGAGCAGAGATATATGTGTGAGTTTTGTGCCCGAGAATAAAACGCGTTTTATAGATGAGTCCTGAAATCTCCTGCCATGCGATCGCATGGCTTGAAGGGGTAAATCCCATGCAATCGCATGGGTGCCCATGACAGCTCACAATCGTTTAACTTTTTGTTTGTCGACATAATTTTATATAATATATATAATATATTTAATTTATATAATTATTTATATATTATATTATATTTACGTGCATAGTTAACTTGTAACTTTTGTTCCGATAAGTCGTACGTCGTCACTCGACTTATGTCCCGGTTCCGGTTTTTCGAATGTCCCCTCGTACGCTGAGAAAACTCGCTCTTTACGTTTCGTGACTCGTACCTTTATAAAATATAGTCTTAAATTATCAATAAACTATATCACTCAAAGTGTATCTTAAACTTTCGAGTGTTTTGGTCATTTACTTCTATAAATCATCGTCTCGTAGTATATACATATACATATATACATTTTCATTTTGAAATAGTGTTTTACTGTAGCAAAGTTACTGTAGCAAAGTCTTTTTTACTGTAGCAAATAGTGATTTTCGAAAACACTGTAGTTTTTCGGGTACTGTAGCAATTCGAAAATACTATAGAAAATTAGTGTTTTACTGGTTCATCTTAAACGTTTTAGTTAACTTATCTAAATATCAATCGAATCAATAATTGAATGTTACTATCGTTTACTAAATAACTTGAAAATCATATATATATATATATATATATATATATATACACACTTTAAGTTATATTGTTCGTGAATCTTCGAGAACAGTCAAAGAATAATTGATTACATGAATATAGTTCCAAAACTTGAGACTCAACATTACTGACTTCCCTTATCGTGTCGAAAACATTAAATCATTTAAAGATAAAGTTTAAATTTGGTCAGAAATTTCCGGGTCATCACAGTTTCCTTCATAGCTAGGTAGTGTGCAGATTTGGTAAGGCGGTCAACGATAACCCAGATGGTATCGTATCCGCCCACCGTCTTTGGTAGCTTGGTAATGAAATCCGTTGTTATCCTTTACCACTTCTATTGTGGGATTTCTGGTTGCTGAAGTAATCCAGAGGGCCTCTGATGTTCGGCCTTAACTTTCGAACAAGTCAAATACTTCTCAACATAAGTTGCAACATCCTTCTTAAGATTCGGCCACCAGTACTGTTCCTTGAGATCGTGGTACATTTTTCCAGCTCCGGGATGAATCAAATATCTCAACTTGTGGGCTTCATCAAGTATAAGGTTCCGTAGATCTCCATAAAGAGGTACCCAATTCCTTCCGGCAAAATATCGAAGTCCGGTCTCCTTAACCTCAAATCGAGAGACGAGAATGTTCAAGTGTTCATGAGATATATTCTCCTCCTTGAGAGCCTCATCTTGGGCTACTCAGATCTGGCTATTGAGGTTTGAATGAATGGTGATGTTCAGTTCCCGAACACGAAGAGGTGTCATCCTCTCCTTGCGGCTCAAAGCGTCAGTTACAACATTGGCCTTTCCAGGGTGATAACGAAGTTCACAATCATAGTCGTTCAGCGTCTCGATCCATCGACGCTGTCTCATATTCAGTTGCTTCTGATCAAAGATGTGTTGGAGGCTTTTATGATCGGTGAAAATAGTGCTCTTTGTTCCATAAAGGTAGTGTCTCCACAGTTTTAATGCAAAGACAATGGCTCCAAGTTCGAAATCGTGAGTAGTGTAGTTCCGCTTGTGAATCTTCAGTTGACGAGAAGCATAAGCAATAACCTTCGATCTTTGCATCAATACGTAACCAAAACCACTTTTTGAGGCATCGCAATACACAACGAAATCATCACTGCCTTCAGGAAGAGATAAGATAGGTGCGGTGGTCAATTTCTGCTTCAAGGTTTGAAATGTTGATTCGTGTGCGGGTTCCCAAATGAACTTCTTCCCTTTATGAGTTAGTGCGGTTAAAGGACGCGCAATCAGAGAGAATCCTTCAATAAATCTTCGGTAGTAACCGGCTAGACCTAAAAATTGGCGGATATGAGTTGGAGTAGTGGGGGTTTCCCACTTGCTGATAGCTTCAATCTTTGCGGGATCAACTTTGATACCTTGATCACTCACAACATGACCCAGAAATTGGACTTCCTTCAACCAAAACTCACACTTGGAAAATTTGGCGTAAAGTTGCTCTTGTCTCAAGAGTTCCAACACTAGACAAAGATGTTGTTCATGTTCTTCTTCGCTTTTGGAGTAGATGAGGATATCATCTATGAAGACGATAACGAACTTATCCAGGTATGGCTTGCAGACACGATTCATGAGATCCATAAATACAGCAGGTGTGTTGGTTAATCAGAATGACATCACGAGAAACTCATAATGACCATAACGGGTTCTGAACGCAGTCTTCATCATATCACTCTTTTTCACGCTCAACTGGTGATAACCAGATCATAAATCGATCTTAGAGTAAACGCTCGATCCTTGTAGTTGATCAAAAAGATCGTCAATTCGGGGAAGAGGATACCGATTCTTGATTGTTAATTTGTTGAGTTCACGGTAGTCGATACACATGCGGAATGATCCGTCCTTCTTCTTCACAAACAAAATAGGTGCGCTCCAAGGTGAGAAACTTGGTTGGATAAATCCACGGTCTATCAGTTCTTGTAATTGGCTCTGCAACTCCTGCATTTCGGAAGGTGCGAGTCGATAAGGTGCGCGAGCTATAGGTGCAGCTCCTGGCACTAAATCGATCTGAAACTCTACTGCTCTCGGTGGCGGTAATCCAGGAAATTTTTCCGGAAAGACATCGAAAAATTCGTTCATAATTTGTACGTCATCCACGCTCTTCTCTTCGGTTTCTAATGTTTTCACGTGTGCTAAAACAGCAAGACGTCCTTTCTTCATGATCTTTTGCGCTTTCATGCAACTAATGAGATTCAGTTTCGAGCTACATCTCTCTTCGTAAATAACCAGTAGCTCACCGTCTCCGTGTGGTATACGAAGAGCTTTATCTCCACAGATAATGTCAGCCCTTATCTTGGTCAACCAATCCATACCGACAATAACATCAAAGCTTCCCAACTTAATGGGTATCAAGTCAATCTCGAAATCCACAACAGCTATATTGATAATAGCTCATCGGCTAATTTGGTCAACTTTCTCAAATTTTCCATTGGCTACCTCTACAAGCATACTCTCCTTTATAGGAACTAACGACCAATTTATCTTATCGCAAAAGTGTCTACATACATAACTCCTATCGGCACCAGTATCAAACAGAACAGAAGCTAATAGATTGTTGATAGTGAATATACCTGTAACCAAGTCGGGGTTCTCACGGGCATCCCTTGTGTTTACGTTGAAAGCTCTGCCACGCGGTGGTTCGCCGTCCTTTCGCTTGTTGGGACACTCATTTCTGAAATGGCCCGTCTGTCCGCATTCATAGCACTTTCTCGGTCCAGTAGGGTTTGTCTTCATATTCAGGGTGGTGATCTTGCAGTCCTTGCCAATATGCCCAGTCCTTTTGCACTTTTCACAAACCACATTACAGTACCCGGTATGGTGCTTGTAGCACCTCTTGCACTGCGGTAGGGTACCCTTGTAGTTCGGGTTCGAGTTGGTGTTCGGATTGGGATTCCCACCGTTGTTGTGCCTCTTAGCGGGGGTTTGATCATAGACTCTCCCCTTGTTGTTGTCCCACTTACGCTTATCACTACTATCCGCTTTGGATTTTGCCTTCTCTGGTTCATCGCTGATAATTTGGTTCATTAAGGTGTGCGCCATACACATTGCTTCCAGGACGTTTGGTGGCTTAGATGAGGTGACATTTCCCTTAATGGACTTAGGAAGTCCCCACAAGTACCTTTCCATGCGCTTAAACTCCGAGGTAACCATGGTAGGACACATCAGGGCTATTTCCAGATATCTACAGTTGTAACCATCAAGATCGTTTCCTAAAACCTTCAACTGCATAAACTCAATCTCCATCTTCTGGATCTCTGTCCTAGGGCAATATTCCTCGATCATGGCCCCTTTGAATTCTTTCCACGGCATAGCATACGCCTCATCAATACCCTTTGCTTGTGCCAGTATGTTCCACCAAGTTAGGGCGCCGTCAGACAGTGTACATGAGGCATACTTGGTTTTGTCCATCTCTAAGCAGTTACTAACTCGAAACACCGATTCTAATTTCTCAAACTACCTAGTGAGACCAACCGGCCCCTCAGTTCCACTAAAGTTGTGGGGCTTGCAGCTTTGAAACTCTTTGTATGTGCACCCATTACGAATGGGCGGGTTAACTGGTGGAGCTTGGGGGTTCCTTTCCGCTAAAGCTTCGGCCACACGTTCAGCGATCATTTCCTCGATTTAGGCTGCTGTAGGTGTTGATCGTCCGTTGGCCATTGATGTTCTAAATAAAAATTTTGACTCAAGTCAAAATCCAGTATTCAATAAGTAATAATACAGTATATGGTAACCAACATGGAATCAACACATCACATGTTTATTAAGTATCGCAAATAGATTCAGATACCACAGAATCATCATACATTAACGTAAATAGAACACTGTGCAAGAATTAAACAACACAAAGTTCCATTCATTAATAATAATAAGTTGCATACATCCGCATAGGTTCATACAATACATAAGTGAAGCATAAAACTACAAATGAGATTACATAATGAAATCTACTACAAAAGTCCTAAAGTGATGGTGGGTGAAAGATGTCCATTATGTGGGATATCTGGTCCTCGAGCTCAGTTACCTGAGCACGGAGGATCTCCAATTCCCTCGTCAATTCCTCGACGGAGGGAGATGGTTGTGATGACCTGGGAATTTCCGACCAAATTTAAACTTAATCTTTATATGATTTCGATACGATAAGCAAAGTTTATTAAACCGAGTCTCAAAATGTTGGAACTATTTTTCATAAATGTATTTGACCTTGACTATTCCCGACGATTCACGAACATTTATTTGTATATAAATATGTATATAAATACTACTTGTAAATATATAAAATGATATTAAATTTATTTGTTTAAAAATATATAATATATATTTATGTGATAAAACTTGTTATTTAAAACTGATTATATTTAGAGAGAGAGTAAATGGAAAATGAATGATTTCGAGCTTAATTAATAAACGTCAGTAACACTCGGTTGATGTTTTGTTAGTTTTAATATAGATATTGTACATGTTCATGAAGGATTGAAATAAAAGTTGGACTGTAAATTGATTCCTAAGATTGTAGGTTTGTCAAAAATATTTTTACTTTTTTAAGATTAAATATTAGCACTCCGTACATATAAATTGGAACAGAAAATAAATAATTATTGAACCTTTTTGATCAAGTTTCAAACAGTTAATGAGTGAAATAATTAAATATATTTAATATAAAAATTTAGGATTTTTAGGAACACTTTTATATTTTAATTGTTTAGCAATGAACTACGTTATAACACAGTCCGTGAAAACTGTCGGTAGAAAGAAACCAAATTAAACGGGCTGCTGAGCTGTGTTGAGTCTCCTTTGTTGAATTCATTCACCACTTGAGTTATAATATAATATTTTATTATTATTATTATTATTATTATTATTAATATTAATATCATAATTATGTAACTTCTTATTATGTTTCTTATTATGTGTATATATTTATATTTATATGGAGAGATTGAGAGTTGAACACTCAAAACTCCTGCACCCTTTCTTAATCGACCATCTGGCCACCTAGCTACGTCACCGGAGCCGCCAACCCAACCGCCAGAACCACCTACAACCGCCACATAATTTCTCTATAATTATATATATACATCACAAGAACACCACTCTTCCACCCTGGAACACCCGACAACCATCACCACCACTCCGCCGTACGCCACCGGTACCCAACACTCACAACCACCTCACCCTATCACCACCATTAATTACCACCGTAGATCACCAAACCATCAATAATCACCTTCATTATATATATATATATATATATATATATATATATATATATATATATATATATATATATATATATATATATACACACACATACACGAGAGTACGTTACAATCCCCACCACGTTTTAAAGCCACCCTAGACAACCAATCGACATCACTGCTATGCTATTTTCTGTCCTGGTTCAGTTGTGTAACTCACCACCACCTCTTAAACATCACACTTTATATTATCCTATTAACAAATTCTGTTTTCTTTAGTGAGCCTCCAAACACCTTATCACCCACCCTAGTTCGTTAATTATTGTTACGATGCTATTTCTGCTTTGTTTAAAATCGAACGCCAATACCATCACAACCCACTTGGTGTACCTGATGCTCGTTATTTCCTTTCTATTTTTTTCTCACTGTTGTGGGCCGAAGCTTTAGGGTGTTTGTTATTCGAAAGCCTCACCTGCAACTGTTAACAATGATGATGATAAAGACGATGATGTTACGGTGCTGCAGAATGAAGATGCTATTGTGAGGATGAAGCAAGGATGATGCAAAGATGATGGTTGATGTGGTACGTAAGATTTGAAGATATTGATTGAGTTATAAAAAAAATATTTAAAACATGAGGAATAAAGTGGTGAATGGCTCCAGCTATCCCACTTTTGAAAGGATCCATTCATATACATTATAAACGATTCACAATAGTTGATTACATTGCGAGGCATTTGACCTCTATATGATACATTTTACAAACATTGCATTCGTTTTTAAAAGACAAACTTTCTTTAAATAAAAAATTAACAGGCATGCATACCATTTCATAATATCCACTATCCAACTATAAATTGATTTAATAATAATCTTTGATGAACTCAATGACTCGAATGCAACGTTCTTCGAAATATGCTATGAAAGACTCCAAGTAATATCTTTAAAATGAGCAAATGCACAGCGGAAGATTTCTCAAATCAACGTGGGCCTTTCAACAGAGACTTGTAATCAAAATTCAATATATCTGATAATTCAATCATTTGATCTTATCTTCTAATTCCATTGATAAACATTTTGAAACAGATACAATCATATAAAGTATTTAATCTAATATTTTGTTTACGTTTCAAGTTATAATATATATACACATATACATATATAATCATATTCATTTAATGGTTCGTGAATTGTTGGAACTTGGTCGAGGTTGAATGAATGTATGAACATAGTTTAAAATTCTTGAAATTTAACTTAACAAATATTGCTTATCGTGTCGGAAACATATAAAGATTAAAGTTTAAATTTGGTTGGAAATTTCTGGGTTGTCACAACTTTGCTGTTTTCTCACTATATTTTTTTATCCCTGTCGAAAGTCAAGAAAACAAGGAGAGAACCGATATTTTTTTTATTTGTTATTTAATTACATTATGGATTATTCAAACGAACTCTTAGTAACAGGCTACCTCTTGGGGCTTATTTTAAACTGTTGGGCCGTGTGTGCACTTGGGCCGAATTCGTTTTTCTGTTGGGCCAAATTTCTTGTGTTGGGCCGTAATGAGGTCTAGTCTTTTATTTGGGCTGTGCTGGCTGCTGCTACTCGGATTAAATAGAAATAAACTAGGAGTAAAATAGAAAAGCAGAAGGCAGGGGAGTGGTCTGAAGAGGTGTTGGGTGTACAAGAGGTTGTGGGTTCGAGCCTTGTCTGGGGCAATTCTTTTTAGAAAAAGATTATAAAGGGGTATACACTTTTATTTAATTTTTCTAAATATTATTATTATTATTATTATTATTATTATTATTATTATTATTATTATTATTATTATTATTATTATTATTATTATTATTATCATTGTTATTATTATTGTTATTATTATTATTATTGTTATTGTTATTGTTAATATTAATTAATATTGTTAGCATTACAAGTATTATAATAATAATAATTATTATTATTATTATTGTTATTATTATTATTATTATTATTATTATTATTATTATTATTATTATTATTATTATTATAAAAAAGAAACAACTTTTTATTTATTATTACCAATATTATTTTATAAACATTAGTTACTTAAAAATATATTTAATACATGTAACATAACTATATTAATACTTTTACTAATTAAGTATCCAAAGTATATAAAATAGATATATTTAACTAATTTATAAATGAAACCTATAAACTATTAAATATGACAATTATATCACTAATAATAATATCTAGATTTGTTCGATTACAAATATACGTGTTAATATACATTAATGATATAGGTTCGTGAATTCGAGGCCAACCCTGCATTGTTAGGTGTCGTCTTATGTATTTTTACTACAAAATACATTAGGTGAGTTTCATTTGATTCCCTTTTACTCTTTACATTTTTGGGACTGAGAATACATTCAAATACTTTATTAACTGTTTTACAATATTTATATGCGTGAGTTTCATTTGCTCCCTTTTACTCTTTACATTTTTGGGGCTGAGAATACATGCAAGTGTTTTATTAACTGTTTTACAATAATTATATGCGTGAGTTTCATTAATCCCTTTTTAAATGCTTTTGCAATATATATTTTTCGGACTGAGAATACATGCGCTATTTTTATAACTGTTTTATGAATTAGACACAAGTAATTGAAACTACATTATATGGTTGAATGATCGAAATCGAATATGCCCGTTTTTATTAAGTCTGGTAATCTAAGAATTAGGGAACATACACCCTAATTGACGCGAACTCTAAAGATAGATCTATCGGGCCCAACAAGCCTCATCCAAAGTACCAGATGCTTTAGTACTTCGAAATTTATATCATGTCTGAAGGAGGATCCCGGAATGATGGGGATATTCTTATATGCATATTGTTAAGGTCGGTTACCAGGTGTTCAATCCATATGAATGATTATTTTTGTCTCTATGCATGGGACGTATAGTTATGAGAAATGAAAATCTTGAGGTCTATTAAAATGATGGAAATGATTATTTATGTTAAACTAATGAACTCACCAAACTTTTGGTTGACACTTTAAAGCATGTTTATTCTCAGGTACGAAAGAAATCTTCCACTGTGCATTTGCTCATTTTAGGGATATTACTTGGAGTCATTCATGACATATTTCAAAAGACGTGGCATTCGAGTCGTTGAGTTTATCAAGATTATTATTAAGTCAATTATAGTTGGATATATTATGAAATGGTATGCCTGTCGTCAACTTTCGATGTAATAAAGATTGTCTTTTCAAAAACGAATGAAATGTTTGTAAAAATGTATCATATAGAGGTCAAGTACCTCGCGATGTAATCAACTGTTGTGAATCGTTTATAATCGATATGGACTTTGTCCGGATGGATTAGGACGGGTCCTTTCAGTTGGTATCAGAGCTGAGATCTTAGCGAACCAGGTCTGCATTAGTGTGTCTAACTGATAAGTCGTTAGGATGCATTAGTGAGTCTGGACTTCGACCGTGTCTGCATGTCAACAGTTTTTACTTATCATTTCGTGTCAAAAATCATCTGCTTATCATCCTTAGGAAATTATCTGCTTATCATTCTTAGTCTAGACACATCTTACTATAATGATTGCATGAATATTGTATAGACAAAAATTCGTATCTTAGCGTATCTGCTAATTCATATCCTAGCATATCTGTTACTGTAGACTTTGCCTGACAACTTTCGTAGATTCCTCCGTAACTTATGGGACTTTAGTATTATATATGCATATGTAAATTATGTATTGCAGGGTACTAATCTACATCCTATAATCTATTTCTTATCGAAAATCCTTCATCTGATCGTACGAGATGAATCCCTCAACCAGTTCGAGTCCCTCAGATTCCGATAGCTATTCCGATAGTTATTCCAATAGCTATTCCGATATGGAGTTTCACCTAAGCTCCGAAAGCAGTATCACCAGAATGAATCAACCAATCATCCATCTCTAATTCATCTGATGAGTTCGTAGTCTACTTAATCAATGGAGACGCGAAGAAGGAGATCCTTTCCACCAACCGAATTAACCTCTTGGTGAAGAACCTGAAACACTTACCGGTGAACCTATCTGAAACACCATTTTCAGCCTTATTACTAGAGTAGCTCGTCACGATTATATTCTTTCCACAATTCTAAATCTTATTCATCCGCTCGTTCTGACCGACAATCATCCCGGAATAATAGAAGAAGTCAACAAGCTTCGCGCTCGAGTAATCAATTTGGAAAATATGGTGCAAAATGTACCATCTTCAGCAACATCACCGGCACCAACCGTACCACCAACATCAATACCAGTACCACCAACAACTCAAGTTTCAACAAAACATGCCCCAATATCTCATTCTGTACCTCGAGTATAATCATCATTCTACGTATCGTTCTACATCAATTACCTTCATTCTTCATGACGATTATGTAATCTCTAATGTTATAGAGATTATGTATTCTAGTTTTGACGGTAAACCAAATGAGTTTAAAACTATATTAACTCATTAAATCCATAATTACATCTGAAGAAAATATATATGTATATATTTTCATAAAGATTATAATTAAAAATTATTTCGTACAAACTGTTAATGGTGAAAACATTTTAACGGGTAGGTAATACCCAAGAAATATTTAGATTTCACATTAATAAGTTACACTGTACAATCTTCGAATCTGATTCAACAGTCATTCACTATCCTACTTACATCCACAGATATACGAATCCGTTCACCGCAGAATAACCATTTTCATCCAATTTCATATTTGGATTTTGATTTATCAGAATTCAACAAGTGGCATAATGAAGAAAACATTTGACAAAATAAAATTTGTTAGAAACAACCAAATTAACTATGAGAAATTTTGTTAACAATCCACGCTAACTGTTCCTAGCTAATTGTTCCTAGCTAACTGATTACATTTTATTTATCGCAATTTAATTATCGCAATTTACATTCTCGCAATTTTTTTATCGTTATTTAATTTCTGTTATTTATTTTACGCACTTTAAATATCGAGATACGTATACAAGGTTTTGACATATCATATCGACGCATCTATATATATTATTTGGAATCACCATAGACACTCTATATGCAGTAATGATCGAGTTCTCTATACAGGGTTGAGGTTGATTCTACAATAATATATATAGTTTGAGTTGTGATCGATTATGAGACTTATACAGGTCACGACACGTATTAATTAATTCGAATATTATATATTAAACTATATATGAATTATTGGACTGTCAACTGTGGACTATCGACTGTGGACTAATAACATTAGATAATTAAAATGAATTAAAATATTGATTATAACATATGAAACTAAACAATTCTTCAAGTTTCCACTTGATTTCGTCTTAAAAATCATTTGAATCTTCACGATTACATTCTGCGTTCAAACCTTTCATGATTCTTGAAAATACCTCAATCGAGAGGAGGAACCAACGACACTTCATCTACAGAAGGAAAGATTTATGCATATAGTTATACACCTGAAAAACTCTCGGAAACTGAGTAAATGTTTAACACGTAATTGTGCCCATTCCTTTAGTGTTATTATTACCCAAAATAACTCTACAGTTCTTTTTCAAAATAGCCAATTTTGTCACAGCTCCAGCAAGACAACTTCGACTTTTCATTCGAAACAACTTTATTATAACTTTGATATATATGCGAACTCTTTTATTGTTACCGGAGAACCTTTTATATTTTATCTTATTACCAGTAGACGTACCAGCAACCTCGTTGCTCTTTGGGCTTAAATCCCTCCGAAAAACCACTACATTTATCTATTGAAGTCTCATCATATTCTCATCCATATCTGGTAACGAGAATTGCCATACCACTTACCGAGAATCAGCAAATCTGTATTGTGAGCCTCGCAACATTTCCACATCAACAGTTATATGTAAACATATAACATTTATCTCTTAGAATTATGATCTTTCATCTGAAATCCTGAAAAGCACTCAGTGTACAAATCAAATACTCTGAATGTTGAAAAAGCTGAATGAAGCAGCAGAAACCGTAGACAACCGTAAACGACCTTAATCGTCGGAAGTTGATGATAAAGAATTGTAGGTTGGCAAAGCTCAGAAAAAGTTTGAAACTGAAAAACTGATTGAGCAAACTATGAAGGAACCCGTGGACAAATCACAAAGAATAAGTTTGACTTCAAAGAATCTAAATGATTCAGTACCTGCTGAAGTCATTAACGAATACCTTGCTTTTGACTCCAAACTCTTGCGGACAAATTTTCTTCACTATCCTTCGATATTAGAAATTCCAAGATATCATCGTATCTTTCATTATAAATGTCCTCCATATTTCTGAAGATATTTTCATAACTATTCTTATCTGAAATCATTTATCTCTTTGAGCTATCAGTATTACATCATATAGAAACTGTTAGTTTCTATATTCTGTAAACTTCCGAGCTTAAAATATGAAAGTTATTGAAGTAATGTTGGGAACTGATGCATGAGTTAGTATAATATAATGGCACTTGATCAACGTGACTATATTACAGTAAGTTATGCTGAGTTTCTAATGGAACGTGATGATTCACAGACCATAACGTCATCATGTGCCATGTTACATGACTCTTACATTCTGTCTAAATTTATAAACATATCAAGAACATGTTTTCCTTGATAGCCCAATTTTTCCCTTGAATTCTGGTAATTTGACAAGTCAGATTGTACTATTACCATTTCTTTCCTAGAACATTAACTGTGTTCATTCTGAATTTTATATATGTGAATTCTAGACCATTACAAGAGATGCATAACCGCAAGAAGAAGAAACGAAGGGGGCAAAGCTCCGAAATAGAAACTGGAGTATAAATCGCAGCAAATAGGAGGAAGTATTAACTGTGAATGACGGTGTTTATAGGAAACGGAAATAAGAACATGGAAATATAAGGGAGAATATAAAGCTCGATAATAACACATAAATTACAAACTGTGTATATCAATGCTTATCGCCACATAAAGACACGGGAGAATTAAAAGCACTATAACCCTAAGGGCAAAGTAGAAGTAAGCAGATTCCTCTGATGAAAGTTGGAAAAGGAGAATGATTGTTACGATAGTAAGGGTGAGGACAAGGATTAGAACTGGATTAAGTATTTTCACAATCTTTTGAATTTGGAAATTAAGTATAGGAATGGTAAGAGATACGAAACGGAAGAAGTTAATTTATAGTGAAATCAAGGCAGATCTCCGCATTTAATTAGAGAATCATAATTTTCTTATTCGCCGAAGAATCAAATCTTTTAGATTTTGAAAATTGTCTTCAAACCTCTTAAATTCCGGAATTCAACCAATGCCACGTCAAAAGTTAAGACAAAACTCTATTTCTCATTCCAATTTTTTTTTGAAAAATTCACTCGTACTCTTCAAGTAATCGAATCGTTTTATCTATATTACTCGATAATGATAAAACTCTATATATCAACTCATATTCGTCATAAAAACATTTTTATGATTAGACATGACGACCACGCACAAATTTCGGGACGAAATTTCTTTAACGGGTAGGTACTGTGATGACCCGAGAATTTCCGACCAAATTTAAACTTAATCTTTATATGATTTCGATACGATAAGCAAAGTTTATTAAACCGAGTCTTAAAATGTTGGAACTATTTTTCATAAATGTATTTGACCTTGACTATTCCCGATGATTCACGAACATTTATGTGTATATAAATATGTATATAAATACTACTTGTAAATATATAAAATGATATTAAATTTATTTGTTTAAAAATATATAATATATATTTATGTGATAAAACTTGTTATTTAAAACTGATTATATTTAGAGAGAGAGTAAATGGAAAATGAATAATTTCGAGCTTAATTAATAAACGTCAGTAACACTCGGTTGATGTTTTGTTAGTTTTAATATAGATATTGTACATGTTCATGAAGGATTGAAATAAAAGTTGGACTGTAAATTGATTACTAAGATTGTAGGTTTGTCAAAAATATTTTTACTTTTTTAAGATTAAATATTAGCACTCCGTACATATAAATTGGAACAGAAAATAAATAATTATTGAACCTTTTTGATCAGGTTTCAAACAGTTAATGAGTGAAATAATTAAATATATTTAATATAAAAATTTAGGATTTTTAGGAACACTTTTATATTTTAATTATTTAGCAATGAACTACGTTATAACACAGTCCGTGAAAACAGTCGTTAGAAAGAAACCAAATTAAACGGGCTGCTGAGCTGTGTTGAGTCTCCTTTGTTGAATTCATTCACCACTTGAGTTATAATATAATATTTTATTATTATTATTAATATTAATATTATAATTATGTAACTTCTTATTATGTTTCTTATTATGTGTATATATTTATATTTATATGGAGAGATTGAGATTTAAACACTCAAAACTCCTGCACCCTTTCTTAATCGACCATCTGGCCACCTAGCTACGTCACCGGAGCTGCCAACCCAACCGCCAGAACCACCTACAACCGCCACATACTTTCTCTATAATTATATATATACATCACAAGAACACCACTCTTCCACCCTGGAACACCCGACAACCATCACCACCACTCCGCCGTACGCCACCGGTACCCAACACTCACAACCACCTCACCCTATCACCACCATTAATTACCACCGTAGATCACCAAACCATAAATAATCACCTTCATTATATATATATATATATATATATATATATATATATATATATATATATATATATATATATATATATACATACACGAGAGTACGTTACAATCGCCACCACATTTTACAGCCACCCTAGACAACCAATCGAAATCACTGCTATGCTATTTTCTATCCTGGTTCAGTCGTGTAACTCACCACCACCTCTTAAACATCACACTTTATATTATCCTATTAACAAATTCTGTTTTCTTTAGTGAGCCTCCAAACACCTTATCACCCACCCTAGTCCGTTAATTATTGTTACGATGCTATTTCTGCTTTGTTTAAAATCGAACGCCAATACCATCACAACCCACTTGGTGTACCTGATGCTCGTTATTTCCTTTCTATTTTCTTCTCGCTGTTGTGGGCCAAAGCTTTAGGGTGTTTGTTATTCGAAAACCTCACCTGCAACTGTTAACAATGATGATGATAAAGACGATGATGTTACGGTGCTACAGAATGAAGATGATATTGTGATGATGAAGAAAGAATGATGCGAAGATGATGGTTGATGTGGTACGTAAGATTTGAAGATATTGATTGAGTTATAAAAAAAATATATATATATAAAACATGAGGAATAAAGTGGTGAATGGCTCCAGCTATCCCACTTTTCTATTTTCTCACTTTATTTTTTTGTCCCTGTCGAAAGTCAAGAAAACAAGGAGAGAATCGATATTTTTTTTTATTTTTATTTAATTACAACATGAATTATTCAAATGAACTCTTAGTAACAGGCTACCTCTTGGGGCTTATTTTAAACTGTTGGGCCGTGTGTGCACTTGGGCCGAATTCGTTTTTCTGTTGGGCCAATTTTCTTGTGTTGGGCCGTAATGAGGTCTAGTCTTTTATTTGGGCTGTGCTGGCTGCTGCTACTCGGATTAAATAGAAATAAACTAGGAGTAAAACTGAAAAGCAGAAGGCTGGGGAGTGGTCTGAAGAGGTGTTGGGTATACAAGAGGTTGTGGGTTCGAGCCTTGTCTGGGGCAATTCTTTTTAGAAAAAGATTATAATGGGGTATACACTTTTATTTAATTTTTCTAAATATTATTATTATTATTATCATTGTTATTGTTATTATTATTGTTATTATTATTATTATTGTTATTGTTATTGTTAATATTAATTAATATTGTTAGTATTACAAGTATTATAATAATAATAATAATTATTATTATTATTATTATTATTATTATTATTATTATTATTATTATTATTATTATTATTATTATAAAAAAAAAGAAACAACTTTTTATTTATTATTACCAATATTATTTTGTAAACATTAGTTACTTAAAAATATATTTAATACGTGTAACATAACTATATTAATACTTTTACTAATTAAGTATCCAAAGTATATAAAATAGATATATTTAACTAAATTATAAATGAAACCTATAAACTATTAAATATGACAATTATATCACTAATGATAATATCTAGATTTGTTCGATTACAAATATACGTGTTAATATACATTAATGATATAGGTTCGTGAATCTGAGGCCAACCCTTCATTGTTAGGTGTCATCTTATGTATTTTTACTACAAAATACATTAGGTGAGTTTCATTTGATTCCCTTTTACTCTTTACATTTTTGGGACTGAGAATACATGCAAATACTTTATTAACTGTTTTACAATATTTATATGCGTGAGTTTCATTTGCTCCCTTTTACTCTTTACATTTTTGGGGCTGAGAATACATGCAAATGTTTTATTAACTGTTTTACAATAATTATATGCGTGAGTTTCATTAATCCCTTTTTAAATGCTTTTGCAATATATATTTTTGGGACTGAGAATACATGCGCTGTTTTTATAACTGTTTTACGAAATAGACACAAGTAATTAAAACTACATTATATGGTTGAATGATCGAAATCGAATAAGCCCCTTTTTATTAAGTCTGGTAATCTAAGAATTAGGGAACAGACACCCTAATTGATGCAAACTCTAAAGATAGATCTATCGGGCCCAACAAGCCCCATCCAAAGTACCGGATGCTTTAGTACTTCGAAATTTATATCATGTCCGAAGGAGGATCCCGGAATGATGGGGATATTCTTATATGCATATTGTTAAGGTTGGTTACCAGGTGTTCAATCAATATGAATGATTATTTTTGTCTCTATGCATGGGACGTATAGTTATGAGAAATGAAAATCTTGTGGTCTATTAAAATGATGGAAATGATTATTTATGTTAAACTAATAAACTCACCAACCTTTTGGTTGACACTTTAAAGCATGTTTATTCTCAGGTACGAAAGAAATCTTCTGCTGTGCATTTGCTCATTTTAGAGATATTACTTGGAGTCATTCATGACATATTTCAAAAGACGTGGCATTCGAGTCGTTGAGTTCATCAAGATTATTATTAAGTCAATTATAGTTGGATATATTATGAAATGGTATGCCTGTCGTCAACTTTCGAAGTAATGAAAGATTGTCTTTTCAAAAATGAATGAAATGTTTGTAAAAATGTATCATATAGAGGTCAAGTACCTCGTGATGTAATCAACTGTTGCGAATCGTTTATAATCGATATGGACTTTGTCCGGATGGATTAGGACGGGTCCTTTCAATGGTGGGGCAGGCGGTGCTGGTGGTGCAGGTGGTGCCGGTGGTGCAGACGGTCTGGCTCCAGAAGTAGATGCTGCGTAACGGTAAGGCTTACGCACAAACGGATCAGCAGGGTAAGGCACAAGTCGCTTACGGGCAGTAACTCTAGTCCTCAGTCCATGTGTGTTAATTAATGATCTCCCTCCGTTAACCCCAGGAATAACAGTACCTTCGAAACGATACTGCTTCTTCGGCAGGGTAGAGGGTGGCTGCACGGGTGCCTCATCAGGGTCCTCATCGGAATCCTCGTCACTGGAGTCGTCAGAGGATGAGTCGTCGGATGATGAGTCGCCGGATGATGGGTCATCAAGATCGGCTGGGGGTGGCTGCACGGGTGGCTCTCCTCGGGCGGCCATCATCGGTCGGTATCTGAAAGGCGGGATCGGCACGAGACGTCCATCAGGAAGGCATCGACACCAATGGTTATGCTCATTATGGACTGGACCTTCCCCAAGTTCCGCGGAAATCACAACACCATCGGAATGGTGCTGTGGCTCCGAGGGTCCTGGGGCAAGTGGAGCTGGAATCTCCTGTAGGTCCTCGGCTCCATCTGAGGTGACCACTGGGTCGGGTGCATGGCTACTGGTTCCGGAGGATGAAGCGCCAGAGTTACTGGAGGGTGTCGACGACGGGATCTGAGAATCGGCAACAGTGTCAGGCGAAGTGGCGGACGAGTCTGAGTCGTTCTCCAAAATGAATACAGGTGGAATATCCGACATCTGAATAAGGAAAAATAACTTTTTTCATGTCAGTAAGTCATAAAGTAAGCATGTATAAGGCAAAGTAACTAAGTTAGTATAGATCATGTATAACAGTAAGTAGCATCGAAATAACAACAAATCATACAGAAGTATCATGCAATCGAAAGCAGATAATATCATGCAGTAGCGAAAGCAAGTAGCAGTATACGACATATAGCGGTGAAAGTAAACAGCAGCATGCAGTAAGTTCCGTAGAAACAAGTAAACTAGCAAGTTGTATATTAGTCCTATTAGTGAATCCTACTCGGTCGGGTCCAGACTCACTAATGCAACCTAATTCCCTACAACCAATGCTCTGATACCAAATGTGATGCCCCTGACAAAACCATCGTGTACGAATCATCAACAACAGGATCATTACAAGGTCAAATACTATATGTTGTTTCAAAACAAGTTTGCATTAATGAATAAAGGTGACGTTTTAACCAACGTCAAATGTTTAACATACGGAAGCGTGCTTCTATGAATAGAAGGCAATAATAATAGTACGTGACCCAATGGTCGTTACAAATTCATTGTTTCAAAAGTAATAAAGTTTGAATGCAAATAACGTTTCATGCGGTGACATCTCGAATAAGCGCAGCGGGAGTCTACAAGGCATGACTAGTACAATAGCGGAAGCAAGCAAACCTTAAGCACCTGAGAAAAACATGCTTAAAAACGTCAACACAAAGGTTGGTGAGTTATAGTTTAAGTATACTGAAATGCCCCGTCCTAATCTATCTGGACAAAGTCTTCAACAGTTGGTCCCATTGCGAGGTTCTGACCTCTATATGCCATAAACGACTCCATGTAATATGAGCAAATGCACAACAGAAGATTTCTTTCATACCTGAGAATAAACATGCTTTCAAGTGTCAACCAAAAGGTTGGTGAGTTCATAGGTTTATCATAAAACAATAAAATTCATCATTTTGATAGACCACAAAATTTAAATCCTGCATGGTACAAATGGGCCCGAATCCTATACCCACCTGTAATGTACATGCTATATCTTTTAAATACAGTACATCTTTCTCGTGTACGAAACCATTTTCATAAATCATAGTAACCGTACACATATCTTGTGCACAAAAAAATAACATACACATAACATGTGTATAAAATCATTCTCTCGATATATAACATTCACATCAACTGGTGGCAATTATCATGTCCACATAATTCAATGGTGGCAATTATCATGTCCACATAATTCAATGGTGGCAATTATCATGTCCACATAATTCAATGGTGGCAATTATCATGTTCACATAATTCAATAATAATCCGCAGAACTTCTGTCTGCATAATAATTCATTCGAGAAATATTTTGCTTGTGTCTATCTCGTTAAAAATTTATAAAAGAATTTCATGTATTCGCAGTTCAAAATATATTTCAAAAGCAATTAATAAAGCAGTTGTAAAAGTAGCGCATGTATTCTCAGTCCCAAAAATGTAAAAGGTAAAAGGGAGTAAATGAACTCACATAATGTATTTTGTAGTAAAAATACATATGACGATATTGAACAATGCAGGGTTGACCTCGGATTCACGAACCTATATCATTTGTATATTTATTAATATACATAATTGTAATCGAATAAGTTTATATATTATATCTTAAATTATATAGTATATGTATTTAGTTTGTGTATTCATTTAAAATAATTAATATTTAGATAGTTTTATATATATACCCGTGATTAGTATTATGTTGAAAATTAATAAGTTGTTATATGTAAATATTTATATAGTTAGTGTTGATATGTTTATTCTATAATTTTATGTAATACTAATATATTATGTATCAAATATATTTTTATGTATCTAATATTTCTTTGATAAAATAATGTTAATAATAATAATAATAATAATAATAATAATAATAATAATAATAATATAATAATAATAATAATAATAATAATAATAATAATAATAATAATAATAATTATAATAATAATAATAATAGAAAGAAAAAAAAATAGGCTACCTTTAAGGTGTTTTCCAAAAAAAATGCCCCAAACAGGGCTCGAACTCGAGACCTCTCGGTTAAACACTCATGTCCCTAACCACTCCTCTGCTCATGATTTTCTGATTTAATTCCCCATCTTAAATTTATATGTCCAATATTTCTGTTTTGTTTTTCTTAACTTACAAGCCCATTTATCATCATCATAATTTCATTTAATATCTTCATCTTTCCCATTACCATAATCATCATCTAATCATATCATTACTCATCATTCTATCCCGTAATCATAATCTAACATCATCTTTTACTTGAAACTCTATGTTCCCAATACCTAACACATCGGCACCAAACATAACATCATCTTTCGTTTATCGTCATAAACATCATCTTCACAAAATAGACTCGATCCAAGGTCAAATGTCCCAAGGTAATTTTAAAAGCTTTTCGGTTTAACAATACAAGGATGTAAACGGCCCAACCAACAATAAATCTCGGCCCAATTATAATATATAAATACACGGATCAATGGCAGCCCAACTGAAAACAATACTCGGCCCACACTAACTCGGCCTTATGAAGCAAGTTAGTAGCCCACGAAATTAGTTCAATAACACACTTTTAAGTTTAGTTATGTGAAGTCTGGTCGAGGGATACAGCAACGAAAAAAAAAAGGTTGTCCTTATCCATAATATTAAACAACAAGTGGAGAGGTAGGGTTATCATTGCTTAGTGATTTTGTCGGCCACAATTTAGAAAAAGAAAAGGGAATAAAGAACGTGCAATAAGTGATCAATTGGCTATCGGTTGAAACAAGAAAAAAATAATAATAATGATAGTTGCCTTTAATGGAGATTATACTGCAGTAGTAGAGTTGACAATTCCTTTTCGAACAAGAAGGAAAAGATATAGCAGTTTATCTTGGGTTTGTTGACAGGAAGACGGTACAAACAGAAATAGATATCAGTTATGGTTTCCAATGCTGTTTTATGGGGGTTTACATGGGTGGTTCTTGGTGTCGACTAAGGGGGTGAATGTTTGTTTGATGAAGATGATATTCGAATATGAAGGTGGTGATGGAAACAGATAACCGTAATGGTAGGAACAGCGGTTGTGGTTTTGGGATTCACGAGAGATAATAGGAGAGAAGGAAGAGAGATGAAATGGCGAGTTGGATGTGGTGGTGATCGCCGGTTGGTCGGTTGTTGAGGACGGTGAAGCGTGATGGTGGTTACTTCGGTCTGTTCGAAGCAGTAAAGTGAAAACAAGCATGGCAGCTTATTGGGTCTTTTGATTATAAGTATAGAAAATACCATAGTAGCAACAAGAACACGTAGGTGGTTTATGATAGTTGTTTATGTCGATGGTGGCTGTGGTGTTCAGCTAGTAATAGCCGATGGTGATGGTGTTATTAATCACAAAATAGAAAATAATCTAGATAGATGGTTTTGGTGGTGAGGGTTTATAATGATTCCCGGTGATGGTTTCAAGATGAAGGTCATGGTGGTGGTAGTGGTGTTAGAAAGTATTGGTGACGGTTGATCCGGTTCTCGTAGAAGATGAAGGTGAATGTGTATGTACATGAGTATGTAATATGTAAGAATATATATATAAAGATCATAAGAGAAAGTGAACATGTGATAAATTTTATGGTAATAATCGTTCGACCAGAAGAATCAAATTAAGAAGTAAAATACAAAAAAAAAAAGGTAAAGAGGAAAATGACTTGTAACCAAATTTCAGATTCATTCTGTGAATTAAAGATCCTGATTTGTACTAGAGATTTAATTATCTACAGATTGATGTTGATAGGAACTAATTAAATCCCCTCCTGCTTTTTATAAAATTATTATTGATAATTAATATATATATATATATATATATATATATATATATATATATATATATATATATATATATATATATATATATATATATATATAAGTAATTGAAATCCTTTTAATGTTAATAATAATAAATAATATTACTAATACTAATCTAAATAAAATAGATAAATTCTGTTAATAAATATAATAATAGAATTAATAGTATTTATAATAATAATAATACCAATATAATATATTAAGAATGATACTAAAAATAATGATTTTTAATATTAATAAAAATGATAATAAATATTATTAATAATAATCATAACACTATCCTAATTATTTATATTATTACTGATAATAATATTAGTAATAGTAATAATCAGGTAACAATTTATATATATCCGATTTCATATCTTATATGTCATATATTTAAGATAATAGTACTAATAATACTAACCTAGATGTTAATATTGAAAGTAATAATAATATTTCTATAACAATTATAATTTAAATTATAATTAACCTTATTATATTAGATCTTAATATTCCATAGTATTAATTATATGACATATATAATATCATACATTTGAATATTCAATAATCAAACATTATAATATAGAAATCATATTTTAGTAGCAACGTAATAATTTTATGTATTACATTAAATATTTAATTAAATTCAAATGATTAATTTGTATTTTTCTTATCTCAAATTATTATAAATTTACTATTATTTACATTTACCTATATATATATATATATATATATATATATATATATATATATATATATATATATATATATAAAATCGTCGGGCATGGTCAAAGGTCAAATATATACATGAACACAGCTCAAAGGTTTTGAGACTTTAACATTACAGACTCTGCTTATTGTGTCGAACTTATGTAAATATTAAGTTTAAATTTGGTCGGAAATTTTCGGGTCGTCACAGTACCTACCCGTTAAAGAAATTTTGTCCCAAAATTTGAGTGAGGTGGTCATGGCTAACAATAAAAATGTTTTCATGACGAATATGAGTTGATAACTAGAGTTTTATCATCATTGAGTAATATGGATAAAACAATTCAATTACAAAAAGAGTATAAGTGAAGTTTTCACAAAATAATGAAATGAGTAAATTCAAGTTTGTCTTAACCGGTGACGTAGTCACGGTTGATTTTCGGAATTCAAGGGGTTTAGAGAAAATCTTTATAATGAGATTTGGTTCTTCGATAATTAAGGAAATTATAATCCTCTTTGATTAAATACGATAGTCTATTTTGATTGCTCTATCGGATATTTCACTATAAATCTACCCTCTTCATTTCCTTTATATTTTTGAGTTCCACCCTTTTGTTTTATTTTCCCGACTTTAAGTCAAGCGAATAAATGGTCCAGAATTCATAGATATGAAGTTTCAAATGAACATGACTAACGTTCTAAGAGAGAAATTGTAATAGCACGATCTTGATTGGTTAAATTACCAGAATTCAAGAGAAAAGATAGAACTATCAGGAAATTATGTTCTTGATATGTTTAGAGATTAAGTAGAATGTAAGAGTCGTGTAACATGGCACCTGATGACGTTAGGGTCTCTGACTCATCAAGTTCCATTAGAAACTCAGCATGACTTACTGTAATATAATCACGTTGATCAAGTGTCATTATATTATACTAACTCATGCATCAATTTCCAACACTACTTCAATAACATTCATATTTTAAGCTCAAAAGTTTACAGAATATAGAAACTAACAGTTTCTATATGATGTAACACTGATAGTTCGAAGAGATTAATGATTTCAGATAAGAATAGTTATGAAAATATCTTCAGAAATATGGAGGATATTTATAATAAAAGATACGATAATATCTTAGAATATCTAATATTAGAGGATGATGGAAACTATTGTCCGCAAGGGTTTAGAGTAAGGAGCAAGATATTCGCTAAAGACTTCAGCAGGTATTGATTCATTTGGATTCTTTGAAGTCAAACTTATTCTTTGTGATTTGTCCACGGCTTCTTTCATAGTTTCGCATAATCCGCTTTTCGGTACTAAATTTTCTATTGAGTGTTTCCAATACTCCATTCTTTATCATCAAACTTCTGGCCGTTTATACCATCTACCATTTTTCTGTTTCCTCTGCATTTAATGCTATGATATCTGAATCATCGGTTATTAATCCGAGGTGGTTTCAGGAGAATTGTGTTTTTAGATGATTAAACGCTGATGGTAATATGGTGGAATATGAAAGGTTCCCTGGTAACAATAAAAGGGCACGCGTATATATCAACATTATAATAAGGTTGTTTCGTACGAAAAGTCGAAGTTGTCTTGCTGGAGCTGTGACAAAATTGGCTATCTTGAAGAAGAACTGCAAAGTTATTTTGGGTAATAATAACACTAAAGAAATTAGCACAGTTATGTGTTAAACGTTTACTCAGTTTCTGAGAGTTTTTCAAGTGCATAATTATATGCATCAATCTTTTCTTTCGTAAATGAAGTGCGGTTGGTTCATCCTATCGATTGAGGTGTTTTCAAGAATCATGAAAGGTTTGAACGCAGATTGTAATCGTCAAGATACAAATGAGGTTTAAGATGAAATCAAGTGGCAAACTTGAAGAAATGTTTAGTTTCATATGTTATAATCAATATTTTAATTCATTTTAATTGTCTAATGTTTTTAGTCCACATTCGATAGTCCACAATTGACAGTCCAATAATTCATATATAGTTTAATATATAATATTCGAATTAATTAATATGTATCGTGACCCGTATTCGTCTCAGACTCGATCACAACTCAAACTATATATATTATTGTAGAATCAACCTCAACCCTGTATAGCTAACTCCCGCATTACTGCATATAGAGTGTCTATGGTTATTCCAAATAATATATATAGATGGGTCGATATGATATGTCAAAACCTTGTATACGTGTCCCGATATTTAAAGTGCATAAAATAAATAACAGAAATTAAATGACGATAAATAAAATTGCGAGAATATAAATTGCGATAAATAAACTGCGATAAATAAATTGCGATAATTAAATTGCTATAAATAAATTGTGATAAAATAAAATGTAATACGGAATTAACAGTTAGCTAGGAACAGTTAGCTAGGATCTTGTTAGCGTGGTTTCTTAACAAAATTTCATATTGTTAATTAGTCTGTTTCTAATCAATTTTTATTGTGTCCATTATTTCTTCATTATGCCACTTGTTGGATTCTGATAGGTCAAAATCCAAATATGAAATTGAATTTAAATGAAAATTGTTATTCTTCGGTGGACGGATACGTATATCTGTGGATGTAAGTAGGATAGTAAATGACTGTTGAATCAGATTCGATGAACATACAATGTAACTTATTAATGTGAAATCTAAATATTCCTCGGGTATTACCTACCCGTTAAAATATTTTCACCATTAACAGTTTGTACAAAAGAATTTTTAATTACAATCTTTATGAAAATATACTTACATATATATTTTCTTCAGATGTAATATAGATTTAATGAGTTAATATGATATTAATTTCATTTGGTTTACCGTCAAAACTAGAATACATAATCTATATAACATTAGAGATTACATAATCGCCATGAAGAACGAAGATAATTGATGTAGAACGATACGTAGAACGATGATTATACTCGAGGTACAGAATAAAATGTTGAGGCATGGATTATTGATGGTACTGGTGCTGTTACTGATGGTACTGTTGGTGCCGGTGATGTTGCTAAAGCTGGTACATTTTGCACCATATTTTCCAAGGCTACAACTCGGGTGCGAAGCTCGTTGACTTATTACTCCGGGATGATTGTCGGTAGGAACGAGCAAATGAATAAAATTTAGAATTTTAGATAGAATATAATCTTGGCGAGATATTCAGAAAATGAGTGTGAAAATGGTGTTTCGAATGGGTTCGTCGGTAAGTGCTTCAGGTTCATCGTCAAGAGTGCAGGTTGGTGGGTGGAAAGAATCGCCTTCTTCTCGTCTCCATCGGTTAAGTCGACTACGAATCCATCAGATGAATTGGGGTTGACGGATTGATTTATTCATTCTGGTGACACTGCTTTCGGAGCTTAGGTGAATATCCATGTAAGAATAGCTGTCGGAATAACTATCGGAATAGCTATCGAAATCTGAGGGACTCGAACTGGTGGAGGGATTCATCTCGTACGATCTGATGAAGGATTTTTGATAAGAAATAGATTATAGGATGTAGATTAGTACCCTGCAATACATAATTTACATATGTATATATAATACTAAAATCCCATAAGTTACGGAGGAATCTACGGAATATGTTAGGTAAAGTTTACAGTAACAGATATGCTAAGATATGAATTAACAGATATGCTAAGATATGAATTTGTCTATACACTATCTATGCAATGGAGGCTGTAAGATGTGTCTAGACTTTAAGGATGATAAACAAGTAATTTTCGACACCAAATGATAAGCAAAACTTTTGACATGCAGACACGGTCGAAGTCCAGACTCACTATTGCATCCTAACGACTTATCAGTTAGACACACTAATGTAGACCTGGTTCGCTAAGACCATCGCTCTGATACCAACTGAAATGCCCCGTCCTAATCTATCTGGACAAAGTCTTCAACAGTTGGTCCCATTGCGAGGTTCTGACCTCTATATGCCATAAACGACTCCATGTAATATGAGCAAATGCACAGCGGAAGATTTCTTTCATACCTGAGAATAAACATGCTTTCAAGTGTCAACCAAAAGGTTGGTGAGTTCATAGGTTTATCATAAAATATTAAAATTCATCATTTTGATAGACCACAAAATTTAAATCCTGCATGGTACAAATGGGCCCGAATCCTATACCCACCTGTAATGTACATGCTATATCTTTTAAATACAGTACATCTTTCTCGTGTACGAAACCATTTTCATAAATCATAGTAACCGTACACATATCTTGTGCAAAAAAAATAACATACACATAACATGTGTATAAAATCATTCTCTCGATATATAACATTCACATCAACTGGTGGCAATTATCATGTCCACATAATTCAACGGTGGCAATTATCATGTCCACATAATTCAATGTTGGCAATTATCATGTCCACATAATTCAATGGTGGCAATTATCATGTCCACATAATTCAATGGTGGCAATTATCATGTCCACATAATTCAATGGTGGCAATTATCATGTCCACATAATTCAATAATAATCCGCAGAACTTCTGTCTGCATAATAATTCATTCGAGGAATGTTTTGCTTGTGTCTATCTCTTCAAAAATTTATAAAAGCATTTCATGTATTCGCAGTTCAAAATCTATTTCAAAAGCAATTAATAAAGCAGTTGTAAAAGTAGCGGATGTATTCTCAGTCCCAAAAATGTAAAAAGTAAAAGGGAGTAAATGAACTCACATAATGTATTTTGTAGTAAAAATACATATGACGATATTGAACAATGCAGGGTTGACCTCGGATTCACGAACCTATATTATTTGTATATTTATTAATATACATAATTGTAATCGAATAAGTTTATATATTATATCTTAAATTATATAGTATATGTATTTAGTTTGTGTATTCATTTAAAATAATTAATATTTAGATAGTTTTATATATATACCCGTGATTAGTATTATGTTGAAAATCAATAAGTTGTTATATGTAAATATTTATATAGTTAGTGTTGATATGTTTATTCTATAATTTTATGTAATACTAATATATTAATAAATGAAGCAACCCGTCCTAATCCATCTGGACGAATACATTACATTTGGTTACATCGCGAGGTACTTGACCTCTATATGATACATTACATTTGTGTACACAATGCAAAATCATCCCTTCGAGGTTAGCTGAAACGAGGGCTAATGCGTACGCAATGCAAAATCATCCCTCCGTTACCAACTACAAAGTCGACTATAATACAATACAATACAATACATCGGTAGCTAACACGTAGTGCAATGACGAAATCATCTCACCGATGGTAGTTAAAACGGTAGCTAACGCTTAGTGCAATGATGAAATCATCTCACCATTACTAACTACTAAATCGAACCATATTGGTAGCTAAGGCGTAGTGCAATGACGAAATCATCTCACCGATGGTCGATAATACAATCTTTATAGAAATCGAACCTCTGAATCCAAATAATTCTATCATAAAATGTAGTTTTGAATATTTGTGTCTATTTCCTCAAACATTTATAGAAACAGTTCATGTATTCTCTGTTCAAAAATATATCTCAAAAGCATTTAGGAAACAGTTATAAAAACAGCGCATGTATTCTCAGTCCCAAAAATATAAAGAGTAAAAGGGAATAAAATGAACTCACCATACTGTATTTTGTAGTAAAAATACATAGGACGACATTGAACAAGTATAGGGTTGGCCTCGAATTCACGAATCTATATCATTTGTATATAAATTAAAATGTATAATCGTAATCGAACAAGTTTATATATTATCTTAAATTATAAATTATACTTATTTAGTTTGTGTATATATTCAAAATGTTTAATATCTATATATTTAGTTATATATATATATATATATATATATATATATATATATATATATATATATATATATATATATATATATATATATATATATATATATATATATATATATATATGGTTAGTATTTTATAAAAGAATATCATTAGTTTGTTATATATAAGTATTTATATAAATATTGTTATTATGTTTGATATGTAGGTATATAAGCTATTAATATAATTATAATATATGTATTAAGTATATTTTAGGTACAAAATAGCTATTTGTAATAAAATGATAGTTTTGATAATAATGATTTTCTAATAATAATAACTTTCTTAATATCGATAATACTAATAATAATAACGATGTTGCTAAAATTGATACTTATGTTAATAATAATAATAATAGTAAAACTAATAATTACAAAAATGATATTAATACTAATATTAGTGAAAAATAATAATAACTTGTATGTTTTTCTAATAACAATAATAATAATCCTATTCATAATTAAAATCTTCGTGTCAAATTTCTATGAAAACGACTATAGTTTCTTATAACATTAATTTGTACCTATAATCATAACTTTTACATGTATTCGTATACTTACAACTATTTTATATAATCTTTATCCTATTATCTTTTATTATATATTTATGTTATTAATATGCTTAATATTCTTGAAATCATAATAATAATACTAATAATAATAATACTTTTAATTATTCTAATAACATATTAATGATATTAATAATAACAACAGTTAAAAACAACAATAATTGAAAATGATAATAATAATATTAATTATGATTCTAATAATAATAACATTAATAATAATAATCAGATTAATAATAATAATAATAATAATAATAATAATAATAATAATAATAATAATAATAATAATAATAATAATAATAATAATAATAATAATAATAATAATAATAAGTGTATACAATTCAAATTGCTTTTCTGAAAACAAAAATGCTCCGGACGGGACTCGAACCCACGACCCCTTGATAACCCGCTAATACTCTACACCATTGCTCCGTGACTGTCTTTCTGGTATAATTCCCATCGAATTAATTTATAACCCGTTTATCCTGTCAAACTTATTTCTACTTCATCTTCCCTAATTTAAATCGACTCGGGTTCAATTCCCCCACAACACCAACACTTTAAATTTGTTTTCTGGATTTATAAACTAAACAGAGCTATATGTATTTGCTGGAATTAATTAAAACAAAATAAAATAAAATAAAAATAAACTCGAACAGGAAACTAAGAACACGTATGAACTTCAATTCTAATTCGAGAATTTAGGATGTTTTAGACTATAGTTATAAAATGATAAAGGTTGTAAACGACTCCTAGAAACTATCTGAATTCTCAATTTAACTCAAAACCTCAAAACACGATTGAATTTAAAGATGAACACACTGGTTGACTTTTTGATTTAAAGACTTTGACCATTAAAATTACAACTCGATAGGAAAAAGTGGCAGTTGAAACTTTACAGAAAGTTTTTATGAAAGATTTCTAGCAACTTAGCATTTAAAGATTTTTAAATGGAGTTCAAATTCGAGGTTTTGATGAATTTATGAAGAACAGAGTATGACGAGCTGAATACTTACTTTTCTGTTTTGAATTCGATCTATTAAAGCTGTTGAATTAATAATTTGGATATGGTGATGAAGGAATTGAGTCAGTGAGCCTGAATCATTGACAATGTGTTTGATTTTTAGCCCAAGTGCTTGCCAGAACTATTATTCGTTCGGTATATGTATAAAACAAAACAAAAAATAAAGGTCGATGTGCAATTCCAACAACTCAGTACGATTGCTTCTTAAAATCTATCAATTTAGGAAACAAACAAATTTCATTACTGTAAGATAGCTATGGCAAACTATTTAGTACGATTTGGTTGAATTATATAATTAATAAATATATTAATAATAATAATAATAATAATAATAATAATAATTAAATACTAATGCAAATGCCTAATATATATATATATATATATATATATATATATATATATATATATATATATATATATATATATATATATATATATATATATATATATATATATATATCTGTATAATTCACATATGTATTATATATATGCATATATCTATTTATATGTATGTATCTATGTATTTGTATAATTATGTATCAAATATATATATTAAATATTTAAAGAAGCATAATCTTATTAATTATACAAATTTTAATATCTAATATTTACACATAATAATAATACTAATAGAAATAATAATAGTAATAATATCAATAATATTAATAATAAAGATAAATTGTATTATTTCCTAATAACTATACTAATTATAATGATAATAGTTTATAATAATAATTCTTAATATTAAAATCTAATAACAATATCAAAATAATAATACTAATTTTAATATTATTAGTAATAATAAAATACCAAAAAATATTATTATTATAACTCTATTTTAGATTATAATTACATTTAATAAATAAATATTACATATTATTAATTATGTAATATTTAATAATTATAATATATAATAACATATATTTAATATTTATACATTTTAATATATTACATTATAAGTATATCATCAATTATGTATTGCAATCATGTATATATTCAACTATATTTGAGTTTTGTTATTTAGATAAATATATCAATTATTTATTTTGAAACAAATAATTCAAGGTATACATTTTAATCGTTGACAAATCATATTCGAAATCATTTATAGTCAAAATACTCTACATATTCAAATATTCAGTTTTGGTTATATTAAGTTATCTTATAATAATTCAGTAATATATTTAATTTATTATATATAACTATTTACATATATAATCATTTATATATGCATTAGAGGTTCGTGAATCGTCGAGATCGGTCAAAGGGTAATTGCATAAATGCAAACACTTCAAAATCTGAGATTCTTCATTACAGACTTTGCTTATCGTGTCGAAAATCATATAAGATTAAGTTTAAATTTGGTCAGAAATTCCCGGGTCGTCACAGTACCTACCCGTTAAAGAAATTTCGTCCTGAAATTTGATTGGGATGGTCATGGCTAACAATAAATATATTTCCATGATGCATACGAGCTAGAAATTAGAGTTTTATCATCATTGAGTAATATGGATAAAACAATTTGTCTACGCGAGGAGTATAAGCGAAGCTATCACAAAAAGAGTGAAATGAGAAAATAATATTTCGTCATAACCTTTGACGTAGATATGGTTGATTTCCGGAGTTCAAGGTATTTGGAGAAAATCTTCGTGATAAGATTTGATTCTTCGATAATTAAGGAAATTAGGATCCTCTTTGATTAAATGCGATGATCTGTCTTGATTTCTCTGTCGGATATTTCACTATAAATCCACCCTCTTCATTTCCTCATTTTCACAGCTCATATCTCCTATTCTTTCTCCCTCAATTCAAACTTTTGTTTTCTCTTCTCGACTTTAAGTCAAGCAATAATGGTCCCGAATTCGTAGATATGAATTTCGGAATGAACATAGTTTATGTTCTAAGAAGAAATGGTAATAGTACAATCTGACTTGTCAAATTACCAGATTTCAAGGAAAAGATAGGACTATCAAGAAAATATGTTCTTGATATGTTCGAAGATTAGGTAGAATGTAAGAGTCGTGTAACATGGCACATGATGACGTTATGGTCTGTGAATCATCACGTTTCATTTAGAAACTCAGCATGACTTACTGTAATATAATCACGTTGATCAAGTGTCATTATATTATACTAACTCATGCATCAGTTCTCAACACTACTTCAATATCATTCATCTTTTAAGTTTGAAAGTTTACAGAAAATAGAAACTAACAGTTTCTTATTTGATGTAACACTGATAGCACGAAGAGATTAATGATTTCAGATAAGAATAGTTATGAAAATATCTTTAGAAATATGGAGGATATTTATAATGAAAGATACGATAATATCTTAAAATTTTAGAATCAAATTGTGATGAAGAAATTCATTCACAATGATTTAGAACAATTAAGGAGTAAGGTATTCGCTAAAGATTTCATCATGAACAGAATCATCAGTATTCTTTGAAGGCAGATTTATTCTTTGTGATTTGTCTACAGTCTCCTTCTTGGTTTGCTCAATCTGTTTTTCAGTACCAAATTTTCTATCAAGCATTCCTAACACTCTCTTCTTTATCATCAATATTTTGCCCGTTTTGACCATCCACAATTTTTCTGTTTCCTCTGCATTTAATGCTACCATACCTGAATCATCGGTTATCAATCCGAGGTGGTTTCAGGAGAATTGTGCTTTTAGATGATTAAATGCTGATGGTAATATGGTGGAATATAAAAGGTTCTCTGGTAACATTAAATGAGCACGCATATATATTAAGGTTATAATAAGGTTGTTTTGAATGAAAAGTCGAAGTTGACTTGCTGGAGCTGTGAAAAAATTGGCTAATTTGGAAAGAGATTGAAAAGTTATTTTCGGTAATAATAACGCTAAAGGAATTAGCACAGTTACACGTTAAACGTTTACTCAGTTTTCGAGAGTTTTCAGGTGCATAGCTATACGCATCAATCTTTTCTTCCGTAGATGAAGTGCGGTTGGTTCATCCTCTCAATTGAGGTGTGGTCAAGAATCATAAAAGATTTGAACGCAGATTGTAATCATCAAGATACAAATGAGGTTTAAGATGAAATCAAGTGGCAACCTTGAAGAATTGTTTAGTTTCATATGTTATAATTAATATTTTAATTCATTTTAATTATCCAATGTTATTAGTCCACAGTCGATAGTCCACAGTTAACAGTCCAATAATTCATATATAATTTAATATATAATATTCGAATTAATTAACACGTATCGTGACCCATTAAATACATGTCTCAGACTCGATCACCACTCAAAGTATATATATTATTGTAGAATCAACCTCAACCCTGTATAGAGAACTCGATCATTACTGCATATAGAGTGTCTATGGTTATTCCAAATAATATATATAGATGCGTCGATATGATATGTCAAAACCTTGTATACGTGTCCCGATATTTAAAGTGCGTAAAATAAATAACAAAAATTAAATGACGATAAATAAAATTACGAGAATTAAAATTGCGATAATTAAATTGCGATAATTAAATGTAATAAGGAATTAACAGTTAGCTGGGAATAGTTAGCTAGGATTTTGTTAGCGTGGTTTCTTAACAAAATTTCTAATAGTTAATTTGTTTGTTTCTAACAAATTTTATTTTTGTCCAATGTTTTCTTCATTATGACACTTGTTGGATTCTGGTAAGTCAAAATCCAAATATGAAATTGAATGAAAATGGTTATTTTGTGGTGAACGGATTTGTATATCTTGTGGATGTAAGTAGGATAGTAAATGACTGTTGAATCAAATTCGAAGAATGTACAATGTAACTTATTAATGTGAAATCTAAATATTCCTCGGGTATTACCTACCCGTTAAAATATTTTCACCATTAACAGTTTGTACAAAAGAATTTTTAATTACAATCTTTATGAAAATATACTTACATATATATTTTCTTCAGATGTAATCATAGATTTAATGAGTTAATATAATATTAATCTCATTTGATTTACCGTTAGAACTAGAATACATAATCTCTAAAACATTATGAATTACATAATCGCCATGAAGAACGAAGATAATTGATGTAGAACGATACGTAGAACGATGATTATACTCGAGGTACAGAATGAGATGTTGAGCATGGATTGTTGATGGTACGGGTGCTGTTATTGATGGTACTGTTGATGCCGGTGATGTTGCCGAAGCTGGTATGTTTTGCACCATATTTTCCAAGGCTACAACTCGGGCGCGAAGCTCGTTGACTTCTTCCATTATTCCGGGATGATTGTCGGTCGGAACGAGCGGATGAATAAGGTTTAGAAATTTAGACAGAATATAATCGTGGTGAGATATTTGGGAAATGAGGGTGAAAATGGTGTTTCAGACTGGTTCGCCAGTAAGTGCTTCAGGTTCATCGCCAAGAGGTAAATTCGGTTGGTGAAAAGGATCGCCTTCTTCGCGTTTTCATTGATTAAGTCGACTACGAACCCATCAGATGAATTGGGGATGGATGATTGCTTGATTCATTCTGGTGACACTGTTTTCGGAGCTTAGGTGAAACTCCATATCAGAATAGCTGTCGAAATCCGAGGAATTCGAACTGGTTGAGGGATTCATCTCGTACGATCAGATGAAGGATTTTCGATAAGAAATAGATTATAGGATGTAGATTAGTACCCTGCAATACACAATTTACATATGCATATATAATACTAAAATCCCATAAGTTACGGAGGAATCTACGAAAGCTGTCAGGAAAAGGTAACAATAACAGATACGCTAAGATATGAATTTATCTATACACTGTCTATGCAATAGAGATAGTAAGACGTGTCTTGACTTTAAGGATGATAAGCAAATAATTTTCGACACTAAATGATAAGCCAAACTTTTGACATGCAGACACAGTCGAAGTCCAGACTCACTAATGAATCTAAGCAACTATCAGTTAGACACACTAATACAAGACCTGGTTCGCTAAGACCATCGCTCTGATACCACCTGAAGTGACCCGTCCTAATCTATGACGATCGCTCCAAATCCATATGGACGAACACGTCATTCATTGATTTCATTGCGAGGTATTTGACCTCTATATGATACGTTTTGTAAACATTGCATTCTTTTGAAAAGGCACACCATAAATGAATATTTAAATCAAAGGTTTTCGACATCTGATGATTTCTACATATAGACAATCACCGTAATATAATAGTTTACAATAGTACTTCTGTTGACAATGCAGTCAAAATAAGATACATGGTGATGATTTGGTGAATGCAACGTTTCCTTAAAAAATATGCCATGTATGACTCCAAGCACATAGCTTGTCTAACATATAAGCAAACAGCGGAAGACTTCTAGGAAACCTGAGAATAAACATGCTAACAAGTGTCAACACAAAGGTTGGTGAGTTCATAGTTTTATTGTTTCGTATAATCTGTATATAAAGGTGGATCACAAGATTTCAGTTGTTTCATCCAGAAACATTTATCAAAATATTCTACAAGATTGAGCACCCTGGTAACTAAACTTTAATGTCTATATAATAAGTACCCATGTTTTAACATGCATGCAACCAACATGTACAATACACGCAAACCAACATGTACTAAACTCAAATAGCATACGTCTATTTTATAGTTCAGGCTAGAGTTTCTATACCTGGAACAGACGGGGATGTCAAGCCCTATGGATCCATATACTACTACTCGCGCCCACCAGTTCTTATAACCGGAAGTTACTAGTTACCAAAGCTAAGGGATTTTCGGTTCAAACTCAGTGTAGAATTTAGTATGTACTTGTATCCATTTTGATTAAAATAAAGTGCACGTATTCTCAGCCCAAAAATATAGATTGCAAAAGCAATTAAAAAGGGAGCAAATGAAACTCACCTTAGCAGCATATAAAGTCGTTCACCGAAATGTGACCGAAACTCGGAATATCAAATAACCATAGATCTCAACCTAGAGAACATATGTTGGTCAATAAATGTCTATCATGCTAGGTCAGGTCATAGTGTATCACAATCTTAATGCTCGAGATCGACATACAAAAGTTATCCAAAGTCGTTTCAAAAAGTCAATTTTGATAATAGTTCAATAAAACGAGATGTGCTTTATATAAGAATTCATTTACTCAGCTGGTAATATTTAAAAAATCCATTTTATCAATCTCGTAAACAAGTTGTTTAAATCTTAATTGCAGATTCAAAAGCAATTTCAATTAACGTCAATCATAATTCAGTTGATCATATCTTTTAATCCGTTCATCGAAACTATTCGATATCTAAATGAAACGTTATTGATTTTTCGCCAGCTTTCCAAAAACATGCATATCATATACCTTTTATCAGTAATATATGTATTTAATTTGTGATTCATCATAAACTGTTTAGCGAAGAAATTTAGCATACAAGCATGCACAAATATATATACTTGAGCACTAGATATGGATACACAATTAATATATAAAAGATAAGATATGAATGCTCACGTATCAATATTGTGATTCAATATTGTAGGAAAGTACGTAGACGCAACGGAGATGATAAACACTAGGTTTGACTTGCGAACAAAAACCTATGAACATTACCCATAACTTCCATAGCTATAACCCATAATTTCCTTAACTCTATCCCTCTCATAAAACTCGTTTTGAAATAGCTCGCTCATGACCTCGTCGTAGTATTTTATGTATAAATAATAATAATACTCACTTGTTAATTAATAATAATAATAATAATAATAATAATAATAATAATAATAATAAATAATAATAATAATAATAATAATAATAATAATAATAATAATAATAATAATAATAATAATAATAATAATAATATATTTATGTTTATATATATTACAGAGAGTGAGAGAGATATTGAGAAAGGGTGTAAAACATTCGGCAGAAAAACTAGAGCATTTTAGTACTTTTGCTGAAACTGAACCCCATGCGATCGCATGGGTTTTATGCCTATTTCTCATGCGATCGCATGGCCCCAAAATCCAGGTCACAATTTTTTTAACTTTTAGCTTGTCGACATATTTTTATATAATATATATAATATATTTAATTTAAATAATTAAATATATATTATATTAAATTCACGTGCATAGTTGACTTGTAATTTTTGTTCTGATAAGTCGTACGTTGTCACTCGACTTATGTCCCGGTTCTGGTTTTTCGAACGTCCTTTCGTACACTAAGAAAACTGGCACTTTACCTTTCGTGACTCGTAACTTGTCAAAATATAGATTTAAATTATTCAAAAACTATACCACTTGAGATATAACTTATAAAATTGAGTGTTTTGGTCATTTACTTCTATAAATCAATGGCTCGTTATCTAACAAAGTATATTTAATAATATTGTTTTAAATCAAAACGTTTTGTAACCAACAGTTAATATTCCTTATTATTGTATGTGTCCAAATTACGTTATTTAAACTAACACTTTACCATTTATTTCGAATATCGTTAAAAATGAACAATTTCCCAAATCATCGTGGACCTCACAACAGAGACTCGTAATAATATCATAATCTTTAAGGGACTCAATAAATATCTTTTAATTCAATCGTTTGGCATAATCTTTTAACTCCGTAGTTAAATATATCAATCAGATAATCAAACCAATAAGTTTAATGCATAGTATCGTTTTCATAACACTTTGTTACGTTTTCAAGTTATAGTATATATATGTATCTATTTACATATATTTGTTCGCGAATCGTTGAGAACAATCGAAGGGTATTTGAATAGTTCAAGAATTTTAGGATTCAACTTCATAGACTTTGCTTATCGTGTCAGAAATGTTAAAGATTGTGATGACCCGGAAATTTCCGATCAAATTTAAACTTTAATCTTTATATGTTTCCGACACGATAAGCAAAATCTATAATATTGAGTCTCGAAAGTTTTGAAATATATATTCATGTAATCAATTACCCTTTGACTATGCTCAACGATTCACGAACATTTATGTGTATACTGATATGTATATATAATATATACTTATTAATTGAAAACATTAACAAAGTATTAGATATAAAATACTTTACATAAAAGTATTTGTTTCAATATGTTTATCGATGGAATTAAAAGATAATATCATATGATTAAATTATCAGATACATTGAATTATGATTACGAGTCTCTGTTATGAGGTCCACGTTGATTTGAGAAATCATTTTTTTTAGCGGTATTCAGAATATTTGGTAATGTGATTTACAAGTAAGAACAAAAGTTTCATTAACGAGAATTAGACAAAAGTTAGTGGAGATTCCTGCTTAACTTTCAATGCATGCTTTACAATGATTGTCTCGTGTCTTTTGGTAAGATAATGATTAGTTTTCATAATATTGAAAATGTTTTACGATATAGATAAAACCTTTTTAAAGGATGATTTGGAATATAATTAATTTTGGAAAACCAAATTTATAAGTACTCGATTTAGTTTCAAGCGTACAAAAACGTTTTCAGTTTAAAAAGAACTTTATTATTAAAATGTATATAACTTTGATAAATATCTAGAACCACTTTTGACAACTCATTACTTAACCAGTATGATAAAGATAACGATATTTATATTTTATTTTATTAAATATATATATATAACGATTTAAATTAATACGCGTATTATACGTACATAGTTTTACACTTTTACTATACTATAACTTTACCTTTACTTTACTTTTACTTTACTTTAACTTTAATAATTCATACTTTAATAATTCACTTTAATAATTCATACTTTAATAATTCACTTTAATAATTCACTTTAATAATTCATACTTTAATAATTCATACTTTAATAATTCAATTTAATAATTCATACTTTAATAATTCACTTTAATAATTCATACTTTAATAATTCACTTTAATAATTCAAAAATCTATTATAAATAGAATTCAATAGGTTTCATTATTTCATAGAAACTTGAAAATATATTTCTCTAAACTCTCTCAATCGAATTACATATATATATTTACTTAGTATTATTTCAAGATATTATTAGTATACATAAAATACTACGACAGAGTTATATTCAGACGATTTCAAAATAAGTTTTCAAACGGGATAGAGCTAAGGAAATTATGGGTTATAGCTATGGAGGTTATGGGTATTGTTCGAGGGTATTGCTCGTCAGGTCAACCTAACGTTTATCATTTTCGTTGCGTCTACGTACTTTCCTGAATTATTGAATCACAATATTGATACGTTCGTGAATCCGAGACAAACCCTGCACTTGTTCAGTGCCGTCATATACATAATTGCTACGAAATATAGTATTGTGAGTTTCATTTGCTCCCTTTTTAATTGCTTTTGCAATATATATTTTTTGGGCTGAGAATACATGCGCTGTTTTATAAATGTTTTACGAAATAGGCACAAGTACTAAAACAAATTCTACGTGGGTTTAAACCAGAAATATACCCTTAGCTTGGTAACATTAAACTACCTGTCTATGTACGGTAGGCACAAATCCTAAAGATAGATCTATTGGGCATGACAAACCCCATCCTGACTATGGGATGCTTTAGTACTTCGAAGTTATATTAAACACACCTGGTCTGGTGTACTTCAGAGGGTAAAACATGAACGTTAAGGCTTGTTACCGGGTGCCTACAACTTATAGAATACTTTTATACACTTGCGAGTGTACGAATATTTATGGAAACTGAAATCTTGTGGTCTATTACTATTACAGAAATGATTGATTATGATAAACTAATGAACTCACCAACCTTTTGGTTGACACTTTAAAGCATGTTTATTCTCAGGTATTAAATAAATCTTCCGCTGTGCATTAGCTCATTTTAAGGATATTACTTGGAGTCATTCATGACATACTTTGAAAGACGTTGCATTCGAGTCGTTGAGTTCATCAAGATTAATATTAAGTCAATTATAGTTGGATGTAATATGAAATGGCATGCATGCAGTCAATTTTTGATGTAAAGAAAGTTTGTCTTTTAAAAACGAATGCAATGTTTGTAAAACGTATCATATAGAGGTCAAATACCTCGCGATGTAATCAACTATTGTGAATCGTTTATAATGTATATAAACGGGTCCTTTCAGTTGGTATCAGAGCGGTGGTCTTAGCGAACCAGGTCTTACATTAGTGTGTCTAACAGATAGTCGTTAAGATGCATTAGTGAGTCTGGACTTCGACCGTGTCTGCATGTCAAAAGTTTTGCTTATCATTTTTAGTCGGAAATCATCTACTTATCATCCTTAGGAAATTACCTGCTTATCATTCTTAAGTCTAGACGCATTTTCCTGCATTTATTGCAAAATAGTGTATAGACAAATTCACACATTAGCATATCTGCTAATTAATATCTTATCGTATCTGTTACTGTGAACTTTAACTGGCATCTTTCAAAGATTCCTCCGTAATTTATGGGATTTTGGTATTATATACACATATATAAATTATGTATTGAAGAATACCAAATCTAAATTCTACAATCTATTTCATACCAAAAATTCTTTCCCTGATCATACGAGATGGATCTCTCAACCAGTTCGAACTCCTCAGATTCCGACTGCTATTCCGATATGAATATCTACCTGAGCTCCGAAAGCAGCGTCACCGGAATGGATCAACCAATCTCCCATCATCTATTCTGGATGAATTGGGGATGGGTTCGTAGTCTACTCAATTATTGGAGACAAGAAGAAGGCGATCCTTTCCATCCACCACATTGCCCTCTTGGCGATGAACCTGAAGCACTTACCGGCGAACCTATTCGAGACACCATTTTCTCACTCATTGCTAGAGTATCTCGTCACGATTATATACTATCTCATATTATGAATCTTATTATTCCGCTCGCTCCAACCGCCAATCATCCCGGTGTACTAGCAGAAGTTAACGAACTTTGCGCTCGAGTAGTGGCTCTGGAACATATGGTGCAAAGATTACAAACACCATTAGCAGCACCAGCAGCATAACCAGTACCGCCAGTAACATCAACATCGCAAGCCTCAATACCCTAAGCACCAGCAGCATCACCGGCATCAACGGTATCACTATCATCAACACCAACAGTATCATTACCACCATCAACAATCACGTCCGCATCACACGCCTCAACATCGCAACCTGTACCTCAGATATCAATATCACATGCACCATAAATACCAAGGAGTACCAACAACAACAAACGATGAAGTATTGATCGGAGAAACATTCTGTGGTGATTATGTAATCTCTAAAGTCTTAGAGATTATCTATTTCAGCCTTAACCATAAATCAAATAAGTGGACAGAAAAGATAGAAAGAAGAATCGAAACCCTGACAAGAATGGTGTGCGATTTACAAACTAGACTTGTTATACCAGCATCATCAGCACTAGCAGCACTTATAACATATAAGCTCCGCCAGTTCAAGAAATTACTGTGGATATCATCACAAATCAACAACACGTATATTGTATCAACGAGTTATGAAGTATTAACTCATTCTTTCTGAAGAATTTATAGATATTTATATATATGAATTCTGAAACTATAATAAATCTTTCGTACTAAGCTATTGAGTATGAATTGAAAAAGGGTAGATACTACTCGGTTAAATTCATATTACTAATATGCTATGATGTACATCCTTCGTTAACAACCTAACCATCGTTAACTACAATATCTGCTTCAATTAAATGAATTCGGTTTCATAATAAACCAAGTGTATCATTCAACAACATGTTTGATTTTACACTTTCATCTTCGATGCACTCGAAACTTTCTAGAAAACAACATTCGTATCTTGCGAAGTTAGCAAGAGTTCTATGAGCATCAGCATAGTTCACTAAGGAAATATCTATAAGAATAAATAATGAAGTATTAATCACAGTAGTGAAATACTTTGTGAAGATTATGTAATCTCTAATGTTTTAGAGATTATTCATTTCTAATTCAAGCCGAAAATCAAATGAGCTTAATATGATATTAACTCATTAAATCTGTATTACATCGAAAGAAAATATACATATATTTTCATAAAGATTGTAATAAAATTCTCTGGTACAAAACATTACTCGTGAAATTTTTTTTAACGGGTAGGTAATACCTGAGAGATATTTAAATTCACAATTAATATGTTACATTCTTCAATTCTGATTCAACAATCATCAACTATACTCCCTACTTTTACAACAATACACATTCTTTTATAGAAATCAAAACAACCATACTCATTCGAATCTAATTACATATTCTGATTTTGAAATTTCAGAATTCAATTCGAGAAATAACCGAAATCATCACTCTTAGATTCCTGCACCTATCAAAACAATACTTTGACTTCAAAACTGTACTAGAACATCATTTCTATTCATGGAACCCAGAAGAATAATTGTAAAATTCAAAATCCTAGAACATCATATGTGTTCAAACCCTTCGAAATTCCTGAAGACACGCGAGATGATGATCCAACCACACATTACCCACCGTCATGCACCTGAAAAGCTCTCAAAACCAAAGTTATAGTTTAACACGTATCCGTGTCAGACCCTTTGACATTTATTACCAAATATAAATTTTCCACATCTTTCCAAAGTAGACAGTTTTTTCACGGCTCCAGCAAATCATCTTCAATTGTTTATACAATTACCCCTTCATCATTGTTACCGGGGAACCTTTTATATCTCGCCACATTAGCAGTAAACTTATCAACAACTTTAATAAACTTCAACTTAAACCTCTCTGAAAAGTCATTATACTTATTCATTGAAACCCCATCATGTACTCACCTACATCCTGTAACAATAATTGTCATACCAACTACTGGGAATCAGTAATCAGTATTTTGAAATTCGCAGCGATTCTACGCTAACAGTTATATGTATACATATAACGCCTAACGCCAATACTTACATACTTTGAATGTGAAGTTTCTGAAAAACACCCTGAATTACGAATTAGTTCTCAAAATGCTGATGAAGCAGCAAAAACTGTAAACGACTTTAACAGTCAAAAGTTTGATGATAAAGAATGGTATGGTGGTAAAGCTGAGAAAAAGAGAAGGTTTGGAACTGAAAAACGGATTGAGTAGACCATGAAGGAGACCAAGGACAAATACAAGGACCAAACACTGTATTTAAAGAATCCTGATGATTCTGTTTCTGATGAAGTCATTAACGAATACCTTGCTCCTTACTCTAAAACCTTTGTGGACAATATTCTTCATCATCATCTTATCTTAAATATTCTAAGATATCATCATATCTTCCATTATAAATATCCTCCATATTTCTGAAGATATTTCCATAACTATTCTTACCTGAAACCATTACCTCTTCATGCTATCTGTGTTATATCATAAAAGAAACTATTTTAGTTCTAAATGCCGAAATCTTCGAGTTTAAAATATGAATGTTTTGAAGTAGTGTTGGGAACTGAAGCATGAGTTAGTATAATATAATGATACTTGATCAACGTGATTATATTACATTAAGTCATGCTGAGTTTTTAATGGAACGTGATGATTCACAGAACATACCGTCATCATGTGCCATTTACACGACTCTTACATTCTACCCAATTTCCAAAAATATTAAGAACATATCTTCTTGATAGTTCTATCTTTTCGGATATTCTGGTAATTTACCAAATCAAGATCGTGCAATTACGATTTCCTTCTTAAGAACATTAACTATGTTCATTTCAAAATCCATACCTACGAATTCCGGACCATTATTCGCTTGACTTGAAGTCGGAAAGAGGAGACAAAAGTATGGAACTCTTGAATATAAAAGAAAATATAAAGCTCGACAACAACACATAAATTACAAACCGTACATATCAATACGTATTGCCACGTAAAGGCACGGGAAAATTAAAAACACTATAACCCCAAGGTAATAGTAGAAGTGAATAAAATCCTCCGGTGGTAGATGAAAGAGAAGAATGACAGATATGAAAGTTAGGAGTATATCAAGAATCAGTACTGGATGGAGCATATTAACGCATGTTTAAAGAATGAATTGAGGAGAAAGAATAGAAGATGTTAGATATGGAAAATAAGGAAAAGAAGGGGGTGGATTTATAGTAAAATATCCGACAGGTCAATCGAAACAGATTATTGCATTTAATCAAAGAATATCCTGATTTCCTAAATCGCCGAAGAACCAAATCTTATTACGAAGATTTTATTTAAATCGCATGAATTCCGGAAATCAATCATAACTACATCATCAGTTAAAACGATTCTACATTTACTCATTTCACTCTCTTGCGAAAGCTTCACTTATACTCTTCGTATAATCAAATTGCTTTATCTATATTACTCAATGATGATGAAACTCTATTTTCAACTCATATTCGCCATGAAAACATTTTTATAGTTAGCCATGACGACCTCGATCAAATTTCAGGACGAAATTTCTTTAACGGGTAGGTACTGTGATGACCCGGAAATTTCCGATCAAATTTAAACTTTAATCTTTATATGTTTCCGACACGATAAGCAAAATCTATAATATTGAGTCTCGAAAGTTTTGAAATATATATTCATGTAATCAATTACCCTTTGACTATGCTCAACGATTCACGAACATTTATGTGTATACTGATATGTATATATAACATATACTTATTAATTGAAAACATTAACAAAGTATTAGATATAAAATACTTTACATAAAAGTATTTGTTTCAATATGTTTATCGATGGAATTAAAAGATAATATCATATGATTAAATTATCAGATACATTGAATTATGATTACGAGTCTCTGTTATGAGGTCCACGTTGATTTGAGAAATCATTTCTTTTTAGCGGTATTCAGAATATTTGGTAATGTGATTTACAAGTAAGAACAAAAGTTTCATTAACGAGAATTAGACAAAAGTTAGTGGAGATTCCTGCTTAACTTTCAATGCATGCTTTACAATGATTGTCTCGTGTCTTTTGGTAAGATAATGATTAGTTTTCATAATATTGAAAATGTTTTACGATATAGATAAAACCTTTTTAAAGGATGATTTGGAATATAATTAATTTTGGAAAACCAAATTTATAAGTACTCGATTTAGTTTCAAGCGTACAAAAACGTTTTCAGTTTAAAAAGAACTTTATTATTAAAACGTATATAACTTTGATAAATATCTAGAACCACTTTTGACAACTCATTACTTAACCAGTATGATAAAGATAATGATATTTATATTTTATTTTATTAAATATATATATATAACGATTTAAATTAATACGCGTATTATACGTACATAGTTTTACACTTTTACTATACTATAACTTTACCTTTACTTTACTTTTACTTTACTTTAACTTTAATAATTCATACTTTAATAATTCACTTTAATAATTCATACTTTAATAATTCACTTTAATAATTCACTTTAATAATTCATACTTTAATAATTCATACTTTAATAATTCAATTTAATAATTCATACTTTAATAATTCACTTTAATAATTCATACTTTAATAATTCACTTTAATAATTCAAAAATCTATTATAAATAGAATTCAATAGGTTTCATTATTTCATAGAAACTTGAAAATATATTTCTCTAAACTCTCTCAATCGAATTACATATATATATTTACTTAGTATTATTTCAAGATATTATTAGTATACATAAAATACTACTACGGAGTTATATTCAGACGATTTCAAAATAAGTTTTCAAACGGGATAGAGCTAAGGAAATTATGGGTTATAGCTATGGAGGTTATGGGTATTGTTCGAGGGTATTGCTCGTCAGGTCAACCTAACGTTTATCATTTTCGTTGCGTCTACGTACTTTCCTGCAATATTGAATCACAATATTGATACGTTCGTGAATCCGAGACAAACCCTGCACTTCTTCAGTGCCGTCATATACATAATTGCTACGAAATACAGTATTGTGAGTTTCATTTGCTCCCTTTTTAATTGCTTTTGCAATATATATTTTTGGGCTGAGAATACATGCGCTGTTTTATAAATGTTTTACGAAATAGGCACAAGTACTAAAACAAATTCTACGTGGGTTTAAACCAGAAATATACCCTTAGCTTGGTAACATTAAACTACTTGTCTATGTACGGTAGGCGCGAATCCTAAAGATAGATCTATTGGGCATGACAAACCCCATCCTGACTATGGGATGCTTTAGTACTTCGAAGTTATATTAAACACACCTGGTCTGGTGTACTTCAGAGGGTAAAACATGAACGTTAAGGCTTGTTACCGGGTGCCTACAACTTATAGAATACTTTTATACACTTGCGAGTGTACGAATATTTATGGAAACTGAAATCTTGTGTTCTATTACTATTACGGAAATGATTGATTATGATAAACTAATGAACTCACCAACCTTTTGGTTGATACTTTAAAGCATGTTTATTCTCAGGTATTAAATAAATCTTCCGCTGTGCATTAGCTCATTTTAAGGATATTACTTGGAGTCATTCATGACATACTTTGAAAGACGTTGCATTCGAGTCATTGAGTTCATCAAGATTAATATTAAGTCAATTATAGTTGGATGTAATATGAAATGGCATGCATGCCGTCAATTTTTGATGTAAAGAAAGTTTGTCTTTTAAAAACGAATGCAATGTTTGTAAAACGTATCATATAAAGGTCAAATACCTCGCGATGTAATCAACTATTGTGAATCGTTTATAATGTATATGAACGGGTCCTTTCAAAGATTAAGTTTAAATTTGGTCAGAAATTTCCAGATCATCACATAATCCATCTGGACGAATACATTACATTTGGTTACATCGCGAGGTACTTGACCTCTATATGATACATTTTACAAACATTGCATTCATTTTCAAAAGATAAACTTTCATTTCATCGAAAGCTGACGGCATGCATACCATTTCATAATATATCCAACTATAATTGACTTAATAATAATCTTGATGAATTCAATGACTCGAATGCAACATATTTTGAAATATGTCATGAATGACTCCAAGTAATATCTCTAAAATGAGCAAATGCACAGCGGAAGATTTCTTTCATACCTGAGAATAAACATGCTTTAAAGTGTCAACCAAAAGGTTGGTGAGTTCATTAGTTTATCATAATCAATCATTTCCATAATTTTAATAGACCACAAGATTCACATTTTTCATAAATAACATTACACTCGCAAGTGTATAAAAATCATTCGTATGATGAACACCTGGTAACCTTTCAAACAACTCACCAACGGTAGCTAATGTGTAGTGCAATGACAAAATCATCTCACCGTGGTAGTTAATACAATATAATTCTTACAACGGGGGCTAATGCGTACGCAATGCAAAATCATCCCTCCGAGGGTAGCTGAAACGGGGGCTAATGCGTACGCAATGCAAAATCATTTCTCCGTTACCAACTACAAAGTCAACTATAATACAATACAATATAATACATCGGTAGCTAACGCGTAGTGCAATGACGAAATCATCTCACCGATGGTAGTTAAAACGATAGCTAACGCGTAGTGCAATGACGAAATCATCTCACCGTTACTAACTACTAAATCGAACCATATCGATAGCTAACGCGTAGTGCAATGACGAAATCATCTCACCGATGGTCGATAATACAATCTTTATAGAAATCGAACCTCTGAATCCAAATAATTCTATCATAGAATGTAGTTTTGAATATTTGTGTCTATTTCTTCAAACGTTTATAGAAACAGTTCATGTATTCTCAGTTCAAAAATATATCTCGAAAGCATTTAGGAAACAGTTATAAAAACAGCGCATGTATTATCAGTCCCAAAAATGTAAAGAGTAAAAGGGAATCAAATGAACCCACCATACTGTATTTTGTAGTAAAAATACATAGGACGACATTGAACAAGTATAGGGTTGGCCTCGGATTCACAAACCTATATCATTTGTATATAAATTAAAATGTATAACCGTAATCGAACAAGTTTATATATTATCTTAAATTATATATTATACTTATTTAGTTTGTGTATATATTCAAAATGTTTAATATCTATATATTTAGTTATATTAATATATCTATATATATGGTTAGTATTTTATAAAAAAATATCATTAGTTTGTTATATATAAGTATTTATATAAATATTGTTATTATGTTTGATATGTAGGTATATAAGCTATTAATATAATTATAATATATGTATTAAGTATATTTTAGGTACAAAATAGCTATTTGTAATAAAATGATAGTTTTGATAATAATGATTTTCTAATAATAATAACTTTCTTAATATCGATAATACTAATAATAATAACGATGTTGCTAAAATTGATACTTATGTTAATAATAATAATAATAATAGTAAAACTAATAATTACAAAAATGATATTAATACTAATATTAGTGAAAAATAATAATAACTTGTATTGTTTTTCTAATAACAATAATAATAATAATAAACCTATTCATAATTAAAATCTTCGTGTCAAATTTCTATGAAAACGACAATAGTTTCTTATAACATTAATTTGTACCTATAATCATAACTTTTACATGTATTCGTATACTTACAACTATTTTATATAATCTTTATCCTATTATCTTTTATTATATATTTATGTTATTAATATGCTTAATATCCTTGAAATCATAATAATAATACTAATAATAATAATACAATAATAATAATAATAATAATACTTTTAATTATTCTAATAACATATTAATGATATTAATAATAACAACAATTAACAACAATAATAATTGAAAATGATAATAATAATATTAATTATGATTCTAATAATAATAACATTAATAATAATAATAATAATAAAAATAATAATAATAAAAAGTGTATACCCTTCAAATTGCTTTTCTGAAAAGAAAAAAAAATGCTCCGGACGGGACTCGAACCCGCGACCCCTTGATAACCCGCTAACACTCTACACCATTGCTCCGTGACTGTCTTTCTGGTATAATTCCCATCGGATTAATTTATAACCCGTTTATCCTGTCAAACTTATTTCTACTTCATCTTCCCTAATTTAAATCGACTCGGGTTCAATTCCCCCACAACACCAACACTTTGAATTTGTTTTCTGGATTTATAAACTAAACAGAGCTATATGTATTTGCTGGAATTAATTAAAACAAAATAAAATAAAATAAAATAAACTCGAACAGGAAACTAAGAACACGTATGAACTTCAATTCCAATTCGAGAATTTAGGATGTTTTAGACTATAGTTATAAAATGATAAAGGTTGTAAACGACTCCTAGAAACTACCTGAATTCTCAATTTAACTCAAACCCTCAAAACACGATTGAATTTCATGATGAACACACTGGTTGACTTTTTGATTTAAAGACTTTGACCTTTAAAATTACAACTCGATAGGAAAAGTGGCAGTTGAAACTTTACAGAAAGTTTTTGTGAAAGATTTCTAGCAACTCAGCATTTAAAGATTTTTAAATGGAGTTCAAATCCGAGGTTTTGATGAATTTATGAAGAACAGAGTATGACGAGCTGAATACTTACTTTTCTATTTTGAATACGATCTATTAAAGCTGTTGAATTGATAATTTGGATATGGTGATGAAGGAATTGAGTCAGTGAGCCAGAATCATTGACAATGTGTTTGATTTTTAGCCCAAGTGGTTACCAGAACTATTATTCGTTCGGTATATGTATAAAACAAAAAAAAATAAAGGTCGATGTGCAATTCCAACAACTCAGTACGATTGCTTCATAAAGTCTATCAATTTAGGAAACAAACAAATTTCATTACTGTAAGATAGCTATGGCTAACGATTTAGTACGATTTGGTTGAATTATATAATTAATAAATATATTAATAATAACAATAATAATAATAATAATTAAATAATAATGCAGATGCCTAATATATATATCTATATAATTCGCATATGTATTATATATCTGCATATGTCTATTTATATGTATATATCTATGTATTTGTATAATTATGTATCAAATATATATATTAAATATTTAAAGAAGCATAATCTTATTAATTATACAAATTTTAATATCTAATATTTACACATAATAATAATACTAATAGTAATAATAATAGTAATAATATCAATAATATTAATAATAAAGATAAATCGTATTATTTCCTAATAACTATACTAATTATAATGATAATAGTTTATAATAATAATTCTTAATATTAAAATCTAATAATAATACTAAAATAATAATACTAATTTTAATATTAATAGTAATAATAAAATACCAAAAAATATTATTATTATAACTCTATTTTAGATTATAATTACATTTAATAAATAAATATTACATATTATTAATTATGTAATATTTAATAATTATAATATATATATATATATATATATATATATATATATATAATAACATATATTTAATATTTAATATTTATACATTTTAATATATTACAATATACGTATATCATCAATTATGTATTGCAATCATGTATATATTCAACTATATTTGAGTTTTGTTATTTAGATAAATATATCAATTATTTATTTTGAAACAAATAATTCAAGGTATACATTTTAATCGTTGACAAATCATATTTGAAATCATTTATAGTCAAAATAATCTACATATTCAAATATTCAGTTTTAGTTATATTAAGTTATCTTATAATAATTCAGTAATATATTTAATTTATTATATATAACTATTTACATATATAATCATTTATATATACATTAGAGGCTCGTGAATCGTCGAGATCGGTCAAAGGGTAATTGCATAAATGCAAACACTTCAAAATTTTGAGATTCTTCATTACAGACTTTGCTTATCGTGTCGAAAATCATATAATATTAAGTTTAAATTTGGTCGAAAATTCTCGGGTCGTCACAATAAATATACAAATGATATAGGTTCGTGAATCCGAGGCCAACCCTGCATTGTTGTGTTTCGTCGTATGAATATTTTTACTACAAAATATTGTAGAGTGAGTTTCATTTGATCCCTTTTTAAATGCTTTTGCAATATATATTTTTGGGACTGAGAATACATGCGCTGCTTTTATAAATGTTTTACGAAATAGACACAAATAATCGAAACTACATTCTATGTTTGGATTATCGAATCAAATATCACCCCTTTTAGCTTGGTAGCCTAAGAATTAGGGAACAGACACCCTAATTGACGCGAATCCTAAAGGTAGATCTACGGGCACTAACTCCCCCCATACTGGAAAATGGTATGCTTTAGTACTTTGAGTTTATATTAATACGGATGGATTTCTATTTTGGGGATATTCTATATGCATTATGTTAATGTCGGTTACCAGGTGTTCAATCCATATGAATGATTTTTAAACACATGCGAGTGTATGATTATTGGATAAAGGAAATCTTGTGGTCTATTAAAATTATGGAAATGATTGATTACGATAAACTAATGAACTCACCAACCTTTTGGTTGACACTTGAAAGCATGTTTATTCTCAGGTATGAAAGAAATCTTCCGTTGTGCATTTGCTCATTTTAGAGATATTACCTCGAGTCATTCATGACATATTTCAAAAGACGTTGCATTCGAGTCATTGAGTTCATCAAGATTAGTATAAAGTCAATTATATTTGGATATATTATGAAATGGTATGCATGCCGTCAACTTTCGATGTAATGAAAGATTGTATTTTAAAAACGAATGCAATGTTTGTAAAATGTATCATATAGAGGTCTAGTACCTCGCGATGTAACCAAATGTAATGTATTCGTCTAGATGGATTAGGACGGGTCACGACATGTGGTATCAGAGCTGGTTTATGTAATGACCCGCACTTTTTCGATCATTCTATACTTATAAGATTAATATTTACATAAATTAAACCTTACCAACATGACAAGCAATCCAAATTGTTGAGACTTATGCCTTCGAAAAGAGTTTTACACAACGTTTGACCGTCTAGTTTGACCGATGATATCACGAACTATATAACATATGATAATTATACGTTTGTGTATATATATGTATATATACATATTTAACATGATCTAAGAATGTTTTAATACCTCATTTTGTATTAATAACAATAAGTTACAAGTATATTTTGAAACTACTAACCTAAGTTTTCAAAACGATAACCATACGTAACGTTATTTGACATAAATACTTATGACCTATAATGTTTATACATATATCGTATAAGTAATGTATTTAATCACTTTTAAGGACTTAAATACATAAAACAATATAAGTATATTCACAAAAGATAGCTATATTTGAATTCTCATTCCATTTTTCACAAGATTTCTATACGTATATCTAGAGTACATGTACTCGTATCATACCTAACCTCTATACGTATTTACTATTGGTATATACACATCAAATCACCACCAACCAGCCCTTGTTCAATGTCTTATGTATAAGGTAACTACTTTTGTTATCTAGTATGACAATTTCACATGATTAAAAGATTTTTTCACAAAATTACAAACTTATACACCTTTTACACCACCATTTATACTCCATTCCATTTTCATTTTACTACACATTTCCTTTAACTAAAACACACACACTTTTAAGAGCCTTAACCTCCATAACCATTCAGCTAATATCCATGAAGATCTAGCCATAAAAACATCACTTAATCACCATAAGAAAACTCTTACAAAAACACTTCAAGAATCCTTCCAAGAACACAAGTTTACTTCCAATCTTTCATCCAATTCCATCACCCTTTTGGTTCTAGGTTCTTACTCCTCTTTTACAGCAATCTTGTCCAAGTAACTTGAGGTAGTAACTTTGTTCATAACCTTATTCAATTCATATATATATAGCTATCTTATTTTGTGGTATAAAATTTTAACAACAAGAACATAGTTTGAATGTTTTCAAACTTGTTTGCAAACTAAATAGATCCTTCTAACTTAACTTTTAAAATACTTCAAGACCTGTAATATAACTTAAATATATGCTAATTTAACAAGGTATAACTTAGTTTTTCAAAGAACATCTTAAAAACTGTTTTTACGACGTCGGAGTGCAACCGGGGGCTGTTTTGGGTTGGATAATTAAAAACCATCTTAAACTTTGAATTGGAGGTTTATTTTCTGGAAAAATGATTTTTACTATGAATATGATAACACATAAAAATTTCATGATTTAACTCAAAGTATAAGTATTTTTAGAAAAATAATCATTTAAGGTTGTTTACATGATGGAAAATGATTAACTTCATAAGTTTCACTAAAGTTTGACCTATGACCTGTGATTTCGAATACAAACTAAGGTATTTACAGTTCATAGTCTTAAAGAGGGACTCGATCCAAGGAAGTGGCAAGTTGAACCAATGAAAACGGAGTTGTAACGAAGAAACTACGACCAAAACAAAATCGGATATCCAAGACTAGTTTAGCTACGAAAATAATTGGAGAAAATTAAATAAATCACATATTTTTAAAATAACATGATATTTTATATATATGTACTCATAATTTAATTTTATATGGTTCAGGATCACCCGTAAACAATACGAGAAGATTAATCATAAGATCCCATGATTGTACGCAACACGTCATTTGACAACACCGGTACTTTATGTACGCAACACGTCATTTGACAACACCGGTACCGTGGGTCAAGATTAATCTCGACCAATACATATACGATGGGGGTTTTATTTATTTCATTGGGGGTTTATTAAACACCTAAAAATGAACCATTAAAATTGAATTACTAACATCGGACTGCTAACTACGGACTAAGAAATTATTAAAAGTATTAAAAGTATAATAAGTATATATATGTGACGATTGTTTTAAAAAGAAAATGTATTGATATATTATATATGGATAGGTTCGTGATATCAATCGGAGACCAAGTCGAAATTACATATCTTCAAGACAAAAGTGAGTATATAGTCCCACTTTTAAACTCTAAATATTTCGGGATGAGAATACATGTATTTTATGTTTTACGATATGGACACAAGTAACTGAAAAATATATTCTACGTTGAGTTGTACCACTGGCATACTTCCCTGTAGCTTGGTAACTATTATTTACAGCGGTATTGTAAACGCGAATCCTGTTGATAGATCTATCGGGCCTGACAACCCCAACCGGACTGGACGACCAGTATTTAACGGTTGCACAGTACTTCGTTTCGTGACTACACTTGGTACGGTGTAGTAAGATTTCATAATAAAGGGAATATGCGACGTGATTAAATGTTAAGTATGGTTACCAAGTGCTCAACCACTTAGAATATTTTTATTAAAATGTTTATATATGAAATCTTGTGGTCTATATATATATATTGCTGCCGGCATTAAACCTATATCTCACCAACTTTATGTTGACGTTTTAAGCATGTCTATTCTCAGGTGATAATTAGAAGCTTCCGCTGCAACATGTTGAATTTAAACAAGATCTTGAGTATATGCATATTTGTGTCAAAAATAAAACTGCATATCGGAGGATTTGTAATGTAAAATATGCTAGAAATCGTATTGTTATCATCACATGTAAAGTTTGTAAGTCTAAGATTATCGCTAAACGATAATCATCTTTATTTTGTCTAAAGCTTGTATCAAAATAAGAATTATGGTTTGTAATGTAAAATATATGCAGTTGTTCTTTTAAAAATGTCGCATATAGAGGTCAATACCTCGCAATGAATTCATACGTTATCTAACAAGTTCTTATGGTTAAGGACGGGTTATGACATGTGGTATCAGAGCGGTGGTCTTAGCGAACCAGGTTTGCATTAGTGTGTCTAACTGATAAGTCGTTAGGATACATTAGTAAGTCTGGACTTTGACCGGGTCTGATTTAAAAACCATTGCTTATCATTATTGGTTAAAATTTATATGTAAATATTATGTAGTACTAATGGGTTAGTTGTTATGTGATAGATGTCGGGCTCAAAACTTATTATCACATTCAGCGACTCCGAATCAGAATCTTCAGATGGCGTTTCAGTCATTAACCTATCCGATGACGAAAATAATATCTTTGGGGAAGACTCACAAATTCCGGATGAACCAACTATAGGGAACCCGGAAAGTGAACCCGAGGAGGAAAGTGAACCCGAGGAGGAAAGTGAACCCGAGGAAGAAATACAGGAAATTACGAAAGACAAGTTCGAACTAGGAAAGAAACGAAAGGCTAATGAATTAGAAAATTCAAATCTTGAGTTTAATAAGGATGATGTGGCACCAACTCCACTAGACACTACCACCCCTATTCCCGCTATACCTATTCGTTCTATCCCGGCATCCAGTTCTTCAGCCCCACCGCCAAAATATAGGCAGACAGCTAGGATAAGCGTTAAGCGATTCTTTGAACCTAAACGTCCTAGAAAATAGACCAAACGATGCGCTGCCGTATTAAACCATGGGATCATATAATGTTTTGTATAATATTATTAGTGTGGTTTGCTTAATGTTCGATGTAAGATAAGCATATGTAAAATAGTGAAGTATGAAATGCAATAATTTTCCATGGTTAAGTATTATTTAGATTTTAGTAATTGGTTTGGTACTAAGCTATTAAGTATGAACATTAACGGGTAGGTACTACCCTAGATATAATTATAAAATGCTAATAAAAGAAAAGGCTTTTATAATAATACCTGGTTCATATTATTAACAAGCTATAATGTACTATAAATACACAGTACATCTATAATATTCCATGTGAATAATTATTTTCTTTCATTAGGAAATGGCGTGATTGAATCGAATGACGGAACAAGAAGTCGAGGAATTCATCAACCAGCGGGTGAACGACAGAATGTTATGGGTCGAAGCTGCAAGATCTGCTGCAGTTAACCCAAATCCTCGTGTAGGATGTACCTACAAGACTTTTCAAGCTTGCAAGCCCTCATCATTCAGTGGAACGGAAGGACCGATCGGTTTAACCCGGTGGATAGAAAAGATGGAGACTGTGTTTAAAATAAGTGGTTGTGTTGAAAAGGACATGACCAAGTATGCATCGTGCACTTTACAAGATAGTGCACTCACGTGGTGGAAAAATTTTGTGAAGGCTGTAGGAGGAGATGTAGCTTATGATACTCCATGGGAAGAATTCAAAACAATGTTAATCAACGAATATTGTCCAAGGAACGAGGTTAGGAAGTTGGAAGATGAATTACGAAGTCTGAAGGTTATTGGTACTGAAATCACCAACTACAATCAGCGATTCATGGAATTAGTTTTGCTATGTCCTGAATTGGTTCCAACCGAAGAACGGAAGATTGAAATGTACAAAGATGGTTTGCCCAAAAAGGTCAAGGCAAACGTTACAGCATCGAAACCTAAGACAATTCATGAAGCTATAACCATGGCAAATGAGCTAATGGATCAGGTCATCATGGATAAGAAAGCATCCAATACTGATGTGAAGGTATCAGGTAACAAAAGAAAGTGGAATGGAAATTATGATCAAGGTAACCAACAACAATCTTTTAAGAAACAAGAAACCACGCAAGGTGCAGGTAGTGGTTCAAGCTTTGGTTACAAAGGACAAAATCCTTTATGCAACCGATGCCACAAACATCACTCTGGTTACTGTAATGTGGTATGCAACAAATGTAATCGAAAGGGTCATCTTGCTGAAGATTGTAGGGCTCTCGTTACAAATACAAATGGTACCAAGACTCCTGCCACTAATGCAAATAGAACTGCTTTGGCTACTGTTACTTGTTATGGATGTGGGAAATAGGGTCATTATAAGAGCCAGTGCCCGAATCCAGAGAAGAATATCGGACCTGCACGAGGGAGAGCATTTGTTATTAATGCTAGAGAGGCGTGTGAAGACCCGGAGCTTGTTACGGGTACGTTTACCATTAATAACTTATCAGCATCTATTATATTTGATACTGGTGCCGATAGAAGTTACGTGTGTAGAAATTTTTACACTAAATTGAATTGTTCATCATTACCTCTAGATGCTAAGTACATGATTGAGTTAGCTAATGGTAAACTAATTAAAGCTGATAAAATTTGTCGTGATTGTAAAATAAATTTAGCCGGAGAAACGTTTAAAATTGACTTGATACCCGTAGAATTAGGAAGTTTTGATGTAATAATCGGCATGGACTGGATGTCCAAAGTAGGAGCTGAAGTTGTGTGTGCCAAGAAGGCAATTCGCATTCCTCGTAAGGATAAAACGCCAGTAATGATTTATGGAGAGAAGGGTAACTCAAAGCTAAAACTCATTAGTTATTTGAAAGCTCAAAAATGCTTGAAGAAAGGGTGCTATGCTATCTTAGCACATGTTAATAAAGTCGAAAAGAAAGAAAAAGAGAAGTGCATCAATGACGTGCCTGTGGCAAGAGATTTTCCTGAAGTATTTCCGGAAGAGTTGCCGGGATTACCTCCATTTAGATCTGTAGAATTTCAAATAGATTTAGTACCAGGAGCTGCACCAGTGGCTCGTGCTCCATATAGACTTGCACCGTCCGAATTAAAAGAACTTCAAAGTCAGTTAAAAGAATTACTAGACCGTGGATTCATACGACCAAGCACTTCACCGTGGGGAGCTCCAATTTTGTTTGTTAAGAAGAAAGATGGATCTTTTAGGATGTGTATAGATTATCGTGAATTAAATAAGTTAACTATCAAGAATCGGTATCCACTACCGAGAATTGATGACTTATTTGATCAACTGCAAGGATCATGTGTTTATTCAAAAATCGACCTAAGATCGGGTTATCATCAATTACGTGTCAAAGAAGAGGACATTCCGAAAACTGCTTTTCGGACACGTTATGGTCATTACGAATTTTTGGTCATGCCGTTTGGATTGACGAATGCGCCAGCTGTATTCATGGACCTCATGAATCGAGTTTGTAGTCCATATTTAGATAAGTTTGTTATTGTTTTCATTGATGACATTCTTATCTATTCCAAGAGTGAGCAAGAGCATGAGCAGCATTTAAGGTTAATATTAGAGTTGTTGAGAAAAGAACAGCTATACGCTAAATTTTCTAAGTGTGCTTTCTGGTTGAAAGAAGTGCAATTTCTTGGTCACGTTGTTAGTAGCAAAGGAATTCAGGTTGATCCAGCAAAAATTGAAGCCATTGAAAAATGGGAGACTCCTAAGACACCAATGCAGATACGCCAATTTTTGGGTTTAGCCGGTTATTATAGAAGGTTTATTCAAGATTTTTCCCGAATAGCTAAGCCGTTGACAGCGTTAACGCAAAAAGGGAAGAAATATGAATGGACTTCTGAGCAGGAGAGTGCATTTCAATTACTGAAAAAGAAGTTGACTACGGCGCCTATTTTATCGTTACCAGAAGGGAACGATGATTTTGAAATATATTGTGACGCTTCGCGACAAGGTTTTGGTTGTGTTCTTATGCAACGAAAGAAAGTTATTGCATACGCATTCCGACAATTGAAGATTCACGAGCAGAATTATACGACTCATGATCTAGAACTGGGAGCAGTCGTGTTTGCATTGAAGATATGGAGACACTACTTGTATGGGGTTAAATGCACTGTGTTTACTGATCATAAAAGCCTTCAACATATTTTTGATCAGAAATAGCTGAACATGAGGCAACGTAGGTGGGTTGAGTTAATAAATGACTATGATTGTGAAATTCGTTATCATCCCGAGAAAGCGAATGTGGTGGCTGACGCACTAAGCAGAAAGGAACGAGAACCAATTCGAGTACGAGCGATGAACATAAAAATTCGCATGAATCTCAACTCACAAATCAAAGAAGTTCAACGAGAAGCACTTACTAAAGAAAATATAGGAAATGAAATAATGAAGAAGTATGAGAAGCAACTCGTTATGCGGGAAGATGGAATTCGATATTTTGCAAATCGTATTTGGGTATCGAAGTTGGGTGGATTAAGGAAGTTGATATTGAACGAGGCACATAAGACAAGATATTCGATACATCCTGGAGTTGGAAAGATGTACCAAGATCTTAAGACACATTATTGGTGGCCTAATTTAAAGACAGACGTTGCAATATATGTTGGAGAGTGTTTAACTTATTCTAAAGTCAAAGCAGAACACCAGAAGCCGTCAGGGTTACTTCAACAACCAGAAATCCCAGAATGGAAATGGGATGGTATTACCATGGATTTCATCACGAAGTTACCAAAGACTGCCTGGGGATACGATACCATTTGGGTAATTGTTGATCGTCTTACCAAATCTGCACATTTCTTGCCTATAAAGGAAACGGATAGAATGGAGAAACTATTACGATTATATATAAAGGAAATTGTTTCAAGGCATGGAATACCTATTTCCATTATATCTGATCGTGATAGTAGATTTACCTCAAAGTTCTGGCAATCACTACAGGAGGCACTAGGAACTCGTTTGGATATGAGCACCGCATATCATCCGCAAACCGATGGGCAGAGTGAAAGAACGATTCAGACTCTTGAAGACATGCTCAGGGCATGTGTGATCGATTTTGGAAACGGATGGGATAAATATCTACCATTAGCAGAATTCTCGTATAATAATAGTTATCATGCGAGCATTAAAGCTGCACCATTCGAAGCATTGTACGGAAGGAAGTGTAGATCTCCTATCTGTTGGAATGAAGTACGAGATCGACAATTAACTGGTCCCGAGATCATACATGAAACTACTGAAAAGATAGTACAAATTAAGGAGAGATTGAAAACAGCCCGTAGTCGCCAAAAGAGCTACGCCGATGTCCGAAGGAAACCATTAGAGTTTCAGATCGGTGACATGGTTATGTTAAAGGTGTCACCATGGAAAGGTGTAATACACTTCGGAAAAAGGGGTAAACTGAACCCAAGATATGTAGGCCCGTTCAAGATCATCGAACGCATTGGACCGGTAGCTTATCGACTCGAGTTACCGCAACAACTCGCCGGAGTACATAATACCTTTCACGTCTCAAACCTTAAGAAGTGTCTTGCAAAGGAAGACCTCACCATTCCTCTTGAAGAAATCCATGTCGACGAGAAACTACAATTCATCGAAGAACCAATCGAAATCATGGATCGTGAAGTTAAACGGCTCAAGCAGAGCAACATACCGATCGTTAAGGTTCGTTGGAATGCTCGAAGGGGTCTCGAGTTTACTTGGGAACGAGAGGATCAAATGAAACAAAAGTATCCACACTTGTTTCCCGATGACGCAAAATAGGTACAATTTTAAAATTTCGGGACGAAATTTATTTAACGGGTAGGTACTGTAATGACCCGCACTTTTTCGATCATTCTATACTTATAAGATTAATATTTACATAAATTAAACCTTACCAACATGACAAGCAATCCAAATTGTTGAGACTTATGCCTTCGAAAAGAGTTTTACACAACGTTTGACCGTCTAGTTTGACCGATGATATCACGAACTATATAACATATGATAATTATACGTTTGTGTATATATACATATTTAACATGATCTAAGAATGTTTTAATACCTCATTTTGTATTAATAACAATAAGTTACAAGTATATTTTGAAACTACTAACCTAAGTTTTCAAAACGATAACCATACGTAACGTTATTTGACATAAATACTTATGACCTATAATGTTTATACATATATCGTATAAGTAATGTATTTAATCACTTTTAAGGACTTAAATACATAAAACAATATAAGTATATTCACAAAAGATAGCTATATTTGAATTCTCATTCCATTTTTCACAAGATTTCTATACGTATATCTAGAGTACATGTACTCGTATCATACCTAACCTCTATACGTATTTACTATTGGTATATACACATCAAATCACCACCAACCAGCCCTTGTTCAATGCCTTATGTATAAGGTAACTACTTTTGTTATCTAGTATGACAATTTCACATGATTAAAAGATTTTTTCACAAAATTACAAACTTATACACCTTTTACACCACCATTTATACTCCATTCCATTTTCATTTTACTACACATTTACTTTAACTAAAACACACACACTTTTAAGAGCCTTAACCTCCATAACCATTCAGCTAATATCCATGAAGATCTAGCCATAAAAACATCACTTAATCACCATAAGAAAACTCTTACAAAAACACTTCAAGAATCCTTCCAAGAACACAAGTTTACTTCCAATCTTTCATCCAATTCCATCACCCTTTTGGTTCTAGGTTCTTACTCCTCTTTTACAGCAATATTGTCCAAGTAACTTGAGGTAGTAACTTTGTTCATAACCTTATTCGATTCATATATATATAGCTATCTTATTTTGTGGTATAAAATTTTAACAACAAGAACATAGTTTGAATGTTTTCAAACTTGTTTGCAAACTAAATAGATCCTTCTAACTTAACTTTTAAAATACTTCAAGACCTGTAATATAACTTAAATATATGCTAATTTAACAAGGTATAACTTGGTTTTTCAAAGAACATCTTAAAAACTGTTTTTACGACGTCGGAGTGCAACCGGGGGCTGTTTTGGGTTGGATAATTAAAAACCATCTTAAACTTTGAATTGGAGGTTTATTTTCTGGAAAAATGATTTTTACTATGAATATGATAACACATAAAAATTTCATGATTTAACTCAAAGTATAAGTATTTTTAGAAAAATAATCATTTAAGGTTGTTTACATGATGGAAAATGATTAACTTCATAAGTTTCACTAAAGTTTGACCTATGACCTGTGATTTCGAATACAAACTAAGGTATTTACAGTTCATAGTCTTAAAGAGGGACTCGATCCAAGGAAGTGGCAAGTTGAACCAACGAAAACGGAGTTGTAACGAAGAAACTACGACCAAAACAAAATCGGATATCCAAGACTAGTTTAGCTACGAAAATAATTGGAGAAAATTAAATAAATCATATCTTTTTAAAATAACATGATATTTTATATATATGTACTCATAATTTAATTTTATATGGTTCAGGATCACCCGTAAACAATACGAGAAGATTAATCATAAGATCCCATGATTGTACGCAACACGTCATTTGACAACACCGGTACTTTATGTACGCAACACGTCATTTGACAACACCGGTACCGTGGGTCAAGATTAATCTCGACCAATACATATACGATGGGGGTTTTATTTATTTCATTGAGGGTTTATTAAACACCTAAAAATGAACCATTAAAATTGAATTACTAACATCGGACTGCTAACTACGGACTAAGAAATTATTAAAAGTATTAAAAGTATAATAAGTATATATATGTGACGATTGTTTTAAAAAGAAAAGGTATTGATATATTATATATGGATAGGTTCGTGATATCAATCGGAGACCAAGTCGAAATTACATATCTTCAAGACAAAAGTGAGTATATAGTCCCACTTTTAAACTCTAAATATTTCGGGATGAGAATACATGTATTTTATGTTTTACGATATGGACGCAAGTAACTGAAAAATATATTCTACGTTGAGTTGTACCACTGGCATACTTCCCTGTAGCTTGGTAACTATTATTTACAGCGGTATTGTAAACGCGAATCCTGTTGATAGATCTATCGGGCCTGACAACCCCAACCGGACTGGACGACCAGTATTCAACAGTTGCACAGTACTTCGTTTCGTGACTACACTTGGTACGGTGTAGTAAGATTTCATAATAAAGGGAATATGCGACGTGATTAAATGTTAAGTATGGTTACCAAGTGCTCAACCACTTAGAATATTTTTATTAAAATGTTTATATATGAAATCTTGTGGTCTATATATATATATATTGCTGCCGGCATTAAACCTATATCTCACCAACTTTATGTTGACGTTTTAAGCATGTCTATTCTCAGGTGATAATTAGAAGCTTCCGCTGCAACATGTTGAATTTAAACAAGATCTTGAGTATGCATATTTGTGTCAAAAATAAAACTGCATATCGGAGGATTTGTAATGTAAAATATGCTAGAAATCGTATTGTTATCATCACATGTAAAGTTTGTAAGTCTAAGATTATCGCTAAACGATAATCATCTTTATTTTGTCTAAAGCTTGTATCAAAATAAGAATTATGGTTTGTAATGTAAAATATATGCAGTTGTTCTTTTAAAAATGTCGCATATAGAGGTCAATACCTCGCAATGAAATCATACGTTATCTAACACGTTCTTATGGTTAAGGACGGGTTATGACAGTTTAAGCTGTGTCGTCGGCTTAATTGTAGAGGGGTTCTCACAGTGTTACCTGTGATGAAGCATTGGCTCTTACCCCTCACAGTCCGAATATGGTTGGCTTTGCCGAGAGGCATGGCTGTAAAATCAGTGTCTGAGGTACGCTCAGTGGTCACCAGGCGGTTAGCTAGGAAGGCACTGAGTGGGATGCGTCCCCACTGGTGACATGTGGTATCAGAGCGGTGGTCTTAGTGAACCAGGTCTTGTATTAGTGTGTCTAACTGATAGTTGCTAAGATGCGTTAGTGAGTCTGGACTTCGACCATGTCTGCATGTCAAAAGTATTGCTTATCATTTCGTGTCGAAAAATTACCCACTTATCATTCTTAGGAAATTATCTGCTTATCATTCTTAGTCTAGACACGTCTTACTGCTATGATTGCATGAATAGTGTATAGACAAGATTCATATCTTAGCGTATCTGCTAGTCCATATCTTAGCGTATCTGTTACTGTAGACTTTATCTGACACGTTTCCTTAATTTCCTCCGTAATCTACGGGATCTTCTGTACAATATTAGATATTCTATATAATTAGAATATTATCCGATAACCGAAAATCATTTCATATCGAAAATCCTCTAACTGATCATAAGAGATGGATCCTACACCTAGCTTGGATTCCATTAGTTTCAGAAGCAATTTAGAGATGTGTATTGAAGTAAACTCCGAAGTCAATGAACCCGAAGTGTCTCCACCGTTTAGCTATTTTTATTTCTGGAGGAGATGGAGGTGGGTCTGAGACTTACTCACTCGATGAAGAAATGAAGAAGGCGAGCCCTACCGCGAACCAAACTTACCTCCTAACATCGGAGAAAATGATGTACTCACCGGTGAACCTATGCGCAACACTGTATTCACCCTTCTTGCTAAAGTTTTCCACCTCGAAGGTCGTATTACTACAATCTCAGAAAATATTCAACCTCTACTTTCGAATACCAATCGAAGGGGAATATTAGAAGAAGTTAGGGAACTTCGAATTGATAATCAAGATCTATCGAATCAGATGAGTGGATGGATAGAAATGATAGAGGGTAGGATAGAAACCCTGACAAGAATGGTGCATGATTTACAAGCTATGCTTACTACACCAACATCATCACCAACCTCAGCACCAACAACACTTGTAGCACTGACAGCAACAGTACCACCATCAGCAGCACCAGCAGCATAACCAGTACCAACAACAACAACATCATCACACGTCTCAACCTCGCAATCTATACCTCAAGCATAATCATCGTTCTACGAATCGTTCTACATAAACTATCTTCTTCCTTCATGGAGATTATGTAATCTCTAATGTTTTAGAGATTATGTACTCTAGTTCTAGCTGTAAATCTGATGAGTTTAATATCACATTGACTCATTAAATCCATGATTACGTCTGAAGAAAATATATATGTATATATGTTTTCATAAAGATTATAATTAAAAATTCTTTTGTACAAACTGTTAATAGTGAAAATATTTTAACGAGTAGGTAATACCCGAGGAATATTTAGATTTCACATTAATAAGTTACATTGTACATTCTTCGAATTTGATTCAACAGTCATTTACTATCCTACTTACATCTACGAAAATACGAATCCGTTCACCGCAGAATAACCATTTTCATTCAATTTCATATTTGGATTTTGACTTATCAGAATCCAACAACTGGCATAATGAAGAAAACATTGGACAAAATAAAATTTGTTAGAAACAAACAAATTAACTATGAGAAATTTTGTTAAGAATTCACGCTAACAAAATCCTAGCTAACTGTTAAGTCCTTATTACATTTTATTTATCGCAATTTAATTATCGCAATTTATATTCTCGCAATTTTATTTATCGTCATTTAATTTCTGTTATTTATTTTACGCGCTTTAAATATCGGGACACGTATATAAGGTTTTGACATATCATATCGACGCATCTATATATATTATTTGGAATAACCATAGACACTCTATATGCAGTAATGATCGAGTTAGCTATACAGGGTTGAGGTTGATTCTATAATAATATATATACTTTGAGTTGTGATCTAGTCTGAGACATGTACACGGGTCATGATACGTATTAATTAATTCGAATATTATAAACTATATATGAATTATTGAATTAGTAACTGTGGACTGCTAACTGTGGACTATCAACATTGGACAATTAAAATGAATTAAAATATTGATTATAACATATGAAACTAAACAATTCTTCAAGTTTGCCACTTGATTTCATCTTAAACCTCATTTGTACCTTGACGATTACAATCTACGTTCAAACCTTTCATGATTCTTAAAAATACCTCAATCGAGAGGATGAACCAACCATACTTCATCTACGGAAGAAATGATTGATGCATATAGATATGCACCTGAAAACACTCGAAACCTGAATAAACATTTAACACGTATCTGTGCTAGCTCCTTCGGCATTGTTATTACCAAAAATAACTTTGTAATCTCTTTTCAAATTAGCCAATTTTGTCACAGCTCCAGCAAGACAACTTCGAATTTTCAGTCAGTCTAGCTTTACTATAACCTTATCAAGGAACCGTTTATATTCCACCACATTAACAGTAAACTTACCAGAAACTCCTTTGATCTTTGACTTTTCGAAAAATCATTATTTATACCAAAACCCTATCATATACTCATCCGCATCTTGTAACAAAAATGGCCATACCAATTACCGAGAATCAGCAATCAGTATTTTGAATCTCGCAACGTTTCTACATCAATAGTTATCTGTATACATATAATCTTTATCTCCTAGAATTATGATCTTCAATTCTGAATTTCTGAAAAGCGCTTTAGCCTATGAATCTGTTTTCTGAGTTTTAAAAAAATTGCTGATGAAGCAGTGAAAATTGAGGACTGCCTTAACAATCAAAAGTTTGATAATAAAGAAGGGAGTGTTGAAAAAGCTCAAAGATTTTGATACTAAAAAATGAATTAAGCAAACCATGAAGGAGACTCTGAACAAATCACAAGGACTAAACTTGTACATAAAGAATCCAGATGATTCTGTTTCTGATGAAATCTTTAGCGAATACCTTGCTCCTTAACCACTCTAAATCATCGTGAATGAATTTTTTCATCACAATTTGGTTCTAACATTCCAAGATATTATCGTATCTTTTATTATAAATATCCTCGATATTTCTGAAGATATTTTCATAACTATTCATATCTGAAATCATTTATCTCTTCGCGATGTCAGTATTACATCAGAAAGGAAACTATTTTAGTTTCTAAATTCTGAAAAATCCAAATTTAAAATATGAATGCTTTTGAAGTAGTGTTGGAGATTGATGCATGAGTTAGTATAATATAATGACACTTGATCAACGTGATTATATTACAGTAAGTCATGCTGAGTTTCTAATGAAACATGATGATTCACAGACCCTAACATCATCATGTGCCATGTTACACGACTCTTACATTCTATCTAATCTCTAAACAGATCAAGAATATATTTTCTTGATAGTTCTATCTTTTCTCTTGAATTCTGGTAATTTAACCAATCAAGATCGTGCTATTACAATTTCTCTCTTAGAACATTAATCATGTTCATTCGAAACTTCATACATACGAATTCTGAATCATTATTTGCTTGACTTCAAGTCAGGAAGAGAAAACAAAAGGATAGAACTCCAAAATATAAAGGAAACGAAGAGGATGGATTTATAGTAAAATATCCGACAGAGAAATTAAAACAAATGATCGCATTTAAAGCGGATCCTAATTTTCTTAATTACCGAAGAATCAAATCTTATTACGAAGATTTTCTCCAAATCTCTTGAACTCCGGAAATCAACCCATCTACGTCAAAAGATATGACGAATCTACGCTTACTCAATTCACTCTTTTGTGACAACTTCACTCGTACTCTTCGAATTATCAAATTGTTTTATCCATATTACTCAATGATGATAAAACTCTATTTATCAACTCATATTCGTCATGAAAACATTTTTATTGTTAGCCATGACCACCTCACTCAAATTTTGGGACAAAATTTCTTTAACGGGTAGGTACTATGACGACCCGGAAATTTCCAAATAAATTTAAACTTAATCTTGATATGGTCTCGACACGATAAGCAAAGTCTGTAATGTTGAAGCCTCAAAAATTTTGAACTGTGTTCATATATTCAATTACCCTTCGACTATTCCTGGTGGTTCACGAACAGTTGTGTGTAAATAAATATATGATATATATATATATATATATATATATATATATATATATATATATATATATATATATATATATATATATATATGTATGTATATATATATATATATGTATATATATATATATATATATGTATATATATATATATATATATATATAATATTTTAAATCAATAAAATACACCTTAATCAATTTGAAATTAAAATGTAAAATAATATACAGAGTAATTAAGTTGCTATTAAAATAAATATATATATAAATTCTATGCATAAGTAATACTATAAATATTATAATATACATATATCATTAATAAATATTAAAGATTTAAAATATTATGTAATAAGTAAAAATGATACAATTAATAAATTGTAAAAATAATTACAAGTTAAAATATAGTTATTAATATTATTATTACTTACATTCGGACTAAAGATAAATGTTAATATTAACATTATTGTTATCATTATTAGTATCATTGTTATTAGTAAAACTATGAATTTAGTTATTGTAGGACTATTAAAAGTATTCTTATTAACTTGGTTACTAAAATTATCATTGTATTAAAAATTATTATTATCATTACTAAAAAGATTAATTATAATCTATAAATATAAATATTATTATAAGAATAATTAAAACTATAATTTTAATTATCATTATGATCATTTACTATTATATGATTATAAATTTTTACTAGTATTATTTATAATATTAAAAGTATTATTATTATTGTATTAACATTAATTATGATATAAATACAAATATATATATATATATATATATATATATATATATATATATATATATATATATATATATATAAATGCAGGAAGATACAGATATAATTATATATATATATATATATATATATATATATATATATATATATATATATATATATATATATAATTATAGATAGATATATATATATATATATATATATATATATATATATATATATATATATATATATATATATATATATATATATATATATATAATACGCGTATGAATTTATCATCTGTATCAGTTATTTATTTTTAATAAATTTTTTTTTCTTTCTTATGTTTCTTTCTTCTTACCTTCTGTTTGCTCGTGAGCTTCTATCGCCTCAATCTTGCATACAAAACAAAGTTTACTCAATTATTGTTGTAAAATAAGTCATTTACTAGTACGTCTTACAACTTCTGTGTTCTTGAAATCAAAAGGAAAACCACAGCATTTACTCTTTTATTTTTTATTTTTTTTCTTCGTAAATCCATTTTAAACCATAACCCATAACCTATTTTCGAATCAAACACAAAAATCTAATAATGTAGATGTGTTAGAAAACATATATTCAAACTATCTACAAGTTTTCATCATTGAAGTCGTTCGTTTGTTGTTGAATTTGGGAGTCAAAGCTGAAAACAAAAAAAGTCAACAGAATTTTGATTATTCGAATTTGAGTTTTAAAAGTTGTTTTAGGTCCAATTGATAAATTAGAAAGTTTCTATAGATTATTTAGAATGTGTTTCATGTTATAACAATTGTCCAAATCTGTATGAATTTCAAAATCCTTTTTTTTTTTTTGTTAAATGCCTGCGACGAACAGCAGGTACCTTTTTATTTTTTTTATTTTTATTTTTTTCTTTTTTAAATAAATATAAACCTTTGTTATTGATTTTGATTTGTGTTGAATAATTTAAATCGTTGTTTGGTTGATTTATGTTTTGGTTGGATCGACTAGTAAATTGGAGAAGAAGAAGATGAGTATAGAACGAAATAAATACTGGTTAAATAAATACGGGGGGCTTATAAAGTCAGAAAAATGAAATTGGTTCAGTGGTCAGAGTGTTTGATGAGTTATCGAGAGGTCTCGGGTTCGAGTCCCGGCTTGGGCAGTTTAGTATTTTTTTTTTAGCCTTTAAAGGTAGTTCACTTATCAACTTATTGTTATTATTATTTTTTTTATTGTTATTACTATAATTATTATTATTGTTATTGATATTATTGTTATTATTAGTATTATAACACTTATTACTATTATCATAGTTATAAGTATTAAAACTATTATTATTATTATTATAATTATTATTATTAACATTATTAATGTATTTATTATTATAAATTTTATCATGCAAGTATTAGTTATCATTATTATTATTATTATTATTATTATTAATATTATTATGATTATAGTTATAAATAAGAACATTGTTATTATTATCATTATTATATTATTATTATATTTGTTTTAATGACTAATATATGTATTATTATGAGAACATAAATACTATGATTAATATTAGTATTAGTACCACTTTTAGTACTACTATTATTATTATTATAATTATTATTATTATTATTATTATTAGTAACATATGTATTATTATAAATATTATCATAAATAGATACTTTTATACAAAAATACATTACGTTATACTTTTATTATTAAAAAGATATTTGTTAAGCTATATCAATTAATATATAAAGATATACTAAACCGTAATATACATTTTTTTTTATTAATGATAAGTAATAATTATATAAACATATAAACTAAATATATTAAATTTATCTAAATAACATATAGTATAACAGGTATATTATTAATAACAAAATATATATATATATAATTACTCAATTACTGTAATGACCCGCACTTTTTCGATCGTTCTATACTTATAAGATTAATATTTACATAAATTAAACCTTACCAACATGATAAGCAATCCAAATTGTTGAGATTTATGTTTTTGAAAAGAGTTTTACACAACGTTTGACCGTCTAGTTTGACCGATGATATCACGAACTATATAACATATGATAATTATACGTTTGTGTATATAGATGTATATATACATATTTAATATGATCTAAGAATGTTTTAATACCTCATTTTGTATTAATAACAATAAGTTATAAGTATATTTTGAAACTACTAACTTAAGTTTTCAAAACGATAACCATACGTAACGTCATTTGACATAAATACTTATGACCTATAATGTTTATACATATATCGTATATATAATGTATTTAATCACTTTTTAAGGACTTAAATACATAAAACCATATAAGTATATTCACAAAAGATAGCTATATTTGAATTCTCATTCCATTTTTCACAAGATTTCTATACGTATATCTAGAGTATATGTACTCGTATCATACCTAGCTTCTATACGTATTTACTATTAGTATATACACATCAAATCACCACCTAACTAGCCATTATTACTGCCCTAGATGAGAGGTAATTAGAGTTTGGATGCATGCATGAATTATTACACAAAAATACAACAAAGATCATGTCTTTGTTCCTCATCATTCACGCCACCACCACCACCTTAAATACTCCATCCATCTTCAACTTTGCTACATCATTTTGCTAGTTAGGAACACAATTTCATAACCCTTAAACACCTTAACCATCTCAGCCTATCACCATGAAAATTTGGCTTCAAGAACATCACTTAAACACCATAAGAAAACCCTTACAAAAACACTTCAAGAATCCTTCCAAGAACACAAGTTTACTTCCAATCTTTCATCCAACTCCACCACTCTTTTAGTTCTAGGTTTTTACTCCTCTTTTACAGCAATATTTTCCAAGTAACTTGAGGTAGTAACTTTGTTCATAACCTTATTCGATTCATATATATATAGCTATCTTATTTTATGGTATACAATTTTAACAACAAGAACATAGTTTGAATGATTTCAAACTTGTTTGCAAACTAAATAGATCCTTCTAACTTAACTTTTAAAATACTTCAAGACCTGTAATATATCATAAATATATTCTAATTTAACAAGGTATAACTTGGTTTTTTCAAAGAACACCTTAAAAACTGTTTTTACGACGTCGGAGTGCAACCGGGGGCTGTTTTGAGTTGGATAATTAAAAACTATCTTGAACCTTGAATTGGAGGTTTATTTTCTGGAAAAATGATATTTACTATGAATATGATAACACATAAAAATTTCATGATTTAACTCAAAGTATAAGTACTTTTAGAAAAATAATCATTTAAGGTTGTTTACATGATGGAAAATGATTAACTTCATAAGTTTCACCAAAGTTTGACCTATGACCTGTGATTTTGAATACAAACTAAGGTATTTACAGTTCATATTCTTAAAGAATGACTCGATCCAAGGAAGTGGCAAGTTGAACCAACAAAAACGGAGTTGTAACGAAGAAACTATGACCAAAACAAAATCGGATATCCAAGACTAGTTTAGCCACGAAAATAATTGGAGAAAAATTAAATAAATCACATCTTTTTAAAATAACATGATATTTTATATATATGTACTCATAATTTAATTTTATATATTTCAGGATCACCCGTAAACAATACGAGAAGATTAATCATAAGATCCCATGATTGTACGCAACACGTCATTTGACAACACCGGTACTTTATGTACGCAACACGTCATTTGACAACACCGGTACCGTGGGTCAAGATTAATCCCGACCAATACGAATACGATGGGGTTTTATTTATTTCGAGGGGGGGTTTTATTTATTTATTAAACACCTAAATATGAACCATTAAAATTGAATTGCTAACTACGGACTAAGAAGACATTTAAAGTATTATAAGTATATATATGTGACGATTGTTTAAAATGAAAATATATTGATATATTATATATGGATAGGTTCGTGATATCAATTGGAGACCAAGTCAAAATATATATATCTTCAAGGCAAAAGTGAGTATATAGTCCCACTTTTAAACTCTAAGTATTTCGGGATGAGAATACATGTATTTTATGTTTTACGTTATGGACACAAGTAACTGAAAAATATATTCTACATTGAGTTGTACCACTGGCATACTTCCCTGTAGCTTGGTAACTATTATTTACAGCGGTATTGTAAACGCGAATCCTGTTGATAGATCTATCGGGCCTGACAACCCCAACCGGACTGGACGACCAGTATTCAACGGTTGCACAGTACTTCGTTTCGTGACTACACTTGGTACGGTGTAGTAAGATTTCATAATAAAGGGAATATGCGACGTGATTAAATGTTAAGTATGGTTATCAAGTGCTCAACCACTTAGAATATTTTTATTAAAATGTTTATATATGAAATCTTGTGGTCTATATATTTATATCGCTGCCGGCATTAAACCTATATCTCACCAACTTTATGTTGACGTTTTAAACATGTCTATTCTCAGGTGATAACTAAAAGCTTCCGCTGCAACATGTTGAATTTAAACAAGATCTTGAGTATGCATATTTGTGTCAAAAATAAAACTGCATATCGGAGGATTTGTAATGTAAAATATGCTAGAAATCGTATTGTTATCATCACATGTAAAGTTTGTAAGTCTAAGATTATCGCTAAACGATAATCATCTTTTTATTGTCTAAAGCTTGTATTAAAATAAGAGTTATGGTTTGTAATGTAAAATAAATGCAGTTGTTCTTTTAAAAATGTCGCATATAGAGGTCAATACCTCGCAATGAAATCATACGTTATCTAACTCGTTCTTATGGTTAAGGACGGGTTATGACATGTGGTATCAGAGCGGTGGTCTTAGCGAACCAGGTTTGCATTAGTGTGTCTAACTGATAAGTCGTTAAGATACATTACTAAGTCTGGACTTTGACCGGGTCTGATTTAAAAACCATTGCTTATCATTGTTGGTTAAAATTTATATGTAAATATTATGTAGTATTAATGGGTTAGTTGTTGTGTGATAGATGTCGGGCTCAAAACTTGTTATCACATTCAGCGACTCCGAACCAGAATCTTCAGATGGTGTTCCAGTCATTAACCTATCCGATGACGAAAATAATATCTTTGGGGAAGACTCACAAATTCCGAATGAACCGACTATAGAGAACCCGGAAAGTGAACCCGAGGAGGAAAGTGAACCCGAGGAGGAAAGTGAACCCGAGGAGGAAAGTGAACCCGAGGAAGAAATACAGGAAATTACAAAAGACAAGTTCGAACTAGGAAAGAAACGAAAGGCTAATGAATTAGAAAATTCAAATCCCGAGTTTAGTAAGGATGATGTGGCACCAACTCCACTAGACACTACCACCCCTATTCCTGCTATTCCTATTCGTTCTATCCCGGCATCCAGTTCTTCAGCCCCACAGCCAAAATATAGGCAGACAGCCAGGATAAGCGTTAAGCGATTCTTTGAACCTAAACGTCCTAGAAAATAGACCAAACGATGCGCTGTCGTATTAAACCATGGGATCATATAATGTTTTGTATAATATTATTAGTGTAGTTTGCTTAATGTTCGATGTAAGATAAGCATATGTAAAATAGTGAAGTATGAAATGCAATAATTTTCCATGGTTAAATATTATTTAGATAGTAGTAATTGGTTCTGTACTAAGCTATTAAGTATGAACATTAACGGGTAGGTACTACCCTAGATATAATTATAAAACGCTAATAAGAAGAAAAGGCTTTTATAATAATACCTGGTTCATATTATTAATAATCTATAATGTACTGTAAATATACAATACATCTATAATATTCCATGTGAATAATTATTTTCTTTTCATTCTTATAGAAGAATATGGCGCGATTGAATCGAATGACGGAACAAGAAGTCGAGGAATTCATCAACCAGCGAGTAAACGATAGAATGTTATGGGTCGAGGCTGCAAGAGCTGCTGCAGTTAACCCAAATCCTCGTGTAGGATGCACCTACAAAACTTTTCAAGCTTGCAAGCCCTCATCATTCAGTGGAACAGAAGGACCGATCGGTTTAACCCGGTGGATAGAAAAGATGGAGACTATGTTTAAAATCAGTGGTTGTGTTGAAAAGGACATGACCAAGTATGCATCGTGCACTTTACAAGATAGTGCACTCACGTGGTGGAAAAATTTTGTGAAGGCTGTAGGAGGAGATGTAGCTTATGATACTCCATGGGAAGAATTCAAAACAATGTTAATCAACGAGTATTGTCCAAGGAACGAGGTTAGGAAGTTGGAAGATGAGTTACGAAGCCTGAAGGTTGTTGGTACTGAAATCACCAACTACAATCAGCGATTCATGGAATTAGTTTTGCTATGTCCTGAATTGGTTCCAACCGAAGAACGGAAGATTGAAATGTACAAAGATGGTTTGCCCAAAAAGGTCAAGGCAAATGTTACAGCATCGAAACCTAAGACAATTCATGAAGCTATAACCATGGCAAACGAGCTAATGGATCAGGTCATCATGGATAAGAAAGTATCCAATACTGATGTGAAGGTATCAGGTAACAAAAGAAAGTGGAATGGAAATTATGATCGAGGTAACCAACAACAATCTTTTAAAAAACAAGAAATCACGCAAGGTGCGGGTAGTGGTTTAAGCTTTGGTTACAAAGGACAAAATCCTTTATGTAACCGATGCCACAAACATCACTCTGGCTACTGTAATGTAGTATGCAACAAATGTAATCGAAAGGGTCATCTTGCTGAAGATTGTAGGGCTCTCGTTACAAATACAAATGGTACCAAGACTCCTGCCACCAATGCAAATAGAACTGCTTTGGCTACCATTACTTGTTATGGGTGTGGAAAACAGGGTCATTATAAGAGCCAGTGTCCGAATCCAGAGAAGAATAATGGATCTGCACGTGGAAGAGCATTTGTTATTAATGCTAGAGAGGCGTGTGAAGACCCAGAGCTTGTTACGGGTACGTTTACCATTAATAACTTATCCGCATCTATTATATTTGATACTGGTGCCGATAGAAGTTACGTGAGTAGAGGCTTTTACGCTAAATTGAATTGTTCATCATTACCTCTAGATGCTAAGTACATGATTGAGTTAGCTAATGGTAAACTAATTAAAGCCGATAAAATTTGTCGTGATTGTAAAATAAATTTAGCCGGAGAAACGTTTAAAATTGACTTGATACCCGTAGAATTAGGAAGTTTTGATGTAATAGTCGGCATGGACTGGATGTCCAAAGTAGGAGCTGAAGTTGTGTGTGCCAAGAAGGCAATTCGCATTCCTTGTAAGGATAAAATGCCGGTGATGATTTATGGAGAGAAGGGTAACTCAAAGCTAAAACTCATTAGCTGTTTGAAAGCCAAGAAGTGTTTAGAAAAGGGATGTTATGCTATTCTAGCACATGTTAATAAAGTCGAAAAGAAAGAAAAAGAGAAGTGCATCAACGACGTGCCTGTGGCAAGAGATTTTCCTGAAGTTTTTCTGGAAGAGTTGCCGGGATTACCTCCATTTAGATCTGTAGAATTTCAAATAGATTTAGTACCAGGAGCTGCACCAGTTGCCCGTGCTCCATATAGACTTGCACCGTCCGAGTTAAAAGAACTTCAGAGTCAGTTAAAAGAATTACTGGATCGTGGATTCATACGACCAAGTACTTCACCATGGGGAGCTCCGATTCTATTTGTTAAAAAGAAAGATGGATCTTTTAGGATGTGTATAGATTATCGTGAATTAAATAAGTTAACTATCAAAAATCGGTATCCACTACCGAGAATTGACGACTTATTTGATCAACTCCAAGGATCATGTGTGTACTCAAAAATTGACCTAAGGTCGGGCTATCATCAATTACGTGTCAAAGAAGAGGACATTCCGAAAACTGCTTTTCGGACACGCTATGGTCATTACGAATTTTTGGTCATGCCGTTTGGATTGACGAATGCGCCAGCTGTATTCATGGACCTCATGAATCGAGTTTGTAGTCCATATTTAGATAAGTTTGTTATCGTTTTCATTGATGATATTCTTATCTATTCCAAGAGTGAGCAAGAGCATGAGCAGCATTTAAGGTTGATATTAGAGTTGTTGAGAAAAGAACAGCTATATGCTAAATTTTCTAAATGTGCTTTCTGGTTGAAAGAAGTGCAATTTCTTGGCCACGTTGTTAGTAGCAAAGGAATTCAGGTTGATCCAGCAAAAATTGAAGCCATTGAAAAATGGGAGACTCCTAAGACACCAACACAGATACGCCAATTTTTGGGTTTAGCTGGTTATTATAGAAGGTTTATTCAAGATTTTTCCCGAATAGCTAAGCCGTTGACAGCGTTAACGCAAAAAGGGAAGAAATATGAATGGACCTCTGAGCAGGAGAGTGCATTTCAATTACTAAAGAAGAAGTTAACTACGGCGCCTATTTTATCGTTACCAGAAGGGAACGATGATTTTGAAATATATTGTGACGCTTCGCGACAAGGTTTTGGTTGTGTTCTTATGCAACGAAAGAAAGTTATTGCATACGCATCCCGACAATTGAAGATTCACGAGCGGAATTATACGATGCATGATCTAGAACTGGGAGCAGTCGTGTTTGCATTGAAGATATGGAGACACTACTTATATGGGGTTAAATGCACTGTGTTTACTGATCATAAAAGCCTTCAACACATTTTTGATCAGAAACAATTGAACATGAGGCAACGTAGGTGGGTCGAACTGATAAACGACTATGATTGTGAAATTCGCTATCATCCCGGAAAAGCGAACGTGGTGGCCGATGCTCTAAGCAGAAAATAACGAGAACCAATTCGAGTACGAGCGATGAACATAAAAATTCGCATGAATCTCAACTCACAAATCAAAGAGGTTCAACGAGAAGCACTTACTAAAGAAAACATAGGAAATGAAACAATGAAGAAGTATGAGAAGCAACTCGTTATACGGGAAGACGGAATTCGATATTTTGCAAATCGTATTTGGGTACCAAAGTTGGGTGGATTAAGGAAGTTGATATTGAATGAGGCACATAAGACAAGATACTCGATACATCCTGGAGTTGGAAAGATGTACCAAGATCTTAAGACACATTATTGGTGGCCTAATTTAAAGACAGACATTGCAACATATGTTGGGGAGTGTTTAACTTGTTCCAAGGTCAAAGCAGAACACCAGAAGCCGTCAGGGTTACTTCAACAACCAGAAATCCCAGAATGGAAATGGGATGGTATTACCATGGATTTCATCACAAAATTACCAAAGACTGCCTGGGGATACGACACCATTTGGGTGATTGTTGATCGTCTCACCAAGTCTGCACATTTCTTGCCTATAAAGGAAACGGATAGAATGGAGAAACTATTACGATTGTATATAAAGGAAATTGTTTCAAGGCATGGAATACCTATTTCCATTATATCCGATCGTGATAGTAGATTTACATCAAAGTTCTGGCAATCACTACAAGAGGCCCTAGGAACTCGTTTGGATATGAGCACCGCATATCATCCGCAAACTGACGGGCAGAGTGAAAGAACAATTCAGACTCTTGAAGACATGCTCAGGGCATGTGTGATCGATTTTGGAAACGGATGGGATAAGTATTTACCGTTAGCAGAATTCTCGTATAATAATAGTTATCATGCGAGCATTAAAGCTGCACCATTCGAAGCACTGTATGGAAGGAAGTGTAGATCTCCTATTTGTTGGAATGAAGTAGGAGATCGACAATTAACTGGTCCCGAGATCATACACGAAACGACTGAGAAGATAGTACAAATTAAGGAGAGATTGAAAACAGCCCGTAGTCGCCAAAAGAGCTACGCCGATGTTCGAAGGAAACCATTAGAGTTTCAGATCGGTGACATGGTTATGTTAAAGGTGTCACCATGGAAAGGTGTAATACGTTTCGGCAAAAGGGGTAAACTGAACCCAAGATATGTAGGCCCGTTCAAGATCATCGAACGCATTGGACCGGTAGCTTATCGACTCGAGTTACCGCAACAACTCGCCGGAGTACATAATACCTTTCACGTCTCAAACCTTAAAAAGTGTCTTGCAAAGGAAGACCTCACCATTCCTCTTGAAGAAATCCATGTCGATGAGAAACTACAATTCATCGAAGAACCAATCGAAATCATGGACCGTGAAGTTAAACAGCTCAAGCAGAGCAACATACCGATCGTTAAGGTTCGTTGGAATGCTCGAAGAGGTCCTGAGTTTACTTGGGAATGAGAGGATCAGATGAAACGAAAGTATCCACACTTGTTTCTCGATGACGCAAAATAGGTACAATTTTAAAATTTCGGGACGAAATTTATTTAACGGGTAGGTACTGTAATGACCCTCACTTTTTCGATCGTTCTATACTTATAAGATTAATATTTACATAAATTAAACCTTACCAACATGATAAGCAATCCAAATTGTTGAGAATTATGTTTTTGAAAAGAGTTTTACACAACGTTTGACCGTCTAGTTTGACCGATGTTATCACGAACTATATAACATATGATAATTATACGTTTGTGTATATATATGTATATATACATATTTAACATGATCTAAGAATGTTTTAATACCTCATTTTGTATTAATAACAATAAGTTATAAGTATATTTTGAAACTACTAACTTAAGTTTTCAAAACGATAACCATATGTAACGTCATTTGACATAAATACTTATGACCTATAATGTTTATACATATATCGTATATATAATGTATTTAATCACTTTTTAAGGACTTAAATACATAAAACCATATAAGTATATTCACAAAAGATAGCTATATTTGAATTTTCATTCCATTTTTCACAAGATTTCTATACGTATATCTAGAGTATATGTACTCGTATCATACCTAGCTTCTATACGTATTTACTATTAGTATATACACATCAAATCACCACCTAACTAGCCATTATTACTGCCCTAGATGAGAGGTAATTAGAGTTTGGATGCATGCATGAATTATTACACAAAAATACAACAAAGATCATGTCTTTGTTCCTCATCATTCACGCCACCACCACCACCTTAAATACTCCATCCATCTTCAACTTTGCTACATCATTTTGCTAGTTAGGAACACCCTTTCATAACCCTTAAACACCTTAACCATCTCAGCCTATCACCATGAAAATCTAGCTTCAAGAACATCAATTAAACACCATAAGAAAACCCTTACAAAAACACTTCAAGAATCCTTCCAAGAACACAAGTTTACTTCCAATCTTTCATCCAACTCCACCACTCTTTTGGTTCTAGGTTTTTACTCCTCTTTTACAGCAATCTTGTCCAAGTAACTTGAGGTAGTAACTTTGTTCATAACCTTATTCGATTCATATATATATAGCTATCTTATTTTATGGTATACAATTTTAACAACAAGAACATAGTTTGAATGATTTCAAACTTTTTGCAAACTAAATAGATCCTTCTAACTTAACTTTTAAAATACTTCAAGACCTGTAATATATCATAAATATATTCTAATTTAACAAGGTATAACTTGGTTTTTTCAAAGAACACCTTAAAAACTGTTTTTACGACGTCGGAGTGCAACCGGGGGCTGTTTTGAGTTGGATAATTAAAAACTATCTTGAACCTTGAATTGGAGGTTTATTTTCTGGAAAAATGATATTTACTATGAATATGATAACACATAAAAATTTCATGATTTAACTCAAAGTATAAGTACTTTTAGAAAAATAATCATTTAAGGTTGTTTACATGATGGAAAATGATTAACTTCATAAGTTTCACCAAAGTTTGACCTATGACCTGTGATTTCGAATACAAACTAAGGTATTTACAGTTCATATTCTTAAAGAAGGACTCGATCCAAGGAAGTGGCAAGTTGAACCAACGAAAACGGAGTTGTAACGAAGAAACTATGACCAAAACAAAATCGGATATCCAAGACTAGTTTAGCCACGAAAATAATTGGAGAAAAATTAAATAAATCACATTTTTTTAAAATAACATGATATTTTATATATATGTACTCATAATTTAATTTTATATATTTCAGGATCACCCGTAAACAATACGAGAAGATTAATCATAAGATCCCATGATTGTACGCAACACGTCATTTGACAACACCGGTACTTTATGTACGCAACACGTCATTTGACAACACCGGTACTGTGGGTCAAGATTAATCCCGACCAATACAAATACGATGGGGTTTTATTTATTTCGAGGGGGGGTTTTATTTATTTATTAAACACCTAAATATGAACCATTAAAATTGAATTGCTAACTACGGACTAAGAAGACATTAAAAGTATTATAAGTATATATATGTGACGATTGTTTAAAATGAAAATATATTGATATATTATATATGGATAGGTTCGTGATATCAATCGGAGACCAAGTCAAAATATATATATCTTCAAGGCAAAAGTGAGTATATAGTCCCACTTTTAAACTCTAAGTATTTCGGGATGAGAATACATGTATTTTACGTTTTACGTTATGGACACAAGTAACTGAAAAATATATTCTACGTTGAGTTGCACCACTGGCATACTTCCCTGTAGCTTGGTAACTATTATTTACAGCGGTATTGTAAACGCGAATCCTGTTGATAGATCTATCGGGCCTGACAACCCCAACCGGACTAGACGACCATTATTCAACGGTTACACAGTACTTCGTTTCGTGACTACACTTGGTACGGTGTAGTAAGATTTCATAATAAAGGGAATATGCGACGTGATTAAATGTTAAGTATGGTTATCAAGTGCTCAACCACTTAGAATATTTTTATTAAAATGTTTATATATGAAATCTTGTGGTCTATATTCATAACGCTGCCGGCATTAAACCTATATCTCACCAACTTTATGTTGACGTTTTAAGCATGTTTATTCTCAGGTGATAACTAAAAGCTTCCGCTGCAACATGTTGAATTTAAACAAGATCTTGAGTATGCATATTTGTGTCAAAAATAAAACTGCATATCGGAGGATTTGTAATGTAAAATATGCTAGAAATCGTATTGTTATCATCACATGTAAAGTTTGTAAGTCTAAGATTATCGCTAAACGATAATCATCTTTTTATTGTCTAAAGCTTGTATTAAAATAAGAGTTATGGTTTGTAATGTAAAATAAATGCAGTTGTTCTTTTAAAAATGTCGCATATAGAGGTCAATACCTCGCAATGAAATCATACGTTATCTAACTCGTTCTTATGGTTAAGGACGGGTTATGACAATTACGATTATATGTTTTAATATATATATATATATATATATATATATATATATATATATATATATATATATATACAAAGTGAATATATGAAACATATATATATATATATATATATATATATATATATATATATATATATATATATATATATATATATATATATATATATATATATATATGTTCGATTACAATTATGTATATTAATAAATATACAAATGATATAGGTTCGTGAATCCGAGGCCAACCCTGCATTGTTCAGTTTCGTCGTATGAATATTTTTACTACAAAATATTGTAGAGTGAGTTTCATTTGATCCCTTTTTAAATGCTTTTGCAATATATATATTTTGGGACTGAGAATACATGCGCTGCTTTTATAAATGTTTTACAAAATAGACACAAGTAATCGAAACTACATTCTATGGTTGGATTATCGAATCGAATATCACCCCTTTTAGCTTGGTAGCCTAAGAATTAGGGAACAGACACCCTAATTGACGCGAATCCTAAAGGTAGATCTACTGGCACTAACTCCCCCCATACTGGAAAATGGTATGCTTTAGTACTTCGAGTTTATATTAATACAGATGGATTTCTGTTTTGGGGATATTCTATATGCATTATGTTAATGTCGGTTACCTGGTGTTCAATCCATATGAATGATTTTTAAACACTTGCGAGTGTATGATTATTGGAGAAACTGAAATCTTGTGGTCTATTACTATTACGGAAATGATGGATTATGATAAACTAATGAACTCACCAACCTTTTGGTTGACACTTTAAAGCATGTTTATTCTCAGGTATTAAAGAAATCTTCCGCTGTGTATTAGCTCATTTTAAGGATATTACTTGGAGTCATTCAAGACATACTTTGAAAGACGTTGCATTCGAGTCGTTGAGTTCATCAAGATTAATATTAAGTCAATTATAGTTGGATGTAATATGAAATGGTATGCATGCCGTCAATTTTTGATGTAAAGAAAGTTTGTCTTTTAAAAATGAATGCAATGTTTGTAAAAGGTATCATATAGAGGTCAAATACCTCGCGATGTAATCAACTATTGTGAATCGTTTATAATGTATATGAACGGGTCCTTTCAGAATTCAAGAAGTTCATTGATGTGATTTGCCATCTCGTTTGTCATCAGCTTTTGATAGTTCCCAATGTTTTATGTTCGTTTGCATATGTCAAAATACTTTAGTGCACGCTTGAGAGTCCCGTCAGAGTATTTTGGCAGCTCTGATTTGCGGATGAAAATTGGATTTTTGATCTTGTTGCGAAATATGAAGCCTTCTTCAGGGGCGTCTAAGCAATAGCAAATCCTAAAAGAAGATAAATCCAGATCGCCAATAGTTTGATTTGGTGCAGAGAGCAGAATCTTCTTTCGAATTGATTCGACACCTAACTGTAGATCATATTGAGAAGCCAGCTTGATTCTATCTTTCATGAACCTTCTCACCCTTTCGATTGTCGTTTCGATAACCCAAGTCTTTCTTATTTTGTTTCTCAACAAATTGTACAGAAACAACACATCAACCGGATTGAGTTCAATTAGATCATATTCCAAGAACATGTACTCTTGGTCGTTTGAACGAATCACTCTGAAAAATGGAGTATACACTCTCTTAGACAATGACTTGCAGAGCACACTATTTATGACGTGGATTTTCTTTCTGTTCTTCCATTTCAAACTCATTCCAGTTCTTAAAAACCCGCCTTTGGTAACGATACATTATCAATTTTTCTTTGTCATTGAGAAAATCATAGCACCCGATTGGTTTGAACCTTTCAGCTACTGGCACGTTTTTGAGTTTATCTTCACTTACGAAGATCCTGTAAGCTTGTTCCTCCAGCCAGCATCCCTGTAAAACTTCTTCAGATTGAGGTTCACCAAGATTGATTGGAAGTGATCTGTGTTTGTTGAATTCTCCATGTTGAGGATCGAATGATGTGGATTGATCAGGAGGTGGTGGAGCTGATGGTTTGGGAAACCTTGGTGCAGGTTCACCGGTGTATTCCTGAGTGACAAAGCGATCAAATTCATTTAGTTCTTCCTCATCCGGGGCTTCTAAGTTTACGTAATTTTCTTTCGTGAATGCTCCTTCAATGACAGCGGTAGGCAGGGGTTTCCGGTTTCTGAAGAACTCTTCCTCTTCTTCTTCGGATTTTGGTATGATAAGCTGTGGAGTGGATGTGATGATAGTTTCAGACTGGGAGGTGATAGGTTCGATGTCTGAACTTGTGTACACCACCATGGCAAGAGAAGTTTCGGCAGAGGTAACCACTTCTTCAGGTATATCGATATCGGTTTCTACTTCCTCTTTGACATCAACAAACATAACTTCATCGAAATCATCTTCATCGTCAGAGTTGATTGTGATCACATCATGTCCGTTTGGGGCAGCATCATCTTCTTCAACTGTGTATTCGATCCCTTCGACCATTCATTCGGGTATATCAGAGTCATCAACAATTTCTTTCCCTTTCCTGGAAGAGCTAGGTGCAGATTGTGTTTGACTGATAGTTTGGGTGATGTGCACAGTGGATCTTCCTCCGATATTCTCCCCCTCATGTTGGCCGCCGGAATCGGGGTCATCATGTCGTCGGGAGGAAGATGGTTGATCAACACAACACGGGATTGGTTCAAGTACCGGTGGATAATTCGGGATGAGTTGAAGTGAGTTGAGAAGACCGAGAATAGATTTTCTGATGAAATCACCCTCAGAAAGGTTAACTGAGAGAAGGTGAGCATGAAATTCAGTTTCCCGTTGAGTATACGTGAGATTTGGTTGATGAGTGACAGTTTGGGTGATAGGGGATGATGTCATGATAGGAGATGACAGCGGCGGTGGTGAAGCATTGAGATCAGGTGGTGGTGATGTTAATCGAGGTGGTGATGGAGCTGTGGAAATAATTGGTAAGGATGTGATAGAGCCCTGCAAGGAAGTGTTAGTAAAAATAGCCTGAGATTCTTGATGAAACTCAGTTGTCACCACTGTTGAGCTGGAAAGCTGAGCAGTGAGGCCTGTTGAGACAGGACTTCCAAGCGATCTTAGAGAAGCAATTTCTGGGGATTTGCTAACCTCTACGCTTGTTGTTGCAGTCTGAGCTATAGACACTGATTGTTCGGTATAGGACTGCACCAAATCCCTACGAGCACTAGACACATTTTCAAATTGTTTTTGGCGAATCTCATATAGAGATGCCGATTCTAACTCATATGAAACAGATGTTTGATCATCTGAGTGGATTCCTAATGTTTGGGGGGGGGCTAACATTTTCTTTTTGCCCTATCTCACACCCGGTCCGCACATCCTCTCTTGATTTTTCAACCACGCCCTCATTTCCATCCTTATCACTCCGAACAATATTGTGAAGAACCTTCTGAAGTTGTTTAGAGGTTACCTGCTTTGATTCTACTTTTCTTTTAGACCTAATTTCACCCTCATTTCTTTTCACCTCAAATTTTCTTTTCTGTGACCCTCGCTTACTAGACCCCTCACCAGGTGTCCTATTAGTTCCTGGGGCAGGATCCCCGGGTTTTAGAGGATCCATAGGAGCTCCTATCTGTCTCATATAAGCAGTGATTCTTGGATCATCACGAGGTCCAAGATTTAGTAAATGCACAGGAATAGGTTGAGCTGGCACATTCTGTGATCCTATTCTCTTTTGAATGAACTCTATGAACGGATGCTCTACTTGTGGTTCATCACGATCTCTAGGTATGGGATCTGGAGTCTGGTTACTGACATCAATTACTGCTCCAAGAATTAAGGAATAGAATCTTGAGAATTGAATGTATGATAGGAGAGGTGCTGAGTGGATTTCTATCATGCGTTCCCAGATGACACGACCAAAGTCAGCAGATGGCAAGAACACAATGCCATAGAAGATCTTTAACAAGAATACTGTGATGTGATCGGTTCCAGTTTGCATTGGATTGAAGCAGCGATTGATGAGAGTATATAGGACAGCCCATCGTTGTGCCATTCGTTTCTTTTTAAAATCCCTTATCTTTGTCAACTCTCATTTGTATCCAAGTTGATGTACGGCAGCAAGCATTGCATTTTCTGAAGGGAACATATCGTATTGAGCACGGGCGGGAATTCCCAAGAATCGTCTCATGTCAGCTAGTGTGAAGGTGGCTCTCCGATCAGGGTTCTGAGTGGCTAGAAAAGAAAAATAGTCGGGTGCATCATTAACTGGAGGGTGGTAGGTCATGGTGTCCCTCATTAGACAAAGTTGTCGTACTAAGACATGGTCGAATTCAGTGAAAAGGTTATGCATTGGGTGATTTAGAAGTATGGGGATCCAGTATGAGCAAGGGGTGGGAACATCCTCGTTGAAAAAGACATTGTTTGACATTGCTGTGGAATCATGAGAAAAGTTAGAGAAAACACAGTTCATTTGGTGTTTTTGTGAAAAATTGTGACAAGACATTAGTTGTTTCAGTTTTAAGATTTGTCAAAGTTCATTGGAAACAGTACTAACACTTAACAGTTTTGAACAAAGTTGGTTTTCGAGCATTAGACAATTTTTAGAACAGGAAGGTTTTCGTGCAAGCAATTAAACTAGCAAAGGTTTTCAGACAAAAGTTTTCGAGCACACCTTTTGAGTGTTAACAGGTTTTTTTTTTCAGACAGACAACCTTTTTCGAGCACACAGCTTTTTCTAGCACAAAACTTTTTCGAGCACACAACTTTTCAGGCACAAGAGTATTGCATACAGTTAAGTTTTCGAGCACAGAAGTTTTTCAGAAAAATGATTTCATCTCACTTTTTCGAGCATTCAAAAGTTTTCAGACACAACTACTTCTAGCGACTTTTCGGGCAACTTTTTCGAGCGCTCGAAAAACAGTAGTTTTTCGAGCACCTTGTCTGTTTTGAGTTCATGTTCACTTTGTTGTAGAAAACTCAATAAATCTGGCCACATAAGGTTTTAATGAATGGAATCTATGAAAACCTAATCTGTTAATCACCATGAATTAAGACAAAACATCTGAAATACACAGATTTATTGGTGAACCCTAAAATTACCCCTAATCGACGTCAAGAGTGCAACAAGCATCTAATCAATGGATTTAAGGAGTGAATCATGTTCTACTTATCACAATCTGAAACCCTAAGTTAATTCATTACAATAGATTCGTTTTATGGGTGTAATCGATCAACTTAGGATTTTTAGGGTTCGACACCCCTGTATATACACGACAGATATTTATCACATAATCATTCAAATCATGGCAATTCTAACACTTTAAATGAATACAGAGACAGAGAATCTTCTAAAATAACAATATTAACAATCAACACATGAATTTAAAGTGGAAAATACCGAATAGATTAATTATGAAGATGATGAACAGTGTTAATGAACAGGGTGTTGGTGAGAGCACGTGATCTTGGCTAAGTTAGATTTGCTAAAGAAATATTTGAAAGTGATGTGTTTGAAAAGTGAACCTTTAACCTTATATACACACTGGGAGTCTGAAAAATTGATTTTTCAGTCGGTTACTGCTCGAAAAGTGATAAGTTCAAAATTATAGCACGAGAGTTTCAATTTCAAGCACAGTTTGCTCGAAAACCTTCAGTCTTAGATCTTTGCTCGAAAACATCCACCAGATTTTGGATTTTAAGGGATTTTGGAACCCTATAATAACCTTTAAGAATTTTAAGAAATTCTGTGAAATAATCAAGTTATTGATGAAACTTTAATTATTTTTCAAAATTTAATTTTCTCAGGTTTTTAAAGTTATTGGAACCAGGAAACATGAGGCAGTCATATAGACACATCCTCTTAAGGCAGTCACAAAGACATATCCTTTGACATTTTGTTGACTGAGAGTTTGAGGCAGTCATTTAGACACATCCTCTTGAGGTAGTCACCGGGACTTATCCTCCGTCATTTGTTGACTGAGATTTTGAGGCAGTCATTTAGACACATCCTCTTGAGGTAGTCAAAGAGACTTATCCTCCGTCATTTGTTGACTGAGATTTTGAGGCAGTCATTCAGACACATCCTCTTGAGGTGATCACAGAGACTCATCCTCCATCATTTGTTGACATTTTGATGTTAACTCCCCCTAGACAGTTGCCAGTTTCAGGAGAGTTAGTTTTGTAAGAGCGAGTTTTACATTGATGTTCGTGTAAAAGTCATTTTAGATTTTGAGAATCAATATTATGAAACCGGGTCTCACACTGTAATTTATGTGAGAGCCATTGTTCTTATCTCCCCCTCAAAATATGAAGTATCAGATTTTGAAAACACACAACTCCCCCTAGGCAAGTGCATCACTCCCCCTAGGCACTTGTCGGGTCCCTAAATGGAATTGAAATCAACCATGCCAATTTTGTTAACCAGATATTTAAAAGTGGGTTCATCCAAGGCCTTGGTTAATAAGTCACCAAGTTGACTTTTGGTGGGTACAAAGTACAATTCGACATTGCCTTTTTCAACATGATCCTTGATAAAGTGGTAACGAATGTCAATGTGTTTGGTTCGAGAGTGGTGCACCGGGTTGCTGGTGATAGCAATGGCACTCTGAGAGTCGCAATAGATCGGGATTTTATGGAATCTGAATCCATAGTTAAGTAGTTGGGACTGCATCCACAGGACTTGGGAGCAACAGCTTGCAGCTGCAATATACTCGGATTCAGCAGTGGAAAGAGAGATGCAGTTTTGCTTGCGAGAGGACTAGCTGACCAACTTGTGACCAAGGAATTGGAGACCACCAGAGGTGCTTTTTCGGGTTACTTGGTCACCAGCATGATCATCATCCGTGAATGCTGTAAGATTGAAGCCGGTTCCGAAGGGATACCAGAGTCCGAGATTGGGCATGCCTTTGAGATATCTAATGATTCTCATTACACCCTTGTAGTGAGAATATCTAGGGTTGGCCTGAAAACGGGCACACAGACATACATCAAACATGATGTCGGGTCTACTAGCAGTGAGATACATCAATGAGCCAATGAGGCTCCTATAGAGTGTTTGATCGAAAGATTGACCATCCAGATCAGCATGTAATGAAATGTTGATAGACATTGGAGTGGAGCTGGTCTTCATCTCAGGAAAGTTAAACTTTTTGAACATGTCTGAAATGTATTTTGATTGACCGATGAAAATCCCCGTTGGAAGTTGTTTAACTTCTAATCCTAGAAAGAAGTGGAGTTCTTCGAGCATGCTCATTTCAAACTTGTTCTTCATGAGTTCAGAGAACTCATAGCAGAGAGCGGGGGAAGTGGAACCGAAAATGATGTCATCAACATAGACTTGAATTAACAAGATGTGTTCTTTCTGTTTTCTGATGAATAGAGTCATGTCAATGGTTCCACGTGAGAAACCGTTCTTGAGAAGAAACGCGGTTAGGGTTTCATACCATGCCCTGGGTGCCTGTTTTAGACCATAAAGAGCCTTGGAAAGGAGATACACGTGATTTGGGCGTTTGGAGTCTATGAAACCTTCAGGTTGACTGACGTAGACTTCTTCTTGAAGAACCCCGTTCAGAAAGGCAGTTTTTACGTCCATTTGATAAACGGTGAATTGCTTGTGAGCAGCATATGAAAGAAATAGACGGATGGCTTCTAATCGAGCCACAGGAGCAAATGTTTCATCGTAGTCAATTCCTTCTTGTTGTCGGTATCCTTTTACTACAAGACATGCTTTGTTACGAATGATGATGCCGTGAGGATCCTTCTTATTTTTGAAGATCCACTTGGTGTCAATAATGGTTTTTCCGGATGGACGAGGAACAAGTTCCCATACTTCAAGCCGATCAAATTGATGGATTTCTTCTTGCATGGCTATAGACCAGTCGGGATCTTGGAGGGCCTCAAAGGCAGTTTTAGGTTCGATCGTGCTCAGAAAGGCAGCAAAAAGGCATTCATTGTTGGTAGCCTTACGAGTGCGAACGGGAGCGTCGGGATCACCAATGATTTGATGAATTGGATGATCTGCAGTCCATTTCGTGGAATGTGGGAGAGGTGTAGTAGATTCATTATTAAGGGAGGAGTCGGTATGCGAGGAAGATGAGGATCCAGAACGTCCAGAGTTGACAGTGGGGTAGGTGGCATTTTTTTCCCACAGAGGAATAAGGGTATCTGCATTTTGTTTGGTGGAAAGTATGGGAGGGGTTGCAGCGTCTAGAGACCTAGTACCTGTTTCATTTGAAGGAGTTTCTTCACTAGATTCGAGAGGAGATGATTTAACAGCTGAAGGATGAGGGTTGAAAATGGGAGCGTTGTTTGAGGAAGACACTCCAGTATCAAGGTCATCTAGAAGAAGAAAATCGGAGGAATTACTTTCGTTAGAAGGTGATTCGCCTATAACCACTGGAGTAGAGGAACCGATTGTGATTGATTCGGGGAGAGCCGGTTCCGAGGGTACCGTGGGGTTTGATGGCAATGGAGGGATGATGGGTTCAAACAATACATCTAGATCATCAGAGGTGGCCAGTGGAACATGTCGAAAGTGAGGATCAGAATTGAGTCCAGGGCAAGAGCCGTTATGACCAAGAACCATTCCAGACATCTCATCAAACTTGACATTGGTGCTTTCTTTAATGATTCGAGTTCGACGATTATAAACACGATATGCCACACGATCTTGAGAGTAGCCAATAAATATTGCTTCATCACCGCGAACATCAAACTTCCCAAGGTTGTCCTCGTCGTTTAGAACATAGCACACGCATCCGAATATGCGAAAGAACTTCACATTGGGTCGACGTTTGAAGAGCAGTTCGTATGGAGTTTTGTCGAACCGACGATTAATAATGGAACGATTTTGGGTGAAGCACGCAGTGTTAACAGCTTCAGCCCAGAGAGACGGGGGTAGCTTGGAATAAACAAGCATTGTTCTTGCTGCTTCAACAAGGGTGCGATTACGTCTTTCTACAACTCCATTTTGTTGTGGAGTGCGAGTGACAGAGTTTTGATGGGTGATGCCGGCATGATCGAGATAAGAGTTAAGAACAGAGTTTTGAAATTCCGTGCCGTTATTGGTTCTGAGAGTACGTACAAGCATATTGGTGGATAATTGGATTCTCTTCAGAAAATCAATGATTATTTTAGGAGCTTCAGACTTACTTTTCAGAAATCTGACCCATGTGTATCATGAATAGTCATCAACTATCACCAGGATGTACTTTCTTCCACCAAGACTAGAAACACGCATTGGTCCGCAAAGGTCCATGTGCAGCATATGAAGTGGACTGGAGGTGTTGAATTCGGTTTTTGATTTGTGGCAGGATTTATGAATCTTTCCCATAGCACATGATGGGCAAATATGTGAGGTATCGAATGAGATGAGTGGAACACCGTCAACAAGGTTGTTGGAGACAAGTTTGTTGAGGTTCTGAGAGTGTAGATGTGACATCCGGTGATGCCAAAACCATGAGGTTTCAGAGGAAGCTTTGGAAACCAGGCAGAGTGGTTGTAAGTTTGAAGACATGTTTTTCATGGCAAGAGAGTAGAGAGTGGATTCACGTTTTCCTTCAAGTAGTTTGTCACCCTCCATGGTTTGAACATAGCACATAGATCTTTCAAAGATTACGCGAAGATCACTGTCACAGAATTGACTGACACTGAAGAGACAACACCCAAGACCACGAACATAGGACATACATTTGATGGTCACACCGTTAAGCACATAATCTCCATACCCCCTCGATTGATGCAATTTCGTCATTTCCAAAGCGAACAGTACCTAGAAACTTGTTGACATAGTTTGTCAACATTAATTTATCACCAGTCATGTGTCTGGAACAACCAGAATCCAGATACCAAACACATGCTGGGATAACCTGCAAAACAGAGTTAAGCACAAGTTTTAGGGACCCCAGTTATCTCGGGTTCCTTATATGCAAATATACTCAGAGAATTTAGATCATCAGGATCATTTGTCATAACCCGACCTTAACCATAAGGACGAATACAATAACATATGATTTCATCGCGAGGTATTGACCTCTATATGCGACATTTTTCAAAAACTGCATTCGTTTTTACAATACAAACCATAGCTTTTATTACAAATACAAGGTTTAAACAACTTAATAATGATTATCGTTTAGCGATAATCTTAGACTTACAAACTTTACATGTGATAATAACAATACGACTTCCAACATATTTTACATTACAAATCCTCCGATATGCAGTTTTATTTTTGACACAAATATGCATACTCAAGATCTTGCTTAAATTCAACATGTTGCAGCGGAAGCTTTTAGTTATCACCTGAGAATAAACATGCTTAAAACGTCAACATAAAGTTGGTGAGATATAGGTTTAATGCCGGCAGCGTTATGAATATAGACCACAAGATTTCATATATAAACGTTCTAATAAAAATATTCTAAGTTGTTGAGCACTTGATAACCATACTTAACATTTAATCAACGTCGCATATTCCCTTTATTATGAAATCTTACTACACCGTACCAAGTGTATTCACCAAAACGAAGTACTGTGCAACCGTTGAATACTGGTCGTCCAGTCCGGTTGGGGTTGTCAGGCCCGATAGATCTATCAACAGGATTCGCGTTTACAATACCTCATGTAAATAGTAGTTACCAAGTTACAGGGAAGTATGCCAGTGGTACAACTCAACGTAGAATATATATTTTTAATCACTTGTGTCCATAACGTAAATCATAAAATGCATGTATTCTCATCCCGAAATATTTAGAGTTTAAAAGTGGGACTATATACTCACTTTTGCCTTGAAGGTATTTATCACGACTTGGTCTCCGATAGATATCACGAACCTAACCATATATATAATATATCAACATATTTTCTTTTTAAGTAATCGTTATATATATATATACTTTTAATACTTTTAATATTTTCTTAGCCCGTAGTTAGCAGTCCGATGTTAGTGGTCCACAATTAGTTGCTCAATAAAATAAACAAAGACCCCATAGTATTCGTATTGATCAGAATTAATCTTGACCCATGGTACCATGTTGTCAAATGACGTGTTGCGTACATAAAGTACCGTGTTGTCAAATGACGTGTTGCGTACAATCATGAGGTCTTATGATTAATCTTCTCGTGTTGTTTACGGGTGGTCCTGAAATATATAAAATCAAATCATAAGTAAATATATATGAAATACCATATTAATTAGAAATATATGATTAATTTAATTTTTCTCCAAATATTTTCGTAGCTAAACTAGCTTCGCATACCCGATCTTGTTTTAGTCGTAGTTTCTTCATTACAACTCCGTTTTTGTTGGTTCAACTTGCCACTTCCTTGGATCGAGTCAAATTTTAAGAATATGAACTGAAAATACCTTAGGTTGTATTCAAAATCACAGGTTATAGGTCAAACTTTGGTGAAACTTATGAAAGTGATCATTTTCCATCATAAAAACAACATTTAATGATCATTTTTCTAAAAATACTTACACTTTGAGTTAAACCATGAAATTTTTATGTGTTAACATATTCATAAGAAATATCATTTTTCCAAAATATGAACTTCCAATTCAAAGCTTAAGATGGTTTTTAATTATCCAACCCAAAACAGCCCCCGGTTGCACTCCGACGACGTAGATTCAGTTTTTAAGGTGTTCTTTGTAAAACCAAGTTATATCTTGTTAAGTTAGCATATCATTATGATATATTACAGGTCTTGAAGTGTTTTAAAAGTCAAGTTAGAAGGATCTATTTAGTTTGCGAACAAGTTTAAAATCATTCAAACTATGTTCTTGTTGTTAAAATTTTATACCACAAAATAAGATAGCTATATGAATATGAATTGAATAAGATTATGAATAGGGTTACTACCTCAAGTTACTTGGACAAAGTTACTGTAAGAGATGAGAAAAATCCTAGAATCAAAAGAGTGGTGGAGTTGGATTGAAAGGTTGGAAGTAAACTTGTTTACTTGGAAGGATTTTTGAAGTGTTCTTGAATGGATTTTCTTATGATGATTAAGGGTTGTTTTTGAAGCTAGATCTTCATGGTTATTTGCTGAGATTGTGAAGAACACTTAAGGTTCCTAAGAGTGTGTTTTTGGTTAGACAAAATGTGTAGTAAAAATGAAAATGGAATGGAGTATAAATGGTGGTGAAAAGATGTAAAAATTTGTAATATTGTGCAAAAGTCTTGTAATATGCCAAATTGATTAATCATGCATGCTAAGATCCAAAATTGGCTGACTCATGGCTGCTAATAAAGTGATTGTGATGTGTATATACCAATAGTAAATAAGTATAGAAGCTGGGTATGATACGGGTACATATACCCTAGATATACGTATAAAAATCTTGAGAAAACAGAACGAGGATTCAAATATAGCTATCTTTTGTAAATATACTTATATTGTTTTATGTATATAAATCCTTTAAAAGTGATAAAATACATATCTATACGATACATGTATAAGCATTATATGTTTTAAGTATTTAAGTCGAAGAACGTCACATATAGTTATCGTTTTGAAAACTTAAGTTAGTAGTCTCAAAATATACTTATAACTCATTGTTATTAGTACACAATGAGATGTTAAAACATTCTTAGATCATGTTAAATATATAAAAATACATATATATACACAAACGTATAATTATCGTATGTTATATAGTTCGTGATATCATCGGTCAAATTGGACGGTCAAACGTTGTGTAAAACTCTTTTCAAAAACTTAAGTCTCAACAATTTAGATTGCTTATCATGTTGGTAAGGTTTAATTTATGTAAATATTAATCTTATAAGTGTAAAACGATCGGAAAAATCCGGGTCGTTACAGTACCTACCAGTTAAATAAATTTCGTCCCGAAATTTTAAAGTTGTACCTATTTTGCGTTCTCGGGAAACAAATGTGGGTACTTTTGTTTCATCTGATCCTCTCGTTCCCAAGTAAACTCGGGACCTCTTCGAGCATTCCAACGAACCTTGACGATTGGTATGTTGCTCTGCTTGAGTTGTTTAACTTCACGGTCCATGATTTCGACTGGTTCTTCTATGAATTGTAGTTTCTCGTCGACTTGGATTTCTTCAAGAGGAATGGTGAGATCTTCCTTTGCAAGACATTTCTTGAGGTTTGAGACGTGAAATGAATTATGTACCCCGACGAGTTGTTGTGGTAACTCGAGTCGATAAGCTACCGGTCCGATGCGTTCGATGATCTTGAACGGGCCTACATACCTTGGGTTCAGTTTACCCCTTTTTCCAAAACGTATTACACCTTTCCAAGGTGACACCTTTAGCATAACCATGTCACCGATCTGAAATTCTAATGGTTTCCTTCGGACATCCGTGTAGCTCTTTTGGCGACTACGGGCTGTTTTCAATCTCTCCTTGATTTGCACTATCTTCTCAGTAGTTTCATGGATGATCTCGGGACCAGTTAATTGTCGTTCTCCTACTTCATTCCAACAGATAGGGGATCTACACTTCCTTCCATACAGTGCTTCGAATGGTGTAGCTTTAATGCTCGCATGATAACTATTATTATACGAGAATTCTGCTAATGGTAGATATTTATCCCATCCGTTTCCAAAATCAATCACACATGCCCTGAGCATGTCTTCAAGAGTCTGAATTGTTCTTTCACTCTGCCCGTCAGTTTGTGGATGATATGCGGTGCTCATATCCAAACAGGTTCCTAGGGCCTCCTGTAGTGATTGCCAAAACTTTGATGTAAATCTACTATCACGATCAGATATAATGGAAATAGGTATTCCATGCCTTGAAACAATTTCCTTTATGTACAGTCGTAATAGTTTCTCCATTCTATCTGTTTCCTTTATAGGCAAGAAATGTGCAGATTTGGTGAGACGATCAACTATTACCCAAATGGTGTCATAACCCCATACAGTCTTAGGTAACTTTGTGATGAAATCCATGGTAATACCATCCCATTTCCATTCTGGGATTTCTGGTTGTTAAAGTAACCCTGACGGCTTCTGGTGTTCTGCTTTAACTTTAGAACAAGTTAAACATTCCCCAACATACGTTGCAACGTCTGTCTTTAAATTAGGCCACCAATAATGCGTCTTAAGATCTTGGTACATCTTTCCAACTCCAGGATGTATCGAGTATCTTGTCTTGTGCGCCTCATTCAATATCAACTTCCTTAATCCACCCAACTTCGGTACCCAAATACGGTTTGCAAAATATCAAATTCCGTCTTCTCGTATAACGAGTTGCTTCTCATACTTCTTCATTATTTCATTTCCTATGTTTTCTTTAGTAAGAGCTTCTCGTTGAGCCTCTTTGATTTGTGAGTTGAGATTCATGCGAATTTTTATGTTCATCGCTCGTACTCGAATTGGTTCCCGTTCCTTTCTGCTTAAAGCGTCGGCCACTACATTCGCTTTCCCGGGATGATAGCGAATCTCACAATCGTAGTCGTTTATCAGCTCGACCCACCTACGTTGCCTCATGTTCAGCTGTTTCTGGTCGAAAATATGTTGAAGGCTTTTATGATCAGTAAACACAGTGCATTTAACTCCATATAAATAGTGTCTCCATATCTTCAATGCAAACACTACTGCCCCTAATTCTAGATCATGCGTCGTATAATTCCGCTCGTGAATCTTCAATTGTCGGGATGCGTATGCAATAACTTTCTTTCGTTGCATAAGAACGCAACCAAAACCTTGTCGCGAAGCGTCACAATATATCTCAAAATCATCGTTCCCTTCAGGTAACGATAAAATAGGTGCTTTGGTCAACTTCTTCTTGAGTAATTGAAATGCACTCTCCTGCTCAGAGGTCCATTCGTACTTCTTCCCTTTTTGTGTTAACGCTGTCAATGGTTTAGCTATTCGGGAAAAATCTTGAATAAACCTTCTATAATAACCGGCTAAACCCAAAAATTGGCGTATCTGCGTTGGTGTCTTAGGAGTCTCCCATTTTTCAATGGCCTCAATTTTAGCTGGGTCAACCTGAATTCCTTTGCTACTAACAACATGACCAAGAAATTGCACTTCTTTTAACCAAAACGCACACTTAGAAAATTTGGCGTATAATTGTTCTTTTCTTAACAATTCTAATACCAATCTTAAATGCTGCTCATGCTCTTGCTCACTCTTGGAATAGATAAGAATATCGTCAATGAAAACGATAACAAACTTATCTAAATACGAACTACAAACTCGATTCATGAGGTCCATGAATACAGCTGGCGCATTAGTCAACCCAAACGGCATGACCAAAAATTCATAATGACCGTAGCGTGTCCGAAAAGCAGTTTTCGGAATATCTTCTTCTTTGACGCGTAGTTGATGATAGCCCGACCTTAGGTCGATTTTTGAGTAAACACATGATCCTTGCAATTGATCAAATAAGTCATCAATTCTCGGTAGTGGATACCGATTCTTGATAGTTAACTTATTTAATTCATGATAATCTATACACATTCGGAAAGATCCATCTTTCTTCTTGACGAATAAAATCGGAGCTCCCCACGGTGAAGTGCTCGGTCGAATGAAACCACGGTCCAGTAATTCTTGTAACTGGCTTTGTAACTCTTTCATCTCAGATGGTGCAAGTCTATATGGAGCACGAGCCACTGGTGCAGCTCCTGGTACTAGATCTATTTGAAATTCTACAGATCTAAATGGAGGTAATCCTGGCAACTCTTCCGGAAATACTTCAGGAAAATCTCTTGCCACACGCACGTCGTTGATGCTCTTCACTTTTTCCTTCGTTTCAACTTTATTAACATGTGCTAGGATAGCATAGCACCCTTTCTTCAAGCACTTTTGAGCTTTCAAACAACTAATGAGTTTTAGCTTTGAGTTACCCTTCTCTCCATAAATCATTAATGGCGTTCTATCCTTACGAGGAATGCGAATTGCCTTCTTGGCGCACACAACTTCAGCTCCTATTTTGGACATCCAGTCCATGCCGACTATTACATCAAAACTTCCTAATTCTACGGGTATCAAATCAATCTTAAATGTTTCTCCGGCTAAATTTATTTTACAATCACGGCAAATTTTATCGGCTTTAATTAGTTTACCATTAGCTAACTCAATCATGTACTTAGCATCTAGAGGTAATGATGAACAATTCAATTTAGCGTGAAAGGCTCTACACACGTAACTTCTATCGGCACCAGTATCAAATATAATAGATGCGGATAAGTTATTAATGGTAAACGTACCCGTAACAAGCTCCGGGTCTTCATACGCCTCTCTAGCATTAATAACAAATGCTCTTCCACGTGCAGATCCGTTATTCTTCTCTGGATTCGGGCACTGACTCTTTTAATGACCCTGTTTCCCACACCCATAACAAGTAACAGTGGCCAAGGTAGTTCTATTTGCATTGGTGGCAGGAGTCTTGGTACCGTTTGTATTTGTAGCGGGAACCCTACAATCTTCAGCAAGATGACCTTTTCGATTACATTTGTTGCACACCACATTACAATAACCAGAGTGATGTTTGTGGCATCTGTTACATAAAGGATTTCGTCCTTTGTAACCTGAGTTTGAACCGCTACCCGCACCTTTTGTGGTTTCTTGTTTCTTGTTGGATTGTTGATGATTACATTCCCACTTTCTTTTATTTCCCGATGTCTTGCCATCGGTGTTCTTATCCAGAATAATCTGGTCCATCAACTCTTTCGCCATGGTGATAGCTTCATGAATAGTCTTGGGTTTGGATGCTGTAACATTTGCCTTGACCTTTTTAGGCAAACCGTCTTTGTACAGTTCAATCTTCCGTTCTTCGGTTGGTACCAATTCGGGACATAGCAAAGCTAATTCCATGAATCGCTGATTATAGTTGGTGAGTTCAGTACCAACAACTTTCAGGCTTCGTAATTCAGCTTCCAACTTCCTAACCTCGTTCCTTTGACAATATTCGTTGATTAGCATTGTTTTGAATTCTTCCCAAGGAGTATCATAAGCTACATCTCCTCCTACGGCCTTCACATAGTTTTTCCACCACGTGAGTGCACTATCTTGTAGGGTGCACGATGCATACTTGGTCATGTCCTTCTCAATACAACCACTAATTTTAAACACAGACTCAATCTTTTCGATCCACCGGGTTAAACCAACCGGTCCTTCTGTTCCACTAAATGATGAGGGCTTGCAACCTTGAAAAGTTTTGTAAGTACACCCCACACGAGGATTTGGGTTAACTGCAGCACCTCTTGCAGCCTCGACCCATAACATTCTGTCGTTCACTCGCTGATTGATGAGTTCCTGGATTTCTTGTTCCGTCATTCGGTTCAATCGCGCCATAATCTTCAACAAGAATGAAAAAAAATAATTATTCACATGAAATATTATAGATGTAGTATGTATTTACAGTACATCATAGCTTATTAATAATATGAACCAGTTATTATTATAAAAGCTTTTTCTTCTTATTAGTGTTTTATAATTATATCTAGGGTAGTACCTACCCGTTAAAGTTCATACTTAATAGCTTAGTACAAAAATCAATTACTACCACCCAAATAATACTTAACCATGGAAAATTATTGCATTTCACACTTCACCATTTTACATATGCTTATCTTACATCAAACATTAAGCAAACCACGCTAGTAATATTATACAAAACATTATATGATCCCATGTTTTAAAACAACAGCGCATCATTTAACCCAAAGCGTTTGTGTTCAAAGAAATCGCTTAAAGGTTATCTTGGTTGTCTCCCTGCGTTTTGGCTGAGGAACCGAAGAACTGGATGTCGGGGTAGGACTAATAGGAATAGCGGGAATAGGTGTGGAAGTATCTGGTGGAGTTGGTGCCACAACATCCTCTCTAGACTTCCATTTCAGTAGCCTTTCGTTTCTTTCCTCGTTCGAACTTGTCTTTTGTAATTTCCTGTATTTCTTCCTCCTCAGGATCACTTTCTGGTTCCTCTTCAATTGATTCATCCGGAACTTGTGAGTCTTCCCCAAAGGTGTCGTTTTCATCATCGGATAGGTTAATGACTGGAACACCATCTGAAGATTCTGGTTCGGAGTTGCTGAATGTGATAATAAGTTCTAAGCCAGACATCTATCACATAACAACTAGCACGTTAATACCACATAATATTTACATATTAATTTTTAACCAACAAGGATAAGCAATAGTTTTCGAAATCAAACACGGTCAAAGTCCAGACTCACTAATGCATCCTAACAAACTCGATAAGACACACTAATGCAAATTTTCTGGTTCTCTAAGACCAACGCTCTGATACCACATGTCATAACCCGACCTTAACCATAAGGACGAATACAATAACATATGATTTCATCGCGAGGTATTGACCTCTATATGCGACATTTTTCAAAAACTGCATTCGTTTTTACAATACAAACCATAGCTTTTATTACAAATACAAGGTTTAAACAACTTAATAATGATTATCGTTTAACGATAATCTTAGACTTACAAACTTTACATGTGATAATAACAATACGACTTCCAACATATTTTACATTACAAATCCTCCGATATGCAGTTTTATTTTTGACACAAATATGCATACTCAAGATCTTGCTTAAATTCAACATGTTGCAGCGGAAGCTTTTAGTTATCACCTGAGAATAAACATGCTTAAAACGTCAACATAAAGTTGGTGAGATATAGGTTTAATGCCGGCAGCGTTATGAATATAGACCACAAGATTTCATATATAAACGTTCTAATAAAAATATTCTAAGTTGTTGAGCACTTGATAACCATACTTAACATTTAATCAACGTCGCATATTCCCTTTATTATGAAATCTTACTACACCGTACCAAGTGTAGTCACCAAAACGAAGTACTGTGCAACCGTTGAATACTGGTCATCCAGTCCGGTTGGGGTTGTCAGGCCCGATAGATCTATCAACAGGATTCGCGTTTACAATACCTCATGTAAATAGTAGTTACCAAGTTACAGGGAAGTATGCCAGTGGTACAACTCAACGTAGAATATATATTTTTAATCACTTGTGTCCATAACGTAAATCATAAAATGCATGTATTCTCATCCCGAAATATTTAGAGTTTAAAAGTGGGACTATATACTCACTTTTGCCTTGAAGGTATTTATCACGACTTGGTCTCCGATAGATATCACGAACCTAACCATATATATAATATATCAACATATTTTCTTTTTAAGTAATCGTTATATATATATATATACTTTTAATATTTTCTTAGTCCGTAGTTAGCAGTCCGATGTTAGTGGTCCACAATTAGTTGCTCAATAAAATAAACAAAGACCCCATAGTATTCGTATTGATCAGAATTAATCTTGACCCATGGTACCATGTTGTCAAATGACGTGTTGCGTACATAAAGTACCGTGTTGTCAAATGACGTGTTGCGTACAATCATGAGGTCTTATGATTAATCTTCTCGTGTTGTTTACGGGTGGTCCTGAAATATATAAAATCATATCATAAGTAAATATATATGAAATACCATATTAATTAGAAATATATGATTAATTTAATTTTTCTCCAAATATTTTCGTAGCTAAACTAGCTTCGCATACCCGATCTTGTTTTAGTCGTAGTTTCTTCATTACAACTCCGTTTTTGTTGGTTCAACTTGCCACTTCCTTGGATCGAGTCAAATTTTAAGAATATGAACTGAAAATACCTTAGGTTGTATTCGAAATCACAGGTTATAGGTCAAACTTTGGTGAAACTTATGAAAGTGATCATTTTCCATCATAAAAACAACATTTAATGATCATTTTTCTAAAAATACTTACACTTTGAGTTAAACCATGAAATTTTTATGTGTTAACATATTCATAAGAAATATCATTTTTCCAGAATATGAACTTCCAATTCAAAGCTTAAGATGGTTTTTAATTATCCAACCCAAAACAGCCCCCGGTTGCACTCCGACGACGTAGATTCAGTTTTTAAGGTGTTCTTTGTAAAACCAAGTTATATCTTGTTAAGTTAGCATATCATTATGATATATTACAGGTCTTGAAGTGTTTTAAAAGTCAAGTTAGAAGGATCTATTTAGTTTGCGAACAAGTTTGAAATCATTCAAACTATGTTCTTGTTGTTAAAATTTTATACCACAAAATAAGATAGCTATATGAATATGAATTGAATAAGATTATGAATAGGGTTACTACCTCAAGTTACTTAAACACAGTTACTGTAAGAGATGAGAAAAATCCTAGAATCAAAAGAGTGGTGGAGTTGGATTGAAAGGTTGGAAGTAAACTTGTTTACTTGGAAGGATTTTTGAAGTGTTCTTGAATTTATTTTCTTATGATGATTAAGGGTTGTTTTTGAAGCTAGATCTTCATGGTTATTTGCTGAGATTGTGAAGAACACTTAAGGTTCCTAAGAGTGTGTTTTTAGTTAGAGAAAATGTGTAGTAAAAATGAAAATGGAATGGAGTATAAATGGTGGTGAAAAGATGTAAAAATTTGTAATATTGTGCAAAAGTCTTGTAATATGCCAAATTGATTAATCATGCATGCTAAGATCCAAAATTGGCTGACTCATGGCTGCTAATAAAGTGATTGTGATGTGTATATACCAATAGTAAATAAGTATAGAAGCTGGGTATGATACGGGTACATATACCCTAGATATACGTATAAAAATCTTGAGAAAACGGAACGAGGATTCAAATATAGCTATCTTTTGTAAATATACTTATATTTTTTTATGTATATAAATCCTTTAAAAGTGATAAAATACATATCTATACGATACATGTATAAGCATTCTAAGTGTTAAGTATTTAAGTCGAAGAACGTCACATATAGTTATCGTTTTGAAAACTTAAGTTAGTAGTCTCAAAATATACTTATAACTCATTGTTATTAGTACACAATGAGATGTTAAAACATTCTTAGATCATGTTAAATATATAAAAATACATATATATACACAAACGTATAATTATCGTATGTTATATAGTTCGTGATATCATCGATCAAATTGGACGGTCAAACGTTGTCTAAAACTCTTTTCAAAAACATAAGTCTCAACAATTTAGATTGCTTATCATGTTGGTAAGGTTTAATTTATGTAAATATTAATCTTATAAGTGTAAAACGATCGGAAAAATCCGGGTCGTTACATCATTAGATGAAACATTCAACAAGGTCTGAACATTCATTACAACACACGAATCATGGTTTTGATGACCAAAATACAGACGTCTTTTACATCTATTACACATTAATGACCCGGACTGAGAAGCAAAACTTGAAGATGCTTGGACTGTTTCAGTCTTGGGTTTCCATGCTTTCAAAATGCTTTGTTTTGGTTTAGGTCCTGTGAAATTTAAAACACCAAATTTAGATCTAGTTTGAAAAAGATTCATGTCTTTAAGTAATGACTGTCTAGCCCTTTGTGCTCTTTTGCGACGGTTTCGCTTTTGAGCCTTGGTTAATCCATCAGATATCCGCTTTGCAGCCTGGTTGAGATTTGGTAGTTGCGGATGTTTGATGGATTTGGGGTTGTGTTTCAATGATCTACCACTGTTGCTCTGGAAGGAGTTAGAGTGGTTGATATTTTGGAGAGCGTGATGGCTGCTTGAACCACTCCTCCTGTCTAGAGTAGACAGTGCAGGGTGGTTGTGTGCTTTTCTTGCTGAGTGGTCATACACACCATGTTCTAGGATAATTCTTTGAACAGGGTTGTTTCGCCTTCCTATTAAGGTTGCGGAATGTGGTGGTTTGGGATCAGCACCTCTTTTAGTGACAATCATTTCCAAATGAGAGCCACAAATAGGGTTTTTTAGGATGGTGACAGCCGGAATGACAGGTTTCCTTGAAATCACTACTGTAGTGTAAGGAAAACCTTGATGATGTGGGGAGAGAACTCGTTGAGAATAGGTGGGTACCCATGGCACAAATTTCTCTTTTGTTGAATTTGATTCCTTTTGTTGAGAACAGTTTTGTGACAATGTTGGACCAAAATTCTTTTCGGCTTTTTCAAAATCACGATTCATTAAAACTTTTACTTGCAAATCGATGTTGTCCTTTTCAATAAGGGCGACATGTTTCTTATATCCTTTTAGTTCAAGTTTTAAGTCAATGATTTCTTTCCCGAGAGAATCAGCAAGAACATTTGAGGGTTCGATGGGGTGGCAGGGGGACTGTCCTTGAGGGGCTTTGGACTTTGAGATCATTTCACAGAAAGTGGTCGCTTGACTAGCAATCTGTTTTTGAAGTTCATGCACATCATGAGCAAGTTGATCATTAGTTGTTACATGGAGTGAGATTTGGTGTTGCATGGCTTTTATGATCATCAGAAATTTTCGTTCATTGTCAAAAGAATTCATTTTATTTTCAAAAAGTTCCTTTTCCAAACTGATGATGTATTTTTCTAATACCAGAGTTGGTAAATAGACAATACATTTTTGACCTTCCGAATTCTCACTTTCATTAAACAAATCAGGTAAGCTTTCATATGAAAATGAGTTTTTCTTTTTCAAATAAAGAGCGTTGATTTTATCATAGATTAGAGCAATTTCTCGTTTCATTTTAGTTGATCTTTTAGCCAATGCTTCCTCAACCTCACTGTTGGATGCAAATGTGAGTCGTGCAGGTAGACCAATCATCAAGTATCTACTATCATACAAACAGGGCTCTGCTTTGGCCATTTTGGACAAGGTGAGAGGGTTTTCAAAACCTAGGCCTTTGTTCTCGAGGAAAGAGTCCTTTGGATGATTCATGAAAAAGGTTTGATTCGAGATGTGTCCTGCTAAAATAACCTTAGACTGTTCGGTCCTGTAGAGCTTTTCTTCAAATTTTCCTAGACTAGTTTGAAGCTCTAGATTATGCGCAGTAAGTTTAGAACATTCAGAGGTTTTCTTACCAAGATCGAATAGAGGTTCTCTTATCTTTTCTTCTAAGGTATCTAGGAGAGTTTTCTTAGAAGCAGTGAGATTCTTAATTTCTTTCTCAGCATTGTCTACTTTCTCACAAAGAACTTCATTTCTTAACCTAAAGTTTGTCCTTTCTATTCATAACGGTCTCACACTAGATTCTAGCTCCTTTAATTGTGTTACTTTATCAGCTAGATCCTTCTGAAGTGTTAGGTATGCATTGTTTAACACTTTGATTTTCAATTCAGCTTTTAACCTATGATTCTCGTTTTGTAGTCCACTAACTTGACTAGCAAGAGATCTAAGGTCCTTAATCGTCTTAGCAAAGTTGTCAATGTACATATCAGGCAACTCAGGGAGGATTCTATCATGATTAACAGTGGTAGGTTCATAACTAGTGGACACGTTTGTTTTGACTGGTGGGTCGTTAGATTTCTCAGAGGGTGCATGCAATATATCAAAGACACATTCAGAATTGTTATTCACAGAGTTATAATATTCATGAATTATGTCGGTGTAAAGTTGTACCTCTTCCTCATCATCGGAAGACACATTCTCGGGAGCACGATCAGGTTCCTGTTCACTGTCTGACCAGTTTAGTCAGACATCATCTGAGGCTTTGAGAACCTTCCCTTTTTCAGCATCTTGGGCGAGTAACATCTTTTTCTTGTAGTACTCGGCATCCTTTCGTTTGGGTAGTCTGCATTCACGTGCAAAGTGACCTGTTTTACCACAGTTGTAACAAACATTATCGGGGTCCTTAGTGTCAGGAGCACGGTATTGAGTGGTTGAGGTTTCAGGTTTTTTGTAGTAAGAGGAGCTGGATGAGGTTCGAATCTTGTTGTTTCTGTTAAAACCTCCAGTCGATCTCCTGAGGTTCAGTTGGTTGCTGAACATTGCGGCGGCTTTGACGAGATCTCGATGTTCTTCATCAACATCTGAATAAGTGTCCTCATAAGAGGAGATGGTTTGTTTTTCTTTGAGTGAATTGGAGCGGTTTTGGGGAGTTTTGGTAGAGTTTTTGTTAACAAATAGAGCCAGAGGGTCACTTGTTTTAGCAAGATTGGATTTAGGATTTTGAGCGGCTAGAACATCAGGTTGGTGGTTCATGAGTTTTCCCACAACTTCATGGATGTTGTACTTCTTGGTGTTTTTGGAGGCACGGAAGTTGTTTCCATATGGAGTCCAGGTGGCATTTAGTTTCTTCAGAAATTTCATATTCAGCTCTTGATTCTCCTTTTTCACTCCAACCTTCTTTAGCTCATTAATGACTTCATAGAAACGTCTGTAGCAGTCTTTTAGGGGTTCATCGGGTTTCTAAAAGTAGTCCTCATACATTGCGAGCGCTATGTCGAGTTTTGTCTGTTCGGATTGACTGTATCCTTCCTGTTGACGGGTGATTTCATCTAGAAGTTCTTTTCCGGATTTCAGAGAGCTGACGGATTTGTACATGTCATGAGGAAGGGCTTGCATGATGATGGACCTAGAATAAATATCGGCTTGAGCTCTCTTAGCTTCTTCACCTTGAAGTTCATAGGGTTTTAGGACTTCGCCGGTGTCAGGGTGAAGTGAGATCTTGGGTCCATTGAGAAATGATTCCCAGAGGAATTTGGTTTGTTCTCCTTTTTCGTCGATGAAGTTGTCAAACCTTCCTTTCCACTCGTCAAACAGTCCCTCAAACAGCATGGGAGGACGAGTATCCGAGCCCACAACCAAAGCAGCACGGTTTGCAGTAGCCATCTTAGCTAAGTGGTGTGAACTGAGTGGTGAAAGAGAGAAGAAATTGAGTGTGGAGTAACACTTGTATAAACAGAGTGAAATTAGGGTTTTGGTGTAAAACCACTTGTGAAAACTGAATGGTTTTTGAGCAAAGCCAAATTTCAAGTTAACCTATGTTTTCGAGCACCACAAAAAATAGGGAAATGGAGTTTTTCGAGCAGCACAGTTCTGAGATCAAAATCCAAGGTTTTCCAGCAGGTACTGTATTCGAGCAACTAGTTAGGTTTTCGAGCAGGTACTGTATTCGAGCAACTAGGGTGTTCGAGCACCTACTTAATTCTAGAGCACCTAAAGTATTTCGAGCAGATAACTAGGGTTTTAAGCAAAACCAAGCCCACAAAACAGGGTGGTTTTCGAGCAAAACCAGGTTATCTGGACACAAGGTTTTCGAGCACAAAAGGACAGAATCTTTATGTTTTCGAACAAAATGAGATTTTCGTGCAAGGTTTTCGAGCACCACAAATCACTGTTTTTCAGTCAATCTTTTAAGATTTAATCTTAATGTTTCGAGCAGATGCTCAGGTTGCTTACTGTTTTCGAGCAAAAATCCCCTTTTTCAACGTTTTTCGAGCATTTTGACTGAAAAACATTTAGTTCAGTGAGTTTAAAATTCAAACTTGTTTGACTTTTAAGAAAGAGAAAGCCATGCACGTGAACTCTTACACTTAAGTACAAGGTGATGCATACAAGGACAAGTCTTTTGTCCTTTCTGACATAAGTCGAGGTAATATGTCAAGGACAAGTCACTTTCGTACCAAAACTAATGGGTAAAGCCATTTTTGGTGGGTATTAACAGAAGGTCTAAAGTTTGGAGCCTAAAACAACTAAATATGTGGCAAATGCAATAGAGTTTTTCGGGCAAAACCTTAGGGTTTCACTGAAGTGAAGTAACCCTAGGAGGTTTTCGAGCAGTATCAAACCCAGATGGGGTTTTTCGAGCACAAAATCTGGAAAACTTAAGCAATTTTACAAGTAATTTCAAGTAGAATTAGCAGAGTTTCAAGGTAATTCAGCAGTGAATCATGTAGTATTACAGCCTTTAAATGATCTAAGCAAGAATTAAGTGAGAAAATACAAGAATGTTTCGATTAACCCATGAACAAAGTGACAAAATCATCATTTTTCAAGCATAGCAGCAGGAACATGAACATAGGAACATGAATAACGATCTAAATACATGTGCTAAGCATTAAACTAACAGAACATAACACAGAACTCATGTTATTTCAACATACAGGTCAGAAACATGTTAAACATATTTTATCACTCAAAAGTATAGTATTTTAAGTAACTTTTTCGTGCATGAAAGTCTGAGAAACAAATGATTCTGAGGAATAACCTTCGAATTTTAGTGCATGTTTAAGCAATATTTGACAGATTACTAGCATACACAAACATATTCTTAACATACAACAACCATATTTATGACCAAAAAGAGGAAAACGTGATACCTCAACCGAATAACACCAAACTCTCCAAAAACACGATTCTTGAAGCTCCAATCCTTGGATCAACAAGCAAGATAGCAAGTCCCGCTCTGATACCAATTGTTAGTCCCAAAAGAAGCCTAGATTGACGGTTTTAGTTGGATGTTTGGTGGGTTAGAAGTATGAGTTATCAAAACAAGTAGAGAGAAAGTGATAAGATTTTAATATGCAAAATGGATAACTAACTTATTACCAAGTGAGGAGGTTGTTTATATATGACAACCTCCAAAGTACAAGAGTTACAAGTTACCATGGTAAATACAGAAAATACATTACAAAGTAATAATAAAACCATGCACCACTAATCTATTACATAAACATATGTCAACAACACGTATACAACATTTTGACATATCATATCGACGCATCTATATATATTATTTGTAATAACCATAGACACTCTATATGCAGTAATGATAGAGTTAGTTATACAGGGTTGAGGTTGATTCTACAATAATATATATACTTTGAGTTGTGATCGAGTCTGAGACATGTATATAACGGGTCACGACACGTATTTATTAATTCGAATATTATATATTAAACTATATATGAGTTATTGGACTGTTAACTGTGGACTATCAACTGAGGACTACCAACATTGGACAATTAAAATGAATTAAAATATTGATTATAACACATGAAACTAAACATTTCTTCAAGTTTGCCACTTGATTTTATCTTAAACCTCATTTGTATCTTGACGATTACAATCTGCGTTCAAACCTTTCATGATTCTTGAAAACACCTCAATCGAGAGGATGAACCAACTGCACTTTATCTACGGAAGAAAAGATTGATGCATATAGTTATGCACCTGAAAACACTCGGAACCTGAGTAAACATTTAAAACATGTATGTGCTAACTCCTTTGGCGTTATTATTACCGAACATAACTTTGCAATTCTTTTCCAAAGTAGCCAATTTTGTCACAGCTTCAACAAATCAATTTCGATTTTCATTCGGATTAGCCTTATTATAACCTTAATATAAAAGTTTTCCTTTTGTCAAATTACCGGAGAACCGTTTATATCTCACCACGTTAGCAGAAACTTACCAGCAACTTCATTACTCATCGGCGTAAGTCTCTCTGAAGAACCATTATATTTGTTCATTAAAACCCTTTCATATACTCATTCGCATCTTGTAACGAGAATTTCCATACCAATTACCGAGAATCAGCAATCAGTATTTCGAATCTCACAGCGTTCCTACGTCAACAGTTATATATCTATATATAACGTATATCTTCGGGACTGATGAATTTTAATTCGGAATCTCTGAATTCCTGAAAAGCATTCTAGCTTACGAATCAGATCTCTGAGTTCTAAAAAAGCTGATGAAGCAGCGAAAACTGAAGACTGTTTAAACAGTCAAAAGTTTGGTAATAAAGAGCGACATACTGAAAAAGCTCAAAAGTTTTGATACTGAAAAACGAATTGAGCAAACTATGATGGAGGCTATGGACAAATCACAAAGTCTAAAACTGCTTACAAGAATCCAAATGATTCAGTATCTGCTGAAGTCATTAACGAATACCTTGCTCCTGATCCTACACTTTTACGGACAAATATTCATCATCATCCATCGATGTTAGCAATTCTAAAATATCATCGTATCTTTTATCTTCGATATTTCTGAAGATATCTTCATAAACATTCTTGTCCGATATTAATTATCTCTCCTCTCTATCTGTGTTATATCATAAAAGAAACTGTTTTAGTTTCTAAATTCTGAAACCTTCAAGTTTAAAATATGAATGATTTTGAAGTAGTGTTGGAAATTGATGCATGAGTTATTATAATATAATGACACTTAATCAACGTGATTATATTACAGTAAGTCATGCTGAGTTTCTAATGGAACGTGATGATTCACAGATCATAACGTCATCATGTGCCATGTTACACGACTCTTACATTCTATCTAATATATAAACATATCAAGAACATAATTTCTTGATAATTCTATATTTTTCTCTTGAATTATGGTAACTTAACCAATCAAGATCGTGCTAGTATAATCTCTCTCTTAGAACATTAGTCATGTTCATTCGAAACTTCATACCTACGAATTTTGGACCATTATTCGCTTAACTTAAAGTCGAGAAGAGAAAACAAAAGAATGAAGATCTGAAATAAAAATGGGAGTATAAATCACAGTAAATTGGAGAGAGTATTAACTGTGGATGTCAGTGATTACAGAAGGACAGAAGCAGAGACATCGAAATATAAGGGAAGATATAAAACCCAACAACAGCTCAGAAATTACAAACCGTGGATATTAATATGAATAGCAATATAAAGACACGGTATAATTAAGAATAGTATCACCCCAAGGTAATAGTAGAAGTAAACTGATTTTTCTGGTGGAAGATTGAAAAGAAGGATGACAGAAATGATAATTAGAAAAATATCAAGGATTAGAACAGAATTAAGCATTTTCACAATCTTTTGAATTTGGGAATTGAGTATAGGAGTGGTAAAAATAATGGAACAGAAGAAGTTAATTTATAGTAAATTATCTGATAAAGAAATCAGGGCAGATTTCCGCATTTAATTAGAGAGATCCTAATTTCTTTAATCTCGAGGAATCAAATCTTATTCAGATTTCAAAGATTTTCTTTAAGTCCCTTGAATTCCGAAAATCCACCGTGACTACATCAAAAGTTAAATCTCTATCTCAATCTTTTGTGACAGCTTCACTCGTACGCTTCGCATAATCGAATTGTTTTTATCTATATTACTCAATAACGATAAAACTCTAAGTTTCAGCTCTTATGCATCATGAATACATACTTATTGTCAGCCATGACCATCCCAATCAAATTTCGGGACTAAATTTCTTTAACGAGTAGGTACTGTGACGACCCGAAAATTTCCGACCAAATTTAAACTTAATCTTTATATGATTTCGACACGATAAGCAAAGTCTGTTAGGTTGAGTCTCAAAAATTTTGAACTGTTTCATATGTTCAATTGACCTTCGACTATTCCTGACGATTCACGAACAACTGTTTGTAAATAGATATGTATATGTATAATAACTTGAAATACATTAATGAACTATTATGTGATCTAGTTATTATGTAAACTAAATATGATATAATAAAATATATATATATATATATATATATATATATTATTATTATTATTATTATTATTATTATTATTATTATTATTATTATTATATGATATATCATATAGAAAGCATGGGTTAAGTTATTGGGTACAAACAATAAATTTAAACAAGTCGAGGTTACTATAATGCTTTATAGATTAAATGAATTGTATGTTTCTTCTTTTTGGTCCGACTCATGCACCTCACCTAGACACTTCATTATTATTATTTTTTTCTTTTCATTCTCTTCTTTTAAACGGGACATATACATACATGCACTAAATCGGAGAAAAACACATTTCCTTGTTCATTTGTCAAACGTCGGTAGATAGAATACAAAAGAGAGTTCTAGCATCTTTCAACATGTCTTAATTATCATATTTTAATTATTTGAATTATTATTATATTATTATTAATATCATTATATATACCTTGTATGAATGCATCAATAATGAAAACTTTCACCAACCACCACTTGCTGTGATCTCTTTGTCGACAAACATATCCCCAACTTTGACTCCTTTCATACTTCAACACTCAAAGTCACCACTAACTAACTAAATTCTATATATAATATCCTTAAGAGTATATTCAAGAAACAAAATGAAACTATTCTATTTACATACATGAGCATGAATATACATATATCCCATCCACCACTTTCTCTTCACAAACCATCGGTAAAAATCGAGAACACCACCAACCCGTTGCTTTCTGTTTAAAGTAACAATCAATCACCCCACTTGTTAGATGATTGGCTACTAGTACATATATTTTGTTTTCAATGTCTCCCACTATCTATCTAAATTTATCCATCTAAATTTATATATAATATACATATTACATAAAGAGATAACATATACATTCCTACTTACATTATTATTTTTTTTTAGAACCATCAACACATGGGTCGATGTTACAACTGTGAAACCAACACCAATACTACCTACGAACCACCACAAATCATCTCCATTAATCTCTTTTATTGCTACTGCTTTGGTGTCTACTAAGAACCAACAATCATCACCACCTTTCTTAATGAAACCCATCGTCAAATCTTCAACACCCATGATCACCAATAACCCCATCATTATCACCTTTATTATGTTTTTCATTACTGTCACGAGCAGCTGTGTTGCAGCCTATAACCGCCACAAACGACTCAATCAATCTCGTTACATTTTGCTGCTACTATGTATGTTTGCCTGTTGCAGCCGAACCCAAACAACCATCATGAAAACCATCGTAAACTGCTCCTACTATTTGATTATCCTTTCTGTTTTACTGCTTCTTTTCATGAATCAAAACACCACCATCAAACTCATATGAATTTCTGCGACTGCTGTCCACCATTAAATCATCAAACCTGCAACAATAACAATGAAGCCGTTACCTTAAGCTCCTGCATTAATCATATTTTTTATCAAGACTGTGAACGAAGGAAACAATAAAGATGATGTTCGACTGTATTATGCCACTGTTATCGAGTACTAACTGTTGCCCTCTTTTTCTATTTTGAAACCACATCACAGCCACAACAAGACACCACAATAACCATTAATATTACTGTTACTATTTTGGTTTATAAACCATCACCAAATCAAACTATTTATCTTCATCACCATCATCTATCTTCATCTTTACTCACAAGAACACCCAACATGACCCACTATTGAACCATCATCTTAACATGTTCGAACTTCGAACCATCTCTTCTATTGCTGTATTTCCGACAAAACCCACCAACACCAATATTGTTGCCGGCCTCGTTACTGTGGCAATACTTCCTGTTTCAAACTTCAACCCAAATCGAAACCAAAACACATTGAAACCCACTCAAAAATGAACGCCATTATCAACCAAAACCTATTTATGCTGCTGTTTGTTCTCTGTTATTCGCTACTGTTGCTATTAATAATCGAAAACACAAACAAATCATTGACTATAGTCGACTACTACTAAGAACACCCTTCATTACTGTTTGTGTTCAATCCAATTAAAAGTACGGAATACATATTGAGGGATGAAGAAATTAAAAGAATAATTAATGAATCGATTGCTTACCTGAATCAATTGATTGACCGATTAATTGATCGATTAATGAGGGATGATGATTAACGATGATGAAGAAGATTGATAATGATACTGAACGATGATGATGATGAATCAATGACTTACTAAACATTTATGATTTTTTGCTTGATTGATTGTTGAATTACGAATCGAAGAACACTTGATTTTTTTTCTCTCCTGCGTATTGTTCTGCTAACGCGATCTGTTTGAGCCGACAGCCAAAGAAATTCCACTCTTTTTTTAGGTACAGAGGGTGTATTGATTTATTATTATTATTATTATTATTATTATTATTATTATTATTATTATTATTATTATTATTATTATTATTATTATTATTATTATTATTATTATTAATATTATTATTATTATTACTATTATTATTATTATTATTATATATTAATCATTGTTGTTATGATGTTAATTATTATTATTACTAATATTAAAAATGTAATAATTATTATTATTATTATTATCATTATTATTACTAGTATTATACTATTAGTATTAGTATCACTAGCTTTATAAGCATTATTATTAGTGTTAATACTATTAAGTATCATTATTATTATTAATATCACTAAGTATCATTATTATTAATATTTAATATTAGAAATTATCATTTAACGTTACTTTTAGTATTATTAGAAATATGATTATTAAAATTTCTAATACAACTATCATTTTTTATTAAAATTATCATTGTTATTAAAAATATTATTTTTATGAAAACTATTATTTTTATCTTATCATTATTATTATTTTTATTAAAATTATTATTATCATTATCATTATTATAGTATTATTATAATTATGATTTTAACAAAGAAATAATATTTATATAAAAATACATTTAGTGTATATAACATAAGTATATTAATATTTGTTTTTAATATACAAAATGAATATATATAATTTAATGAAACATATAAGTTTATAATATAAAAATGATATTACTAATTATATATAAAATTTGTTCAATTACGATTATATGTTTTAATATATATAATTGATATAGGTTCGTGAATCCGAGGCCAACCCTGCATTGTTCAGTTTCGTCGTATGAATATTTTTACTACAAAATATTGGATAGTGAGTTTCATTTGATCCCTTTTTAAATGCTTTTGCAATATATATTTTTGGGACTGAGAATACATGCTTTTATAAATGCTTTACGAAATAGACACAAGTAATCGAAACTACATTCTATGGTTGGATTATCGAACCGAATATGCCCCTTGTTGAACTTGGTAGCCTAAGAATTGGTGTTTATTATAATTGCCACCAATTGACGCGAATCCTAAAGATAGATCTATGGGTCTTGACAAGCCCCAGTCGGAGAATTTGAACTGCTTTAGTACTTCAATTTATCATGTTCGATGTGAGTCCCGGAATGATGGGGATATTCTATATGCATCCTGTTAAGGTCGGTTACCAGGTGTTCAATCCATATGAATGAATTTTAATTCGCGAGTTACGCGTGACAATATATGAAATCTTGTGGTCTATTAAAATGATGAAAATGAATGATTATGATAAACTAATGAACTCACCAACCTTTTGGTTGACACTTGAAAGCATGTTTATTCTCAGGTATGAAAGAAATCTTCCGCTGTGTATTTGCTCATATTAGAGATATTACTTGGAGTCATTCATGACATATTTCAAAAGACGTTGCATTCGAGTTGTTGAGTTCATCATGATTATTATTAAGTCAATTATAGTTGGATATATTATGAAATGGTATGCATGTCGTCAACTTTCGATGTAATGAAAGATTTTCTTTTCAAAAACGAAGGCAATGTTTGTAAAATGTATCATATAAAGGTCAAGTACCTCGCGATGTAACCAAATGTAATGTATTCGTCCAGATGGATTAGGACGGGTCATTAGACAAGAGAAGAAAGTGAATTTTCTGATAATTCAGATAGTGCGGAAGAATTTATAAAAATTCTGCATGTTAAGCGCAGGCGGCCACTAACACCCTTTCCTCGCCATGGGGATGAGGGTGAAACTTCTGATGCTACGCGCAGAGAAAATGCTCAAAATTTCTTAGCGGATGCTTTTAAAAGCATTGCGCATAAATCAATGCTTTTAAAAGACGGCGTCCAGTCCTTCTTTACTGGACGGCGTCCCCCATTTTGGACGGCGTCCCACTTCACTGAACAGGACTAAAACTGAAACAGGGTCTTACATCTGTACTACAACATCCACCACATACGCGTACATATTCTCAATTTTTGTAGGTCAAGGAGGTTATTTTTCAAATACGCTCAACTGTAACGACTTCTTGAATAGAAGATCTAAGTAAGTTGAACTACAATCAAGCACTGGTTACTTTAAATTTTTATACTTGAGTTTTGAATATATTTTGTGTGAATTATGTTTGTAGGTTTTAATACTGTAACTGGCGTTCAAATTGGTTTGAAGAAAATCTGGTATATAACGCTTGGATTTTGATTGTCAATGTTGGAGCATACAGTAATTTTGAATGAAAGGGTATGTTAAAATTTGTATTTTGTTTAGACGTGTTGTGAAGTGTTGGATTGGTATGGCATAGTTGGTGTAAATTTGATTTCATACTTTATGTCTCAGGTTATGTACTTTAGCACCAATGAATCAAAGAATGTGGTTACATTAATTTAGAAAGTTTCTTTGTCTTTCAGAGTTGAATATCAGTTTTGCATACAAAAACACTCCATAACAAAGCGCTAAGAAGAGAAATTACAAACTTTGTTGGTTATTTAAGATTCAAATTTTGTTTAAATAACGTATTATTTTTAACAATTTTTCCTTTACAATCTCGTGATTTCACGGGTCTCTTCACTAGTATGATTGGTAGTTGGATAAAAATTAAATAAATTAATAATATATAAAAATTAAGGGTTAATTTTGATTGGTTAAAAATCCCCTGACGCCTTTCTTTTTTTTCAGTCAAGTTTGTGACTAACGCCCGTGGGGTGTTACGGGTGACGCCCCGTTAGAGGCGTCAGGGGCGTCAGAACCCTGTAACACGTCACCTGACCCAATTTTTTGACGTCTGGTTATATATGGTCTTAGTATATAGGAGTTAATCTCGAAAGACCTCTTTCATGGTTAATATTAAGGGTATGGACTTCAATATACAAGTGCAAGAAGTGAGACCTTGCAAACTGGCGTTAGACTATACATCTAATCCTATAGTAGGGCATGTCCCTGCTCGTATTAAGCACTAATTACCAAAAGAAAACAAAAAGAAATTTTCAATCCTAGAGTAGGGCAGGTTCATACTCGTATAGTTTCAACCCATTCGGTCAGGTCATGTTATTTTCAGATAAGGGATGGCTACTGACCCATCAAAGATATCAACCATAGTTGAGTGGCCCACACCTAATAATACTTTTAAACAACTAGGAGGTTTCTTTGGGTTAATGTGTTACTATCGTCGTTTCATCAAAGGCCATGCCATGTTAAGCCAACCTTTCAATTCTCTCACTTATGTCCGGCAAAGTAAACCCAAACTCTTCAAAGTAGGTCCAATGAGTTTCTTCACGACCCATATAGGCATTAGACAAGTAAAAGGAATGAGTCCATTGAGTGTAAATCCATAAAGCCCAATAAATAGTAATGGGTCCAACGGGTCTTCTATATAGGTCCAAGTACGGGCCTTGCATTTCAGTTTCAATTTTGTGTTTTCAATTCAGTTTTCAATTTGTGCGTTTTAGTTCGTTTTAGTTTCCAATCTCACGTTTCAGTTTCACTTTCGCATTTCAGTTTTTCGTTTCAGTTTTTAGTTTTGCGTTTCTATTTCAGTTTCAGTTTTGCGTTTCAATTTCCAGTTTCGCGTTTCAGATTTAGTTTTCAGTTTCACATTTCAGATTCAGTTTTCGGTTTTGGGTTTCCATTTCAAACCTTAGTTTCGCGTTTCAGTTTTGCAATTCAGTCTCACGTTTCATTTTCAGCTTCCAGTTTCGCATTTCAGTTTCCAGTTTTGTGTTTCAGTTTCACGTTTCTATTTCAGTTCACGTTTATTTTATCTTTTTTAAGTGATAAATTTTTTAAAGAAATTATAAAAAACTAAAAAAGGTGAAAGAACAAAAAAATGTATCATTCTAAAATTTTATACGAAAAATGGGTCTCGACCCGACCAACCTGTTGGACCCAACCCGTTCAACCCGTTTGAAATTTGAGACGCGTCCGGTCCGACCCATGACCCGTTTGGGTCTCAACCCAACCTGACCCGTTTGCTACGCACACTCACTCTATTATTGAAAAAAAGGATGCCTTCAAATGGTGCGCAGCAGCTGAGGGTTCATTTAAGGCATTAAAACGAGCTATGCAAGAGGGACGACTTTAATAAAGAGTTTGTAACTGAAACCGACTCATCTGGTAGTGGCATTGGAGCGGTTCTTCAACAAGATGGTCTCCTCGTCATTAAAATGAGCTATGGCAAGACAAATAAATAAACTTAAACTGCTCAACAATAATGCAAAGTAGAAATAACAGTTATGTTACTTCTTCATATAACTAACTATTAAAAGCGCACAACAGCAAGAAAGCTTTTAAAATCGTATATATAAGAACATGAAAACCAGATGCATTGACTACCATTGGAGCATGTTCACACTTATCCCTTCAAAAACTTCACTAATATTTCCTTCTAATTAGTGAGTTTAATTACTTTCATTCTAGAATTAACTAATTAAGAGAACAACCATCAGGGACCCAATTTGGTCATCAAGGAACCAGCTTTTCCTCTCAAATGAACTAATATCATCATAATGTCTTTTAACATAACTAAATATCATTGCTAATCACAAAATCACACTATTTAAAAAAACCAAATTTAAACCAAAAAAGCTACACCTACAAACATCCAATCACATATATTTCCAATCTTTAAACACTAAAATCACCAGAATAAAACAACTATAAATTAAAAAAAAAAGAAATAATAATAGTAATAATAATATAATTGTATCCAAGACATTGGCACCAACGTTCCACCACTCTTTAATCTCCCCCTGCTCTTTATCGTTTCACCACTCGCATTAGGGTCATTACCTTTCTTCCTTCCTGCAGCAGATACATATAAACATGATGACTTCAAAATTTGTACACCGATATCTGCTATATGTACATGTTGAATTAACATCTCAAGTCCTAAATGGATTGTCTCTAATATATAAAGTCATAAACATAGCCATGTAAAGTATTGGACCACTGCTTTCAGAGAACTGCATCAAATCATTGAAATGCTCAATGATGTACGTATACCTTAAGACCTCGTCCATTATTTAAATAACAACAAGAATATGTTACATAATGATAGATGAAAGAAATGAAACTAAAGTAATACAACGAATTCACCATCAGGTCAACTTATAGGGGGAAAAGCACATGTAACCACAAAATTGAGTCATTATAGGAATGAGTTAGAAATCTACGCTCTATATATGTACAACCAAATTAATTAAAACACACACACCTTAGCTGCATTCCTCTTCTCTAGCTTTCTTTTTCTCGTCCGCTTGAGTAAGAAAGGGAAGGACCTTGTTGACATAACAAAGTAACTAGGATCCTTTTTCGCACGCAGTCTCCCGTTATTCTTTGTCTCCACCAGTCTTTCATTATCAATATTAAATTTAATATTATTATTATTAGCATGAGGAGATACAAGGCTCTGCACAAATACATGGGCACGAACATACTCAAAACTAGTCTTGGTCAAGTATATACCATGACGACCATTATCATCTTCAATAGCATCCCCCGGCATCCTCAAGCAGTGTACAACATCATACTTATCATCATCATCACACTCAAACACCTGCCAAGACTTGTTGTTTCTATTCATTACCCATGTCTTAAAGGAATTGGCTTCATGACGATAGAAGAAAGGCTCAGGATCGTAATATATGCACAGACATCCTCTGATAATGACAAGATTGTGACATTTACTACGTTCATGTAAATACATAGGATGATCTGGTTGAGGTATTTCTTTGAGCTCGTCTCGAGATAAATCTAAAGAAATAATCACCCTTTCCTTTTTGTTTGACCTAAACCAGTAAAGGGCCCCATCAAATAAAGCAGCAGTTGTAGACCAACTGTTCTGATACTTAACTTCTCCAACAAATTTCCAAGTATTAGATTTCAATGTCAAGACATAAAACTGTGTGAGCTGTTTATCCTTGTTCATCACGAACCCAACTACAACCTTGTAATCGTCTAATAACGAATCATAACCGAAACCCCAACATAATTTAGACCTATACCATCTTTCACATAAAGGGAAAGTGGTCAGTCGTTTGACCTGCCTAGTCAAAGGATTGGTTACAATAAGTTTGGTTTGTTTAGGGGATAAGCAAACAAGGCCATTACAAGAACCAATAATATGAAAACCATACATGTAATAATCACTATCCACGTGTATTTTCGTAGGCCTAGCAATTCTTCTATCTCTAAGTTTATTATTATTTCGATCATTGTTGTGAGAACGCTTTAAATGAGATTTAACAAAAGAGGTACTGGAAATTAAATAATACCATGACTTACAAACACTTTTGCATTCGATTATATCTTCAACGTCCAATCGTATCAGTATCTGCTCCAGCACATCGGTCCCAACCTCCATTTTCACTCAAACCCTAAATTGAATTTACCAGGTTCACGAAACTATTCGTGAGATCGCGAGCTTGAATTTTACTTTTTTGTAACCCTAGATGATTTACCAGTTTAACGAAACTATTCGTGAGATCGCGAGCTTGAAGCTTATTTTTAAACCCTAGACTAGATATTTTATGAATATACTTTTTTAACCCAAATTTCATAATCAACGGAGATTTGTAATTTGTAAAGCTTCCCCCCCCCCCCCCCCCCCCCCCCCACCCAAAAAAAAAATCCCCCAAAAAAAAAAAAAAATTAAAAGCAAATTTTTCTAATAAATTTTGGTGATTTTAGTGTTATGTGAAGCAATCTCTAATGTTCTAAAACGGATTTAAAGAGTGTAGAGTATACGTTCGTTAAAGAGCTAAAGAAATAACTTGAGTTTGATTGTGGTTTATTGATGAAAACAAACCAAAGTGACCGTACAGGTGTAAGGTGTGTCACACCATATAGGTGAGAGGTGTGCCGCTCTAAAGGGAAATTGCGCCGGACCATTTAACTAAAAATTACAAATTCGACATCAGAAGTTGATGGGTGATTTTCGATGTTATCATGTACGACGCACCACTCCATGGTGCGACACTCCTTGTGGCTGGTTGAGGTGCGCCACAACTCTACTATGATGCGCCACACCATAATGATGGTGCTCTAGAAAAGTGGCAACTTTTGCCCAAACGTTTTGCAACGTTTCATAAACGGTTACATGGTGTAACTGGATGTTTTAGGACATGTTTAAGGGCTTTATTAGGATACTAATGCACCCTTTAATACATGTCTATTTTCAAGGGTTGTGTCCTTTGATCATAACCAATTTTGAAAGGTTGCAACATTTCGTTGCATCTTTTGACCCATTATCAGTATAAACCTTCATTCATTAAAGAAATGTTCCAGAAATTTGACATTTCTAAGCCTACTTTCATTACTCAAACTTTCAGATTATACTTTCTATAATTGCAAGGAACAATTATCTTTTGGTCAAGACGATTGTTCATACTAATTTTATCCTAATCGTGATTTCGTGATACCCGTAACCAAGTGAGTCGAAATATTCTATTAAGAAAGTGACACCATGATTCTAGTATCAATCCGGTTACAGGTTCTCAATCCACTATTCACATATATCTAGCAATAAAATAAATAGTACAACAACAACAAAATGATAGTTTCTTAATCCAAGTCATTTTATGTATTAGTTTTTTCTTTGCTTGGTAATTAATTCAATTTCAATTTAGTGCGTAAAATGATAGTTGCAATTAAAATATAATTTAACTGTTGGGAAATTACGGTCTCACTAATTCTCACCACCCCAACCCAACAATAATAGTAAAGAAATAAGAACAATACACAACACAAGATTTAACGTGGAAACTCCAAAACAGGAGAAAAACCACCGGCCCCCAAAGAGAGAAATACACTATATCACAAATTGTTACAATGATATAGACGACTCTCTTAAGCCAACTACACTCTCCAAAATATTTAACTAATACAACTCTCAAACAAGGGTAAGAAAGAAAGAAATAATCAAACACTTAAAGTGTATTGATTGGTGCAATTTGGAAGTGAGGCTTAACACTCCTTTTATAACCAAGTCACCCCCTCCCACTTCTTCCTCCCACCTATGTGGGATAACATCCATTCACAAATACAAAGCAACTATATCCATTTCTTCTAACCAAAACTATAACCAACAAATCTCCACCTTTTGGATAGAAGCAGATAACCATGCTTCCACTTTGCAAAAGAAACCGACGTAGATGCTTCCTCGACGACAACTTCAAGATCCTCATCTTCATGCCGCTGACATTACCTCTAACTCAAGAAATAAAAATTGCATCTTCATCGAACATTGTCAAGACCGACAATCATTGTCATCACAGACAATCATAACTCTTAACAATAATTATCATACTCCACCATTAAGAGTATAGCACTTAGAATATCACATTTCAAGCATTTCACCTCGGCACATGTTGTTGAACAACCAGCTGAAACTTTATGGTGCAACTTCCTGTTTGGCTTTCCCTGGAAGTTTCATCAGCTACAACATCAGTTTCCACCACACAACCTGCATCAATGCCAAACCAATGCCCATGTGCAATTGTGGAACCGCTAACGAACATCCCTTTCCATGGTGGCGCGGACACACCATGAGGATGGTGTGACTTCAGAGGAATTCGTCACTCTCCGTAACAACGGAGACAATGTTAGCGTCTTTGGAACTATTTGCCGGATTAGCTCCACCTGGACAATTAACCCTTACATGCCCAGTCTTCTCGCACCTCCAGCATACCAGATTCTTCCCAGAGTTTCTCTTTCGCCTATTCGAACACAACACTATCCTCTCTCCTGATGACGAGACCCCGTTACCTTCCAGTCTTTTCTCCTCGGCTAGGAGCTTGCTAGTAACGTCTTCAAACTTCAGAGTTTTCTTCCCATACATCAAAATAGGTTTCATGTGTTCATAAGATGATGACAAAGATAATAACAACCTCAAAGCTTTATCTTCATCATCCACTTTAACTCTAATAGCTTCAAGTTTCGAAACAATACCATTCAAAATGCTCAGATGATCTGAAATCTTTGAACCCCCATCCATACGCAAAGTATGAAATTGTTCTTTAAGACACAACCGATTTGAGATGCCCTTGCCCTGGTACAACTGCTCTAGTTTAACCCAAAGCTCATTTGCCGTTGATAACCCGTGCACATTTGCAAGCACGTTCTTTGCAAGACACAAACGAATCGCGCTTACTGCCCTCAAATCCATATCATCCCATTCTTCTTCATCGAACTTACTGCTAGAATCACTGCCGGAAACAAAGGTGGGTTTACCTTTCAATGCCTTGTGTAACCCGGACTGAATCAAAACATCCTTGACTTGAACCTGCCATAAGTCAAAATTGATCCTCCCATCAAATTTCTCTACATCAAACCTCATTGGACTGAACTTCGACATCGTATCCGTATCCTATAAACAACACTTTCTCTGATTTTGCTCACGTTTCGAATAGTCAAAAGATGTAGCAGGTAGCCAGGACCCTTTAAATCGGAAATCCACAACTCGCCACTAACAAATCCAACTATTACTACGAATCAGAAAAAATATTGTCTAACCAGATACCCTATACGATCAATAGAACTCGTTTCTGACGTGGACGATCCACTCCCGTGGCAACCACAGAGCATACTCCGACTCCTATAACCGAGACCCCCGTCAAACCTGACGCTCTGATACCAGTTGTTGGGAAATTACGGTCTCACTAATTCCCACCACCCAGCCCAACAATAATAGTAAGGAAATAAGAACAATACACAACACAAGATTTAACGTGGAAACTCCAAAACAGGAGAAAAACCACCGGCCCCCAAAGAGAGAAATACACTATATCACAAATTGTTACAATGATATAGACAACTCTCTTAAGTCAACTATACTCTCCAAAATATTTAACTAATACAACTCTCAAACAAGGGTAAGAAATAAAAAAATAATCAAATACTTAAAGTGTATTGATTGGTGCAATTTGAAAGTGAGGCTTAACACTCCTTTTATAACCAAGTCACCCCCCTCCCACTTCTTCCTCCCACCTATGTGGGATAATATCCATTCACAAATACAAAGCACCTATATCCATTTCTTCTAACCAAAACTATAACCAACATTAACATCTTGTAATTTTCTTTAAACTTTTTTAGTGGTATTCTTTTTATCCATGTCATTTTATACGTATTTCCATTTCCATGTGACATATTATTTGACTTGAGTAATTTAACATACAAATCTTTTTTTATTGTGTTCATCATATCCAGATGGATTCATCATAACCAGTAGCGGTCAAGATAGAAGACAAACATAATAGAAGGCAAAAACTAATTTTTGAAGTAAGATCGTCATTACCAGTAGGAGTCAAGATCAAAGACAAAAACTAATTTTTTGATTGACAAACAAGTTCCAAGCGAAGACAAGATCCATTTCAATCGCTTGGTGATGGTATGACAATATATTAGTGTAAAATGCGAGCTTAACTGAACACACAACACATCTGCACGCAATGCAACTCCCTCCGTCTCATATTAATAGTCCGCAGACAAAAAACACACAGTTTAAGAAAATATCATAAAAGTACTGTACTTTCTGTTTACTTTCCAGTTTTACCCTTACCTTTTGTTTTTCTTTTAATCTTATCCACATACATTAAGGGCATAATAGAACTTAAACTTCTTATTCCTTTCTATTTATAAAAGTGGACTATTAATTTGGGACATCTCAAAATGGAATACTGGACTATTAGTATGGGACGGAGGGAGTATATGTTATGAATACACACCAACTGTTTGCAAAAAATCGAAGTGTATAGTTGCAACCGATTCGGCCAGGTCATGTTATTTCGGATAAGGGGTGGCTACCGTCCTATCAAAGATATCAGCCATGGCCGAGTGGCCCAAACCTAATACTCTTAAACAACTAAGAGGTTTCTTTGGGTTAACGTGTTACTATTGCCTTTCATCAAAAGCTATGCCATGATAAGCCAACCTCTCAATCTATTATTCAAAAAACGATGCCTTCAAATGGTGTGCGGTGTTGAGTGTGGAGAGCTTCACACAAAGAAGGAAAAATGGGGACCCTCGCCAAGCGCGAGGATGAGGTCACCAAACGTGATGCAGGGTGTCAAGACGCGAAGAAAGTGATCGAGCATTTCAAGAATTTTGAAGAATAGGGAATCATGGATCACGATGGGCATGTCGCCAAACGCGACATCTGTCTTGGCCAGCAAGTCAGGAGATTTGTTTCCTTATCTGTTTAACTCTATATTATGTAACTCTAGCCTCCTGTGTTTATGTGTGAACGAAAATAATAATAAAAAATTCTCTGGTTGCGACCATAGACTAAACCCTTCTATGCGTTTGGAGTTGAAATATAACCACATTAAATTCATGTATCGTGTACATTATTTATTTTGTTTATGCTTGTTCAATTATTCGTTTGTTGTTGTGTGGGTTGAATATTACTATCGACTTAGATTAATTAAGTAGTTAGGTTTGTTAGATGGTGAAACCGCTTCCACAAGTGTATGAATTCGTTTGTTGTTGTGTGGGTTTGAAGCGTTGTTTAGATAGGTAAGATAATTAGGTTATTCTTTGGAGGTAGTCTTGAAAGTCATCTGTAGAGGACGGTTTTGAGAGGAGATATTTCCAGGAAATCCGAGTGTAGGATTTGAGTTCTCGTTCTTCGAGGACCAGTCTGAAAGAAAGATCGAGCTATCAAATTCGGAGTTTCGGGAGCTGTTGCAGAATAAAATTCATAGCGGGTTCGTTAACCATTAAATCTCCATGATATTTTTATTATAGATAGTAGACACGTAGATCTAGATGCGATCGAAATTTGGTAGTGATCGAACTGTTCAATTGGAAGATATGATTTTTCAAATTAGCTGCCACTTAGGAAAAATTCTTTATGGTTTGATTGCGCATCTGTGAGAGAAAAAATCATCGTCGGTTCGTCTACTGCTGTATTGATATTGTAGTGACCCGAACTTTTCCATGTTTATATATATTAATTGAGATTGATATTTACATGATTAAATGTTTCCAACATGTTAAGCAATCAAACTTGTTAAGACTTGATTAATTGAAATATGTTTCATATAGACGATTGACCACCCAAGTTGACCGGTGATTCACGAACGTTAAAACTTGTAAAAACTACACGATGACATATATATGGTTATATATATAGTTAACATGTTTTTATTATAAGTATGTATCTCATTAGGTATTTTAACAATGAGTTATATACATAAAAATGAGACTATTAATTTAAGAAACTCGAAAACGATATATATAACGATTATCGTTATAACAACGTCTTACTAGGTACATATGAATCATATTAAGATATTGATACACTTGGTTAATTATGTTAAATGATAAGTAAATATATTATTAAGTGTATTAACAATGAAATACATATGTAAAAATAAGACTACTAACTTAATGATTTCGAAACGAGACATATATGTAACGATTATCGTTGTAACGACATTTAACTGTATATACATCATACTAAGATATATTATATATCATAATATCATGATAATATAATAATTTAACATCTCATTTGTTATAATAAACAATGGGTTAACAACATTCAACAAGATCGTTAACCTAAAGGTTTCAAAACAACATTTACATGTAACGACTAACGATGACTTAACGACTCAGTTAAAATGTATATACATGTAGTGTTTTAATATGTATTCATACACTTTTGAAAGACTTCAAGACACTTATCAAAATACTTCTACTTAACAAAAATGCTTACAATTACATCCTCGTTCAGTTTCATCAACAATTCTACTCGTATGCACCCGTATTCGTACTCGTACAATACACAGCTTTTAGATGTATGTACTATTAGTATATACACTCCAATTATCAGCTCTTAGCAGCCCATGTGAGTCACCTAACACATGTGGGAACCATCATTTGGCAACTAGCATGAAATATCTCATAAAATTACAAAAATATGAGTAATCATTCATGACTTATTTACATGAAAACAAAATTACATATCCTTTATATCTAATCCATACACCAACGACCAAAAACACCTACAAACACTTTCATTCTTCAATTTTCTTCATCTAATTGATCTCTCTCAAGTTCTATCTTCAAGTTCTAAGTGTTCTTCATAAATTCCAAAAGTTCTAGTTTCATAAAATCAAGAATACTTTCAAGTTTGCTAGCTCACTTCCAATCTTGTAAGGTGATCATCCAACCTCAAGAAATCTTTGTTTCTTACAGTAGGTTATCATTCTAATACAAGGTAATAATCATATTCAAACTTTGGTTCAATTTCTATAACTATAACAATCTTATTTCAAGTGATGATCTTACTTGAACTTGTTTTCGTGTCATGATTTTGCTTCAAGAACTTCGAGCCATCCAAGGATCCATTGAAGCTAGATCCATTTTTCTCTTTTCCAGTAGGTTTATCCAAGGAACTTAAGGTAGTAATGATGTTCATAACATCATTCGATTCATACATATAAAGCTATTTTATTCGAAGGTTTAAACTTGTAATCACTAGAACATAGTTTAGTTAATTCTAAACTTGTTCGCAAACAAAAGTTAATCCTTCTAACTTGACTTTTAAAATCAACTAAACACATGTTCTATATCTATATGATATGCTAACTTAATGATTTAAAACCTGAAAACACGAAAAACACCGTAAAACCGGATTTACGCCGTCGTAGTAACACCGCGGGCTGTTTTGGGTTAGTTAATTAAAAACTATGATAAACTTTGATTTAAAAGTTGTTATTCTGAGAAAATGATTTTTATTATGAACATGAAACTATATCCAAAAATTATGGTTAAACTCAAAGTGGAAGTATGTTTTCTAAAATGGTCATCTAGACGTCGTTCTTTCGACTGAAATGACTACCTTTACAAAAACGACTTGTAACTTATTTTTCCGACTATAAACCTATACTTTTTCTGTTTAGATTCATAAAATAGAGTTCAATATGAAACCATAGCAATTTTATTCACTCAAAACGGATTTAAAATGAAGAAGTTATGGGTAAAACAAGATTGGATAATTTTTTCTCATTTTAGCTACGTGAAAATTGGTAACAAATCTATTCCAACCATAACTTAATCAACTTGTATTGTATATTATGTAATCTTGAGATACCATAGACACGTATACAATGTTTCGACCTATCATGTCGACACATCTATATATATTTCGGAACAACCATAGACACTCTATATGTGAATGTTGGAGTTAGCTATACAGGGTTGAGGTTGATTCCAAAATATATATAGTTTGAGTTGTGATCAATACTGAGATACGTATACACTGGGTCGTGGATTGATTCAAGATAATATTTATCGATTTATTTCTGTACATCTAACTGTGGACAACTAGTTGTAGGTTACTAACGAGGACATCTGACTTAATAAACTTAAAACATCAAAATATATAAAAAGTGTTGTAAATATATTTTGAACATACTTTGATATATATGTATATATTGTTATAGGTTCGTGAATCAACCAGTGGCCAAGTCTTACTTCCCGACGAAGTAAAAATCTGTGAAAGTGAGTTATAGTCCCACTTTTAAAATCTAATATTTTTGGGATGAGAATACATGCAGGTTTTATAAATGATTTACAAAATAGACACAAGTACGTGAAACTACATTCTATGGTTGAATTATCGAAATCGAATATGCCCCTTTTTATTAAGTCTGGTAATCTAAGAATTAGGGAACAGACACCCTAATTGACGCGAATCCTAAAGATAGATCTATTGGGCCTAACAAACCCCATCCAAAGTACCGGATGCTTTAGTACTTCGAAATTTATATCATATCCGAAGGGTGTCCCGGAATGATGGGGATATTCTTATATATATGCATCTTGTTAATGTCGGTTACCAGGTGTTCACCATATGAATGATTTTTATCTCTATGTATGGGATGTGTATTGAAATATAAAATCTTGTGGTCTATTGTTACGATTTGATATATATAGGTTAAACCTATAACTCACCAACATTTTTGTTGACGTTTTAAGCATGTTTATTCTCAGGTGATTATTAAGAGCTTCCGCTGTCGCATACTTAAATAAGGACAAGATTTGGAGTCCATGCTTGTATGATATTGTGTAAAAACTGCATTCAAGAAACTTATTTTGTTGTAACATATTTGTATTGTAAACAATTATGTAATGGTCGTGTGTAAACAGGATATTTTAGATTATCATTATTTGATAATCTACGTAAAGCTTTTTAAACCTTTATTGATGAAATAAAGGTTATGGTTTGTTTAAAAATGAATGCAGTCTTTGAAAAACGTCTCATATAGAGGTCAAAACCTCGCAACGAAATCAATTAATATGGAACGTTTTTAATCAATAAGAACGGGACATTTCAGATATGAAATTTAAAATTTGGACCGGAGCTGCTACACATAGGGATCTAAGTAAGGTAAAAATTTGGTGATTATCGGACAGTTGGATTTTCATATATGTTTTCTCGATTTTGTTGCAGTTTTAGGATGAAATTTTCGTGTTTGATGAAGCGAGTGCGATACTGTTTGTCTTGTGAAACTCTGGGGAGATAAGAGCTGGCTTTTTGGGGATAGATTGTTACAGAAGTCCATGAGGGTGGTTTCTCTCGGGTGAGGGTGGTAGGGAAACGAACGGGACGCATCAATTTGGAAATCAACAATGGGAGTTATCGGGGAAGTTTGTTACTTACGGGGTTGAAACGGGATGACCAAAGGTTTTGGTCGGATATTTCAGGGTTTGTGGAATATGCGGGCGAGTTTGAGCTTCTTTCACTAAGGAAATTGGTTTTCGAAGGGTGTCGTATAGAACTTGTTCGACCGGTGTTAGGGTTTAGTTGATGGTTGGTTCAACAAATCGAACGGTTTCTTCAAGGGTGATCAATTAGGATTCTTTAGGTGATGAATGGGGTGAATAATCTTATAAGTTTATCGACCCGTTCATATCGATTATAAACGATTCACAATAGTTGATTTCATTGCGAGGTACTTGACCCCTATATGATACATTTTACAAACATTGCATTCATTTTTAAAAGACAAACTTTCTTTACATCGAAAGTTGACGGCATGCATACCATTTCATAATATATCCAACTATAATTGACTTAACAATAATCTTGATGAACTCAACGACTCGAATGCAACGTCTTTTGAAATATGTCATGAATGACTCCAAGTAATATCTCTAAATGAGCAAATGCACATCGGAAGATTTCTTTCATACCTGAGAATAAACATGCTTAAAAGTGTCAACCAAAAGGTTGGTGAGTTCATAGGTTTATCATAAACAATTATTTCAATAGACCACAAGATTTCATTTTCGGTTTCAAAACACTCGTAAGTGTATAAAATCCATTCGTATGATGAACACCTGGTAACCTACATTAACAAAAGGCATTAAAAATATCCCAAAGGATAAATAGAACCACTAGTCTGTAGAGAATATATCGACAGAACCACTCGTCTGTAGAGGATAGATCGACAGAACCACTAGTCTGTAGAGAACAGAACCACTCGTCTGTTAGAGAATTTATCTATCATTCGCTTCAATTAGTGGCAATTATAATAAAAACTAATTCTTATTTTACCAAGCTAATATAGGTGTTACCCGGTATAATAATTCAACCATAGAATGTAGTTTTAAGTACTTGTGTCTATTTCGTCAAACATTTATAAAAGCAGCGCATGTATTCTCAGTCCCAAATATATATATTGCAAAAGCATTTAAAAAGGGAGCAAATGAAACTCACAATACGATATTGTGGCAAAATATGCATACGACGAAACTGAACAATGCAGGGTTGGCCTTGGATTCACGAACCTATATCATTTGTATATTTATTAATATACATAGTTGTAATCGAACAATATATATATAAATTTATTAGTTATATACTTTTTATATTAATAATATATATATGTTTCATATATTCATTTTGTTATATAAAATATTAATTTTCATTATGTTATATGTGTTAAATATATTTTTAATATATATATATATATATATATATATATATATATATATATATATATATATATATATATATATATATATATATCATTTGTATATAGATAATAGTAGTCAAAATAATATTAATAGTGGTAAAAATGATAGTAATTATAATATTTAATATTACTAATGAGATAATAATGTTAATAATTCTATTAATGATAATAATAATGATATTAATAATTATAATTGTAAAATATTAATTTTACTGTTAATGTTAGTTGTGCTACTGATTTTGGTAATCACATAATAATAATACTCATGATAATAATAATACTTATGTTAATATTAATAATTCTGTTATTTATAAAAAGATACTAATACTAATATTTATGAAAATAATAATAATTTGTATTATTTTTGTAACAGACTGAAACCTGGGCTAGTTGTAAATGGACTATTTTGCCCTTAGGATTTTATTATGTGTTTTATATGCTTTTATTTTAAGTTAATGTTTATTGTTATTTTATTATTTGATTAAGACCAGTTTGTGACAAGGGTCACAGAACAGGTTTGCTTATTTAATTTGGACTTCATTAGGGTGGCCTAACGAGGTACGTAAGATATCAGATAACTGATAAATACCCGTATGTGATGGGGTATTGTGTTTAACACAAATATATAAGCCTTGACCAGCTCATTTTGTGATGTTTCCAGAAAATTCATTTCCTCTCTCTCTATACCTAACTTCACCATCTTCATCTTAACCCTAAATCATTTGATCTCGAATTGAAGCTTGATTTTGGTGTCAAAATGTTCCTTGTGTCATTGTGATTCTAACAAGGTAAGCTTTGTAGGATTTCATGATCAAATCTGTGATTAATTGGGTTTTTAAGTTAGTTTTTGTTAAAATGGGGTTTTGTGTCAAATTGGTAGAAATTGATGCTGTTTGTGTTTGAATGTTGTGGGTTTATGTTCCAAAAAGTTTAGTGTACGAGTTGTGTTCAGTTTTGAGGTAAAAAACGTGTCTAAAGTCGAGATTTGGTGATTTTGGGTGGAAACCCGTCACTTTGCTGTTGTTGCAGCTAATGAACTACCTTCGGCCGATGGTCGTTGACCATCGACCGATGGTGAGGGACGATCGGCCGGTGGACAGACCTTCGACCGATAGTGTATGACTTCTGACCAGCGGATGTAATTCTGACGATCGACCGATTGGGGAAGACCATCGACCGATGGTGTGTTGACGATCGGCCGATGGATGGGACCATCGACCGATGGTCTTTGGCAGTGAAATTTTTACTAAGTGTTGATTTATAGCCGTTATGCTGTCCGCGTGTTTTTATGATTTTCAGGATGTAAATTTTGAAAATGCATAAGTGTTAGGTGGACTTTTAGCGGCGCTTTTTGTGACTGATTTTCTGTATTGTGCTGTTTTGTGTTAATGGACAGAAACTAACTTGATTTGCCTTATGTTCAGGTGATAAGGATAAGGAAGCCGCTCAGTGATAGATTATCTGAGCTAGTTGCTGGTATTCGGTGAGTGGGTCTATCTCTGGATAGAGTTTAAGTAGCATATCATGCTACTGTGGTTGACTCTTTTACCATGCATAGTGTAGAAATTGCCATGATGGAATAATATAGTATGCTTAATGTTGTATGTGAATTATGTGTACACTTTGTAATTGACACCAGTAGGGCCTAGGGAGACTGGGGACTCGAGACCGTGCCTAGGAGAGGTACGAGTCCGTATGAGGTCAACCGTGCCTATGGGAGGTTGGGTCCATAGGCTACTGATTGTGGAGTATAGTGTGAACGATGCATCCCCTGCATCTGGATAACTATACTGTGAATTGAGTAGCAGGGACTATCGGTAGACTCAGTCCCGATCAGCTGAGAGTCGCATGCTCGTACAAGCCGCCGATCCTCGTATTGTCTTATTGTATGTTAGTTGGTAGTTAGCATGTGTTGCTGTTAGTATTTAGCTTGTGTGTGGCTTAAGCTATATCTGTTAGATAGATTCCATTCACTTAGCGGTGCGCTAATCCCCCACATATTCTCCCCTTGCAGGTTTTAGCTACTGCTAGTCGAGATGGATGCTGTTGCAGAAGACATGTTAGACAACACTACTCTGATGTGGACTTTTGTTTAAATCATGTTTTGTAATAACGTAACACCGTTGTGTAAACTTAAACTTAATTTCTCAGATTAATGTAATGACGTGACCTATACTGTGTTTATTAATAAAGTCTTCCGCTGTGTTTTAAAAAAAAATAATGGCCGGTGTTACAATTTTCATAATGATAATAATCATAATCATAATTTTGATAATAATACTAAAATGGTAAAAATTTTGTTTTTAGTAATACTTATAATAATACTAATGATAATATTAATAACATTACTACTTAATAATAATACTGGGAATGATAATAACCTTAGTAATAACAATAATAATAATCATATTTGTAATTTCAATTATGATAAATAATAAATGGTAACTAATACTTATTTTAGTAATAATAATAATAATAATAATAATAATAATAATAATAATAATAATAATAATAATAACTATAATACTAGTATTAATAACAATCATTAATAATAATAACAATAATAATATAATAATCATAATAATAAATATAATGATAATAATAATGAATAATTAAATACTACCTTAATAAATAGGCTGTTAAACAAATATCGCCCCAGCTCGGGCTCGAACTCTTGACCTCCCGCTCACCCGCTTAACAACTTAATCATCACTCATTCTGCTGTCTTTATGTTTTAATACACACTCGATTTAAATATAACCCGTATAAAATTATCATCATCTTCATCAAGTTACTCAGTCGACCAGAGATCCATCCAACCTCAAATTAAAGTTTGATTTATGTTTGAAACATAAATAGATACGACGTATTTGTAATTAACAGACACAATTAAAAGAAAAAAAATTAAACAGATTACAGCAGCTGTAACTGTCGCGAAAATAAATAATTGGAACTCAAATCTTGATTTCGATTTTAAAGCAGTTTTAGCTTGATAATGCTAAAAACGAACATATATTTCATAGCATTATCCTTCAAGAAAGACAAGCTTTTGGTTGCAATTGTTCTATTTACAAGTGATATTCGTTTAAATAATAAAAGGTGAAGACAAAAGACAGATTCGACGATTTGAAGACGCAAACGACCAAAAAGCTAAAAAGTACAAAGTACAATCAAAGTGGTTCAAATTATTGATGAGAAACGTCTAAAAATTACAAGAGTACAAGCCGCAAAATGTAAAGTACAAGATATTAAATCATGCAAAAGGACGTTCGAAAATCCGGAACCGGGACATGAACCAACTATCAACGCGCGACGCATCGGACCTAAAATTACAAGTCTACTATGCACAAGAATATAATATAATATATATATAATTATATAAAATTATATATATTATATTATATATTATTATAATACGTCGACAAACTAGAAAACAAAGTGATTGAGCTGGATCCAGCTGGCCATGCGATCGCATGGCCTGGCTGCCTTATACCCATGCGATCGCATGGCAAGGAAATGGTGGCCAGGTTCTATAAAAGGCGCCAGTTTCAGTCGAGTTACACACACCTAATTCAATCTTCTCCCTAACTCTCTCAATATATATATATATATATATATATATATATATATATATATATATATATATATATATATATATATATATATATATATATATATATATATATATTATATTTATAATTTTAATTTCAATTTAAGATTATTAATAATAATAAGGTTATGGTAGCGAATGTTGTAAGTTTGTAAGTCGAAATTCTGTCCGTGTAACACTACGCGATTAATACTCATTGTAAGTTATGTTCAACCTTTTTAAATTAATGTCTCGTAGCTAAGTTATTATTATGCTTATTTAAATCGAAGTAATCGTGATGTTGGACTAAATATTAAAGACGGGGTTATTGGGCTTTGTACCATAATTGGGGTTTGAACAAAAGACCGACACTTGTGGAAATTGGACTATGGGCTATTAATGGGCTTTATATTTGTTTAACTGAATGATAATTTGTTAATTTAATATAGAGATTTACAATTTGATGTAATTATAAATAACCACATACACTCGATCGGACACGATGTGCGGGATATTTATAAGTACTAATAATCGTCCATTTAACCGGACACGGGGATGGATTAATAGTAAATGGACTTATTAAAACAGGGGTAGATTACGTACAAGGACACTTGGCATAATTGTTAACAAAGTATTAAAACCTTGGGTTACACGCAGTCGATATCCTAGTGTAATTATTAAACAAAGTATTAAGACCTTGTTACAGTTTAAGTCCCCAATTAGTTGGAATATTTGACTTCGGGTATAAGGATAATTTGACAAGGACACTCGCACTTTATATTTATGACTGATGGACTGTTATGGATAAAAACCAGATGGACATATCGAATAATCCAGGACAAAGGACAATTAACCCATGGTAATAAATTAAAATCAACACGTCAAACATCATGATTACGGAAGTTTAAATAAGCATAATTCCTTTATTTTATATTTCATCGCACTTTTATTTACTGTCATTTTATTTATCGTACTTTAAATTAATGCACTATTATTTATCGCACTTTTAATTATCGTCATTTACTTTACGCTTTAAATTTATTTATATTTATTTTTAATATTTTACATTAGGTTTTAATTGTGACTTAAGACATAAAATCGACAAACCGGTCACTAAACGGTAAAAACCCTCTTTTTATAATAATAATAATAATAATATTACTTATATATGTATATATATATATATATATATATATATATATATATATATATATATATATATATATATATATATATACAAATATAGTTTTAAAAATATAGCATTAAACTTGGCTAGCTCCCTGCGGAACGAACCGGACTTACTAAAAACTACACTACTCTATGATTAGGTACACTGCCTATAAGTGTTGTAGCAAGGTTTAGGTATATCAATTCTATAAATAAATAAATAACTTGTGTAAAATTGTATCGTATTTAATAGTATTTCGCAGTAAAAATAATAACTATTTTGTATACACCACGCATAACATCAAGTATTTTTGGCGCCGCTGCCGGAGAACACTCAAACACCAAAGCGAAACGCTATAAAAAAAGATTTTTATTAAGTCTTAATTTACTTTTGTAAAAATACGTTTTAAATATTAAAAATACAAAAACATAAAAAGAAAATAATAATATATATCTATTTAAGTGTTTTAAAAAAATAAATAAATATCTTTTATAAAAAGTATAAAAGTATATTTTTTAGTTCTTAAAAATATAATTTATATAATTATTTTGTAAAATTAAAAATAAAATTATAAATTAAAAACATAAAAAAAAGTAATTAAAATAGAAATTGGGCCGAACCTGAATTTAGCCCGAAACATTTCTGGTAAACTGGTTCATGCGACCGCATGAAACCATAGGCCAATAACCATGCGACCGCATGGTTAGACTGGACAGGTCTGATCCCTAAATCATAATTACGCATAGGGTTTTATTATTTATTATTATTAATATTTAACCTAATTAGGGTTTTATTAATTAATATATATTTAAGTATAGTTTTAATATAATTTGTAACTTTAAGTTTAATTAATTGTTATAAATTATATAGACTAATATTTTTATATACTAATAATATAAAAATTTTATTTTATATAAAATTTTATTTTTATCATTTTTAGATTATATCCTTTTATAATTTGTATCTTTTTATTATTTAGTATGTAGTCTTTATAATTATCGTTCGTAACTAGTTTTAAACTTAGTATTTTGCCATAGTAGCTCTAGATTTTTGGACTTTGCCGTAAAATCCCTTAAGTGCTTTTTCTTTAGATTAAGATTTAGACGCTTTAGAATTCTACGACGTCGCTTATCGCTTTAGTATTTAATAGATTTTAGTGCCTTTTTAAGTTATTGCCGTTTTGGATATAGAATTCATTTTAAGCTTTAATACCTTTAGGAGTAAGTTTTAATTTTTAGTTTTTAGACTTTTAAGTTTCGACGTTTTTCTTTCTTATTTTTATTTTTCGACCTTTTATTTTTTGACGTTTTACGACGCACTCTTTTTCTTTCTTATTTCTCGACGCTCTAGTTCTTTAGGACATAGAATTTTCTTTATTTTCTTTAAACTTCGACGAAAAATTATTTTAAGCGGTTAAATTGATAGACATCCAAAATTTTCTGATTCGTAGTAATAGTTGGGTTTGTTACTGGTGAGTTGTGGACTTCCGATTTAAAGGGTCCTGGCTACCTGCTGCATCTATTGGCTATTCGAAACGTGGGCAAAATCAGAAAAGTCTATTAATTTGATAACTTATATAATTTTTATCTTTATAACTAATAAGATATTCAGTGAATGCACCGAGCAAAACGTTCACCACCTTTCATACGTTCACCACCTGTAACTCGTTCAAAACATCTAGCCAACATTGTCGCCGTTGATTTTTCTTTAGAATCGTCATCTAGTCGACCAAGTACTCCGATTCAAATTTCCGATAATCCATTTTTTGAACCCGACCTCACAATTGAGAATCCGAAGGATATTCAGGGACAATTCAGAGATCCTGAACCACTAATCATTCCTCCTGAACCACAAATCACTCATCCAGAGATTGTCGAGGAAGAAACCATTAAAACATAATCCTCTAGTGATTCAGATTCAACAAATTTAATCATGGAAAATCTGGAACCTCTAAGTATGGAAGACCGAATGAGGGCTAAACGCACTGGCCAAGGTCATGCAATTACTCAACCAGACATTAATGCACCAGATTATGAAATCAAAAGACAAATCCTACGCATGGTAACTAATCAATGCCAATTTAGTGGTGCGTCGAAGGAAGATCCAAGCGAACATCTTCGTACCTTTAATAGGATCTGTACTTTATTTAAAATCCGAGAAGTGGAGGATGAACAAATCTATCTCATGTTATTTCCCTGGACTTTAAAGGGAGAAGCCAAAGATTGGTTAGAATTGTTACCTGAAGGGGCGATTGATACATGGGATGTCTTAGTTGAAAAATTCCTAAACAATTCTTTCCGGCATGTAAAGCCGTGAGACTTCAAGGAGAAATAGTTACGTTCACACGGAAGCCAAATGAAACTCTATATGAGGCGTGGACAGGATTTGAAAAGTTATTGAGAGGATGTCAGCAACATGGTTTAGACACTTATCAAATAGTACAAATATTCTACCAAGGATGCGACATCACTACAAGAAAAGACATCGATATAGCAGCTGGTGGTTCCATTATGAAGAAAACCGCAACTGAAGCTTACAAAATTATTGATAACACTGCTTCCCACTCACATGAGTGGCATCAAGAAAAAGACATCGTTAGATCATCTAAAGCGGCTAGGGCCGATTCTAGCCATGACTTTGATTCCATTTCCGCAAAGATAGATGCTTTCGAGAGACGAATGGAAAAGATGACTAAGGATATTCACGCAATACGAATTAGTTGTGAACAGTGTGGAGGACCACATTTGACAAAAGATTGTCTCAGTATTGAACAAACAATGGAACAACGAGAGAATGTTTCATACATGAACCAAAGGCCTGGAAATAATTATCAGAATAATTATTAACCGCCAAGACCAAACTACAATCAGAATTATAACTGAAATGTTCCATACAACAAACAACAAGGTCCTAGCATTCAACAAATATCTAATAATACTTACAACCAACAAAGACCTATTTTTCCAAATAAACCACCACAAACCGATGATAAAAAGCCAAATTTAGACGATATGATGTCGAAGCTAGTTGAATCTCAAACGCAGTTTTTCACATCTCAGAAACAAACTAATGAACAAAATGCTCAAGCATTTAGAAATCAACAAGCTTCTATTCAAAATCTGGAACAAGAAGTAAGTAACCTAGCAAGGTTGATAGGTGAAAGAAAACCGGGAAGTCTACCTAGCGATACAAATGCTAACCCCCGGAATGAAACAGCTAAAGCTATTACCACAAGAAGTAGTATTACACTTAAACCACCTGAAATACCTGTAATTTCTGATGACTCTATTCCTACTCCACAAGCACCACAGCCTGAGCAAGATAATGAAACAGAACCGGTAGTTGAAAAGGTTAATGAAGATAACACAGTTAAGGCAAAACTTTATGTTAAAGCATACCAACCACCGCTTCCTTACCCGAGTAAAATGAGAAAAGAAAAACTTGAAGATGAGCAATTCAAATTCTTGAATATGTTTAAATAAATAAATGTAAATCTTCCTTTCATTAATGTAATTCCAGGAATGCCAAGATATGCTAAATTCTTGAAAGATCTAATCACAAATAGAAAGAAAATGGAAGAACTTTCAGCTGTTACTATGAATGCTAATTGTTCTGCAGTGTTGTTGAATAAGATACCAGAAAAATTATCAGATCCAGGAAGTTTCACAATTCCATGTTTTCTGGGTAGTCTTAGTTCAATAGAAGCATTGGCAGATCTAGGTGCTAGTATAAATTTAATGCCATATTCATTATACACTAAACTAGACCTCGGAGAATTAAAACCAACACGAATAAGCATACAACTAGCTAATTGATCAGTAAAATATCCTAGAGGGATAATGGAGAACATGCTAGTTAAAGTTGGTACTTTAGTATTTCCAGTAGATTTTGTTATTTTGGACATGGAAGAAGATTCTCGGGTTCCTCTCATATTAGGAAGACCATTCTTAAACACGGCTAAAGCAATAATAGACGTGTTCGGTAAGAAATTGACCCTAAGTATAGAGGACGAGAGTGTTACTTTTTCTGTTGATAAAGCCATGCAACAACCACAATCTGCAGATGATGCATGTTATTATATTCAAACTATAGATTCACATGAAGAATTGTTAGAAGAATTTCCAGAATTACAAGGAACAGGAGAATGTTCTTTAGGAGAAGAAACTGAACCAATTGATGAAGCTGAAATGTTAGCCACACTCATAGCTAATGATTACGAAACAATAACAGAAGAACTTCAAATGCTAAAAAAAGAAGACAGATATCGATACAAATCATCGATAGAAGAACCACCAATATTAGAGTTAAAGCCACTTCCAAACCATTTGGAATATGCTTATTTACATGGTGAATCTGAATTACCTGTAATAATATCGTCTTCTCTTACGGAAAATGAAAAATCTCGACTCATTTTTGTGCTAAAAGCTCATAAACCAGCTATTGCATGGAAGATTCATGACATTAAAGGCATAAGTCCTTCGTATTGCACACATAAAATCCTTATGGAAGAAGGTCATAAAACATATGTGCAACGCCAACGAAGACTAAATCCAAATATGCAAGATGTTGTTAAGAACGAAATTATTAAACTGCTAGATGCAGGTTTAATTTATCCAATCTCTGATAGTCCATGGGTAAGCCCAGTTCAATGTGTACCTAAGAAGGGTGGCATGACTGTCATCACAAATGAAAAAAATGAGCTTATTCCTACTAGGACTGTAACAGGATGGCGTGTTTGTATTGATTATAGAATTTTAAATGACGCCACCAGAAAAGATCACTTTCCCTTACCTTTCATTGATTAAATATTGGAAAGATTAGCCGGAAATAGTTACTATTGTTTTCTTAACGGTTTCTCCGGATACTTTCAAATTCCAATAGCACCCGAGGATCAAGAGAAAACCACCTTCACGTGCCCTTATGGTACTTTTGCTTACAAACGCATGCCATTTGGACTATGCAACGCCCCTGCAACCTTTCAAAGGTGCATGATGGCGATTTTTCACGACATGATAGAAGAATGCATGAAAGTTTTCATGGATGACTTTTAAGTCTTCGGTGATACTTTTGAAACATGTCTAGTTAATCTTGAACGAATGCTAATTAGATGCGAGCAATCAAATCTAGTTCTTAATTGGGAGAAATGCCATTTCATGGTTAAAGAAGGCATCGTTCTTGGTCATAAAATTTCAAAGGAAGGGATTGAAGTGGATAGAGCTAAAGTAGATGTAATTGCTAAACTTCCACATCCCACCAATGTTAGAGGAGTTAGGAGTTTTCTAGGACATGCCGGTTTTTACCGACTTTTCATAAAAGATTTTTCTAAAATTGCCACTCCTATGAATAAACTCCTAGAAAAAGATGCTCCATTCATCTTTTCGGATGAATGCATCAAATCTTTTAATATTCTTAAAGAAAAACTCACTAATGCGCCGATCTTGATAACTCCAAATTGGAATCTACCGTTTGAACTTATGTGCGATGCAAGTGATTTTGCAATGGCAGCCGTTTTAGGACAAAGGATTGAAAAATGATTTCAACCTATTTATTACGCTAGTAAGACGTTACAAGGAACACAAACGAATTACATAACTACTGAAAAAGAACTCCTTGTTATTGTCTTTCCTTTTGACAAATTTCGTTCATATCTCGTTCTAGCAAAAACGGTGGTCTATACTGACCATTCTGCTCTTAGATACCTATTTTCAAAACAAGATGCCAAACCACGATTAATCCGTTGGATCTTACTCTTATAAGAGTTCGATATTGAAATTCGAGACAAAAAGGGAGCAAAAAATCTCGCCGTCGATCATCTTTCTCGTCTTGAAAATCCCGAATTAGAAGTTCTAAATGAATCGGCCATACAAGATAACTTTCCTGATGAATATCTATTGAGAATCGATTATAATGAAATTCCAAGGTTTGCAGACTATGCAAACTACTTAGTATGTGGATTCCTTAAAAAAAAGGTTGTCATACCAAAAACGAAAGAAATTCTTTAGTGATATAAAACACTATTTTTGGGAAGATTCACATTTGTTTAAAACTTGTCCCGATGGAATAATCCGCCGATGTGTATTCGGAGATGAAGCTAGTCAAATCTTAAACCATTGTCACACAGGACCAACAGGAGGGCATTATGCGCCTCAACTCACATCAAGAAAAGTCTACGACGCTGGATTCTATTGGCCTACAATTTTCAAAGACGCGCACATTCTTTGTAAATCCTGTGATGCATGTCAAAGGGCCGGAAAAATAAGTCAACGTGATGAAATGCCACAAAATGTCATTCAAGTATGTGAAGTATTTGACGTTTAGGGTATTGACTTTATGGGTCCATTTCCAAAATCTCATAATAATCTCTACATTCTCGTTGCCATTGATTATGTATCTAAATGGGCGGAAGCACAAGCTCTCCCAACTAACGATGCACGAGTTGTAGTCAATTTTTTAAAACGTCTTTTTGCAAGGTTTGGAACACCGAAAGCTTTAATAAGTGATCGGGGTACTCATTTTTGTAATAATCAACTTGAGAAATTTCTCAAAAGATATGGAGTGACTCATAAAATCTCAACCGCTTATCATCCACAAACAAGTGGACAAGTTGAAAATACCAACCGAGCTTTAAAACGTATTCTAGAGAAAACCGTAGGATCAAATCCGAAGGAATGGTCCATGAAATTGGAGGATGCACTCTGGGCTTTTAGAACAGCCTACAAAACTCCAATTGGAACCACACCTTTTAAACTCGTTTACGGAAAAGCATGTCACCTTCTAGTAGAAATTGAGCACAAAGCATTTTGGGCTTTGAAGACATGTAATCTTGATTTGCATGAAGCCGAAAGTCTACGGTTAAGTCAACTAAACGAATTAGAAGAATTGAGACATGAAGCATATGAAAATTCGTTAATCTATAAGGAAAGAACAAAGAAATGGCATGATAAAAGAATCAGAAGTTCAAAAGAATTTAAGGAAGGAAACAGAGTTCATCTTTTCAATTCATGATTCAAGCTATTTCCTGAAAAAATGAAATCAAGATGGTCTGGACCATTCATAGTCAAAAGAGTTTTCCCGTACGGAACAGTAGAATTAATAAATTCAAATGGGATTGAATTTAAGGTTAATGGTCACAGAGTTAAACATTACATATATAATCCAATGGAAGTTGAAGATGAAGTTAATCACAATTTCGACACCACAGCTAACTAAGTGTGGGAAGATTCGAATCTTTTAAGGGTAATATGTATTTCTGTTAGAGTTAGATATTCTGTTCTCGTGTAGTTCTCGAAAATGGAATCCTAATGGTCTTTCCCTAGCAGACCCTAAAGAACTAGTCTTCTCCATCCATTCTGAATTTTTATTTCTTTTAGGTTTTACGAGATGAAGAATTCCTTTGATCTGAACCATGGTCTACTACTACACGATATGATTACTAAACGTAATAATAACATCTTCCTGAGTGAACTGGTATCATTCATAAGAGGAAAAATGGACGAAGTGAGGAAAGAACTCAGGAAAGATCATCATAAGACACATTTTGGTAAAGAAAAATCAAAATTCGCAACAAAAAGAAGAGCAAGACACCTTAAAAGATGTCATAAATGCGGAAAATAGTCGCACGAAGTTAAATGTTTGAACAATCAAACATATTCAAATACCGATTTTGTTACTCTATGCAGAGAAGGACAATTCATATGTTTAGAAGAAAAGTTATTGAAGAATCGAGGTTACGCTTATGTAGCTATGGAAAACCAAATCACACGACTCTCCTATGAGTAGGCTAAAGCAGGTCACTAAAAATTCTTTCTCACAGGTAAGTGTGTACAGTTTTATTTTTATTTTTATTTATTGCTTTTAACCTTTTGATAATAAACGCTGAATCGTTCACTATAAAGTGTTAAATTGATATTCAATAAAATTAGGTATGTGAAACCGAAATTATTGATATCATACAAAAATTTATTACATCACTGCGAAATTTACCGTTTATTCTTAAGGTATAAATATCTTTAATCAATCAACCCAAAATATTTCAAAAATTCGTCAGGAGTAAAACTAGGTAAAATAGCTGAAATTACTTTACCCAAAAGAGGGGCGTATATTTTTGATAATATTTGATTGATTAAAGTGTGATAAAAGACCAAACAGATTTTTAATTTTAATTTTTACCTTGTTTTTAAATTAATATTAAATTATTATTGTAAATTTTTAAAACCAATATATTTAAGTTTTTAAATATTTTAAAAATTAATATTTTTAATATAAGTTTGTAAAATTAATGTATAAAAATATTAATGATATTTATATGAATTTTTAATTTTATGCATTTTAAATTTAAGTTTGGTGTGAATTTAAAAACAAAAATGTACTTTATTTCATTAAGTTAAAAATTGATTTCTAAAATTCGTCGTAAGTTGAAGACTAGGTAATGGAACCGAAATTGCTTTACCCGAGGGCGGGACAAGAAATTTTATTATCATTATTTTTAATCTTATTGAATTAAAGTATGTCAAAAACATTTTAAAAAACCTTTAAAAAAAATAATAATCTTTTCTTTTAAAACAATCGCTTTAAAATGACAAATTTTAAAATTTTGTCGAGGGACGGACTAGGTAAATGTACCGAAACAACCGCGTCCTAAATACCAAGGAAAACAAAATTTTAAAATTAATTAATTGTTTTATAAGTAAAAGGTTTAAAAAAAAAGATCAGACCCCATGCGATCGCATGGGGTTTCCTCTTCAAAGTCATACGGTCGCATGACTCCATAAAACTGGACAGATAAAAAAACCCCACGAGCTATCTTGTCTTCACAATACACACACACATACACGAAAACTCTCACAAAACATCACCTAAAATCATCATTTTTCAACCAAATTACTCGAAATTTCTTGCAATCATCCGCTATAATCATGCCTATATTCAGATGGGGAGGCAGGAAGGTAAAAATTTCACCCCTAATTTGTTAATTTCTAGTGTAATTAGAGTTAAATTGTTAGTATATTATGCATGTGTAACCTAGATTGATACTATTTAACATGATCTAAAGCCAAAAACTTAAAATTTTTTAGAAATCTAGGGTTTGTGTTCTTGAGCAATTTGGGGCTTTTTGATATAAACAGGTTATGGCCTATTTTTGTTATGAATTAGTGCTAAATTAAGTAGTGTAACATGTTTAGGTAGCTAAATGATCCAAACTTTGATCCTAAACATGATTTTTGAGAATTAAAGTGGACTTTTTAAGTCTAAAATTCATGAACTTGATTAATTTGATATAAATACCATTTGAAACTTGTTTAATTGCTAGTAATGATTATTTTGACATGTTATTAGAGATAAAAGCTTATGAACTTTGTAAACATTTTCATATATGATTATTTGAAAATGTGTAGAATTGATAAAAATATGAAAATGAGTATAAGTTTAATATGGATTAAACATGTTATTGTAATTGTTTTAATTTGTTATTTTGCTAGCACCAACGCATATTTGGATGCACAAATTTTGTGTTTAATGTGTTTTGCAGAGAAATATAGATACGGACGGTGCATCATCGTCTAGGCAACCTGATCCGGAACTACAGCCAGAGATGCAATATCACGAACAGGAACAACAACAACAACATTATGATCAACACGTGCCATACTATGAACCAGAACCACAATTTTTTATTACCTACATAGTATTTCCCGTTCACCATATAATAGAACACCCAAAAATTCATGAAGAACAGTTGCATCCCAATTTAAGATTTGATAGAAGTTGGAGAGATTACCCGACGTACCAAAGTAACAAATTTAAGCTTTGGACCAAAAATGTAAAAGTACCAAGGGTAATAGATTGGGAGCCTTTGGAAAGGGTCCACCTAGCTAACCCAGTTAGGAAGCATCTAATCCAAAGGTATGACAGCTCTTATTTTTCCGATTGGAAACATTTATTTACCACTCGTAGGCCTGTATATAAAGAGTGGTGTGTTGAGCTAATGAGTACTATAGCTTTTAATAAAGATGTAGATAGGTTAGACAATAAGAGTTTTCTTCAATTTTTACTTGGCCATAGGATGTACAGGATGTCCATGCTGGACATGGCCAGGGCTTTACAGATTTACACTCCCGTTGAATTACTATCACCTGATTGTACAAATTTGATTTATCATGGTGAGAGGGTAGATAGAAATTTTGACGCTAACGCCATCTGGAGGCGTATGTCAAATTTTAATGTGTTTACACGGGGAGGAAGACACTCCTACTAAGATATTAATAAAGTCGAACTTCGTATAATACATAATTTTTAGCAAACTCGATTACACAAAGAGGTAACAACAAGGAAAAAATGACCCTACACGATTGATTTTACCTTAAGTGCATTCAAGACACTAGAAGCTTTGTTAATATCCCCTAATGTGTTGGTTTTTATCTGTCCAAAATGGTGGAAGGAATACAGTACGGGGGAAAAATAGGAGGAGGCATTTTTGTTACTCTCAGTACGGGTCCAATGATGGTAGTTCGGGAACAAGACGATACTTTAGGTTTGCAAGTCTATCAAGGTGCAAAGGTATTGACTAGGAGACGCAATCAGGCAATGCCATATTGGGGCAACCATCCACAGGTAGAGAGAGGTTCGGATGAGGAGATGGAGGAAGCGGATGACATTAGGGATGTCATTAGGGATAGTGCTACTGACGTTTTCCAGCGTATAGATGAGGTAGAAATGACTAACGAGGCTAGGCATCGTCGGTATGAGCAGTGGCAAGCCGCGAATGAGTATGAGACTTCCAGGCGACGCCAACACGATAGCTGGCAAGTTCATCAGCACCAAATCATGAGCCAGCACCATTTTTATTTACTTATGCTTAAACATTTAACATTGTGATACTTTTATGTAATGTTTAATATGTTTATTATTTTGTACTTATATTTCATTTTTATAAATTGAAAGTGGGATATTAAGTCCCATTTCAAATTACCATGCATGTTTATATTTGTATTAGATGTATTTTATCTCATGTACACAATAGGGTAAAACATCGCATTTTCAAATACTGACATTAAGTTCAGCAAAAGCTATTAATTTTGACGACAAAATTCAAAATATATGTGAAAGAACAACAGACGGAATGAACAAATGAAGTGCACCATTTATCATTCAAAGCATACAACAATATGTTTGGAAACTTTGGTAAAATTTTAATCATATTTTTACGCTAATTACCCTCAATAATTTAAATTGCTACTGATTTCTTGCAAATGAGGGCATTGCAAGATCTTAAGTGTGAGAAGGGGTTAAATTCTTTCGGGTTTTAAAATTTTAATTTAAACACTTGGTTACCATTAAAAATACTAGTAACGTAGTAGTTGTATTAGAATCTAGTACTCTCTGATAATAAAGAACAGCCCTAGTCTTATATACTGACTACCCAATTCTAGTAAAATTTTTAAAAATTTTCAAATAGATGAATTCAAAATCACGTTTATACATATTTAGGAACGATAAAACTAGGTGTTAACACCGAAATTATTGTTACCTCGGAAAGGACATAAATTGAGAAATAACCCAAAATGCTTGAATTCATTTAAAATGGAATAGAGGAGAATAAAAAGGCAAAGAAAGGAAAATAAAAGCCAAGTGTGGGAAAAATTTACCAAGTTATTTAGAACATATATCACATATTTTTGTACAAATAATTGAAGATACTTTTGTTTTGGACGATATTAATCAGTTTTACCCAGTTTATTGTAATATAAATGGAATTTAAAAGGAAGTAAGTCTTCCGAGAAAAAGACACGCGCTTCTTGATTTAGGTTAAGAAGTTGTCGTCCAGACCAGTTGTAGAGTCTACGAAAAACCTTGAAAAGTTTTTTCGAAAATCAGCTGGAAATCCACGGACCTCAGCATCAAACAGGGTCGCTAAGTGGTCAGACTTATCCTAACCATGAGAGGATCTGTCTCGTACAATGGGGGGCACCGTGCAAATTAGCTTATAAGACTGATGAATCAGATCCCCAGAAAGGATAATCTCCTTAAAGATCAAAAAAATCAGCTTTTAAGCCTGATATTACTCAATCCTTGAGATTGACCTTAAAGATTGAGAATTCAAACTCATGGAATTCAATGATATCTAAACTCGAGCTTGAATGAGAAAATATTTTGATCAAATTCCAAACCGATTTATTTTCTGAAAACCCTATTTTCAATGCGTTCATTACCATTGAACGTAAAATCCTGAGAATTCACCGGAATTCATTAGGTCACCTGAACCAAATCGGGTGTCAACCATAAGAACGGTGGTTGCATAGCATGGTTGAAGACAGGACCTTGTGTCAGACCAAAAAACAATAGGGTGATCTTTACTATTGCTCCTACAAAGGATAGTAATTGCATCCGACACGATATAGACCATAATCAAAAGCATGTCATTAGACATTGCCTTAACAGTTGCTTGTTCAACGCTTTCCTTTACAACCGGACGGTAGTTTACCGAAAGGTAATATACGGAGCAAGTAAACTGGACGTGTTGCTTTCCTAATACAAGGTTAGCAAGTGGGTGACACAAAACCGCAAGTTTTGAACTAAAATTTTCAAATCTGAAACCCACAAAACCCACAAAAACATTTTGCAAACACCGGTGAAGGGTTATTCCGGAAAACTTATCTAGGGTAAAAGCTAGATTGAATTTTCAAAAGATCAAAAGTTTTCATAAAGATCCAATTTCCTTAAAGGATCTAAATTTTCATAGTCATGTGGGATTGTAAACCACAACATTACTATCATTGTTCATATCGCCATATAGAAATCACTGATGTACAAAGTGTGAAGAATAATGAAGTGATTATAGTAAAGTTATATTCAAGTTCTATATTGCTTGAGGACAAGCAACGCTCAAGTGTGGGAATATTTGATAATGCTAAAAACGAACATATATTTCATAGCATTATCCTTCACGAAAAGACAAGCTTTTGGTTGCAATTGTTCTATTTACAAGTGATATTCGTTTAAATAATAAAAGGTGAAGACAAAAGACAGATTCGACGATTTGAAGACGCAAAGGACCAAAAAGCTAAAAAGTACAAAGTACAATCAAAGTGGTTCAAATTATTGATGAGAAACGTCTAAAAATTACAAGAGTACAAGCCGCAAAACGCAAAGTACAAGATATTAAATCATGCAAAAGGACGTTCGAAAATCCAGAACCGGGACATGAACCAACTTACAACGCGCGACGCATCGAACATAAAATTACAAGTCTACTATGCACAAGAATATAATATAATATAATATAATATATAATTATATAAAATTATAAATATTATATTATATATTATTATAATACGTCGACAAACTAGAAAACAAAGTGATTGAGCTGGATCCAGCTGGCCATGCGATCGCATGGCCTGGCTGCCTTATACCCATGCGATCGCATGACAGGGAAATGGTGGCCAGGTTCTATAAAGGGCGCCAGTTTCAGTCGAGTTACACACACCTAATTCAATCTTCTCCCTAACTCTCTCAATATATATATATATATATATATATATATATATATATATTCATAATTTTAATTTCAATTTAAGATTAATAATAATAAGGTTATGGTAACGAATGTTGTAAGTTTGTAAATCGAAATTCTATCCGTGTAACACTACGCGATTAATACTCATTGTAAGTTATGTTCAACCTTTTTAAATTAATGTCTCGTAGCTAAGTTATTATTATGCTTATTTAAATCGAAGTAATCGTGATGTTGGACTAAATATTAAAGACAAAGTTATTGGGCTTTGTACCATAATTGGGGTTTGGACAAAAGACCGACACTTGTGGAAATTGGACTATGGGCTATTAATGGGCTTTATATTTGTTTAACTGAATGATAATTCTTTAATTTAATATAGAGATTTACAATTTGATGTAATTATAAATAACCATATACACTCGATCGGACACGATGGGCGGGATATTTATAAGTACTAATAATCGTTCATTTAACCGGACACGGGGATGGATTAATAGTAAATGGACTTATTAAAACAGGGGTAGATTACGTACAAGGACACTTGGAGTAATTGTTAACAAAGTATTAAAACCTTGGGTTACACGTAGTCGATATCCTGGTGTAATCATTAAACAAAGTATTAAGACCTTGTTACAGTTTAAGTCCCCAATTAGTTGGAATATTTGACTTCGGGTATAAGGATAATTTGACGAGGACACTCGCACTTTATATTTATGACTGATGGACTGTTATGGACAAAAACCAGATGGACATATCGAATAATCTAGGACAAAGGACAATTAACCCATGGTAATAAATTAAAATCAACACGTCAAACATCATGATTACGGAAGTTTAAATAAGCATAATTCCTTTATTTTATATCTCATCGCACTTTTATTTACTGTCATTTTATTTATCGTACTTTAAATTATTGCACTTTTATTTATCGCACTTTTAATTATCATCATTTACTTTACGCTTTAAATTAAGTTATATTTATTTTTAATATTTTACATTAGGTTTTAATTGTGACTTAAGACATAAAATCGACAAACCGGTCACTAAACGGTAAAAACTCCCTTTTTATAATAATAATAATATTACTTATATATATATATATATATATACAAATATAGTTTTAAAAATATAGCGTTAAACTTGGCTAGCTCCATGCGGAACGAACCGGACTTACTAAAAACTACACTACTCTACGATTAGGTACACTGCCTGTAAGTGTCGTAGCAAGGTTTAGGTATATCCATTCTATAAATAAATAAATAACTTGTGTAAAATTGTAGCGTATTTAATAGTATTTCGCAGTAAAAATAATAACTATTTCGTATACACCTCGCATAACATCACAGCTCATGGTTCCTACACGAAATACTTTTTAAAACTTTCCTAGAATCTTTATAAATTCTTAATTTCACTTAACACACAACAACAACTTCGAATTTTAACAAGAACATTTTGTTTGACTTTTGAAAATAAAAGTTTGATTCTAAAATTCGCGATGAATAAGAAGAATTGAAATCTCTAAATTTGCAGACAGTTTTAGTAAAAGATTACTAACACTTCTGCATTTATAGATTTTAAAAATCAATTTGAAATCGAGCTTTTTAATAAACGAAGTAATAACGGAGATATCGAGCAGTTTATTGATTTTTTATTTTAATTCTCCGGAATGTGGCTAAAGACAGTATTATATATAGATGGAAATTAAGTAATGGAAGCAATAATCGATGGTTGTCTATATTGAGGAATGATTTGGACGTGTAACAAATTGAAACAGGAATTAAATAAAAAAATTAAAGATATTAACAGATAGCTGGTTTCCCATTTGCCTTGTACGACTGAATAATTCTGATGCAAGATCGACCAGACAGGAAAATATAAATCAATAGAGTTGATTGTGAAGGGAAAATAAATACGAAATTATATAATTATCTATGTATATGAATACCTATATAAGAATACTGTATATGTATATCAGTATATGTATTTCTGTATACGTATATATATCTATCTGTTCTTATCAGTAACCTGTATAGGTATATATATATATATATATATATATATATATATATATATATATATATATATATATATATATATATATATATATATATATATATATATATATAATCGTTTGTATATATTTTTGTAATTATATATTTTAATTAATATTTTTTTTTAAATTGTATTAATATTACACTTAATATTATAGATGATAATAAAAGTAATAATATAATATTAATAATAATAATAATAATAGAAATAATAATAATATCATAATAATAATAACTTAAGATCATAATTTTATTATTACTTATAATAATAATGTTATTAGTAATGATAATAATAATATTAGTAATAATACAACAATTCAATATATATAATAATAATTTTAATAATACTGTTTATCAATATTAATAATAATAATGAAAATTATATTTAAACTTGTAATTACATTTAATATATTAATATTAGGATTTATTAATTATTTAACACTTATGTTATATAAAATAACATAATTGAATATCTAATATTTATATTTATATATAATACAATATATATTATTAATTATATAGAATCATTAATATTTATATATATATATATATATATATATATATATATATATATATATATATATATATATATATATATATATATATATATATATATATATATATATATATATATATATATATATATATTCATTCTAATAGCAACTTAACCATTCTATATTTTTACATTTTTAATGCTAATGATTAAATTTTTATTTTATTATTTCACATTATTATATATATACTTATCTTCAATTTATATATATATATATATATATATATATATATATATATATACATATACATATACATACATACATATTTATTAACAAATAATGGTTCGTGAATCGTCAAGATTAGTCAAAGGTTAACTGAATTCATGAAAGCAGTTTGAAAATTTTGAGATTCAACATTACAGACTTTGCTTATCGTATCGAAATCATTTAAAGATTAAGTTTAAATCTGGTCGGAAATTTCCGGGTCGTCACAGTACCTACCCGTTAAAGAAATTTCGTCCCGAAATTTGATTGGGATGGTCATGGCTGACAATAAGTATGTTTTCATGATGCATACAAGTTAGAAATTAAAGTTTTTATCATCAGTAAGTAGTATGGAATAACAATTCATTTATGTGAAGAGTACGAGTGAAGCTATCGCAAAATAGTGACCATGATTAATTGTAGGTTTGACTTAACAGGTGATGTAGTCACGGTTGATTTCCAGAATTTAAGGAATTTAGAGAAAATCTTCGTAGTAAGATTTGATTCTTCGGTGATTAAGGAAATTAGAATCCTCCTTAGTTAAATGCGATGATTTGTCTCGATTGCTCTGTCTGATATTTCACTATAAATTCACTCCTTTCGTTTCCTTATTTCCACAGCTCATACCTTCCGTTCTTTCTCCCTCAACTCATACTTTAAAGCATTTGTCAATATACTTCATCCAGTTCTGATTCTTGATATACTCCTAACTTTTATATCTATCGTTCTTCTTTTTCATCTGCTGCCGGAGGAATCTATTCACTTCTACTATACTCTTGGTTTTATAGTGTTTTTAGTTCTCCCGTGTCTTTACGTTGCAATGCTTATTGATATACACGATTTGTAATTTATGTGTTGTCGTCGGGCTTTATATCTTTCCTTATTTTTCAGAGTCCCTGCTTCCGTCTTTCTATAATCATTGACATCCACAGTTAATGCTCTCTCCTATTTGGTGCGATTTATACCTCCATTTCTATTTCGGAGCTTCATGCTCTATTTTCTCTTCTATCCATTAAGCACTGCATGTAATGGTCCAGAATTCGCAGATATGAATTTCGGAATGAACATAGTTAATGTTCTAAGAAGGAAATTGTAATGGCACAATCTGACTTGTCAAATTACCAGAATTCAAGGAAAAGATAGGACTATCAAGAAAATATGTTCTTGATGTGTTTATAGATTAGATAGAATGTAAGAGTCGTGTAATATGGCACATGATGACATTAAAATCTGTGAATCATCACGTTCCATTAGAAACTCAGTATGCCTTACTGTAATATAATCACGTTGATCAAGTGTCATTATATTATACTAACTCATGCTTCAGTTCCCAACACTACTTCAATAACATTTATATTTTAAGTTTGATTTTTTTTTCAGAATTTAGAAACTAAAATAGTTTCTTTTCCGATGTATCACTGATATCGTGAAGAGATAAATGATTTCATATAAGAATAGTTATGTAAATATCTTCAGAAATATCGAGGATATTTATAATGAAAGATACGATGATATCTTAGAATTTTAGAATCATAGTGTGATGAAGAAATTCATTCACAATGATTTAAAGCAATTAAGAAGTAAGGTATTCGCTAAAGATTTCATCAGAAACAGAATCATCAGGATTCTTTGAAGGCAAATTTAGTCTTTGTGATTTGTTCATAGCCTCCTTCATGGTTTGCTCAATTCGTTTTTCAGTACCAAATTTTCTTTTGAGCTTTTCCAATGTATCCTTCTTTATCATCAAACTTTCAACTGTTAAGGTTGTTTACAGTTTTTGCTGTTTCATCAAAAATTTTCAAAATTTGAAGTATTGATTCGTAGACTGGGTGCTTTTCAGAATTTCAGAATGGAGAATCATAATTCTAAGAGATAATTGTTATATGTATGCATATAACTGTTGATGTAGAAATGCTGCGAGATTTAAAATACTGATTGCTAATTCCCGATAGTTGGTACAGTAATTCTCATCACAAGACGTGGATGAGTATATGAATAGGTGTTAGTGATCAAATATAATGGTTCTTCGGAGAGACTTAAGCCAATGAGTAATGAAGTTGTTGGTAAGTTTGCTACTAATGTGGTGGAATATAAAAGGTTTTCCGGTAACGATGATGAAAGGCAACTTATATAATCAAGGTTATAATAAGGCTAATCCGAATGAAAGTCGAAGTTGATTTGTTGGAGCTGTGACAAAATTGGTTAATTTGAAAAGGGATTGTAAAGTTATTTTCGGTAATAACAACGCCAAAGGAGCTAGCACAGATACGTGTTAAATGTTGACTCAGGTTCCGAGCGTTTTCAGGTGCATAACTATATGCATAAATCTTTCCTTACGTAGATGAAGTGCGGTTGGTTCATCGTCTAGATTGAGGTGTTTTCAAGAATCATGAAAGGTTTGAACGCAGATTGTAATCGTCAAGATACAAATGAGGTTTAAGATGAAATCAAGTGGCAAACTTGAAGAAATGTTTAGTTTCATATGTTATAATCAATATTTTAATTCATTTTAATTGTCCAATGTTAGCAGTCCACTGTTAGTAGTCCACAGTTAGTATTTCATTAATTCATATGTAGTTTAATATATAATATTCGAATTAATTAATACGTATCGTGACCCATTGTATACATGTCTCAGACTCGATCACAACTCAAAGTATATATATTATTTTAGAATCAACCTCAACCCTGTATAGCTAACTCGAGCATTACCGCATATAAAGTGTCTATGGTTATTCCAAATAATATATATAGATGCGTCGATATGATATGTCAAAACCTTGTATACGTGTCCCGATTTATCCGACGATATTTAAAGTGCGTAAAATAAATAACATAAATTAAATGACGATGAATAAAATAGCGAGAATTAAAATTGCGATAATTAAATTGTAATAAGGAATTAACAATTAGCTAGGAACAGTTAGCTAGGATTTTGTTAGCGTGGATTCTTAACAAAATTTCTCATTGTTAATTTGTTTGTTTCTAACAAATTTTATTTTGTCCAATGTTTTCTTCATTATGTCACTTGTTGGATTCTGATAGGTCAAAATTCAAATATGAAATTGAATAAAAATGATTATTCTTCGGTGAACGGATGCAAATAAAATAGTTAATGATTGTTGAATCAGAATTGAAGAAGGTACAGTATAACATGTTAATATGAGGTCTAAATATTTCATGGGTATTACCTACCCGTTAAAATATTTTCACCATTAACAGTTTGTACAAAAGAATCTTTGATGTAGAACGGTACGTAGAACGAAGATAAATGATGTAGAACGATATGTAGAATACATAATCTCTAAGACTTTAGAGATTACATAATTGCCGCCTAATAGTTCTCTAATGAAGTTATGAATCAATACTTCATCGTTGATTTTTTTTACTAGTACTCCTTGGTATCTATGGTGCATATGATGTTGATGCTCGTGGGACAGATTGTGAGGTTGAGGTTTGCAGTGCAGAGGTGGTTGTTGGTGGTGATGATGGTACTGTTGGTGTTGCTGATGCTGGTACTGTTGATGCCGGTGATGCTGCTGTTGGTGATTGTAACCTTTGCACCATATTCTCCAAAGCCACTACCCGAGAGCGAAGCTCGTTGACTTCTTCTATTACACCGGGATGATTGTCGGTTCGGACGAGCGGATGAATAAGATCTAGGATCTGCGATATTATATAATCGTGACGAGATACTCTTGAAATGAGACTGAAAATGGTGTTTCGGATAGGTTCGCCGGTAGGTGCTTCAGGTTCTTTGCCAAGAGGGGAATGTGGTGGATGAAAGGGATCACCTTTTTCTTGTCTCCAATGATTAAGTAGGCTACAAACCCATCCCCAATTCATCCATAATTGAAGATGACTAATTGGTTGATCCATTTCGTTTACACTGCTTTCGGAGCTTAGGTGAATATCCACGTCGGAATAGCTGTCAGAATCCGAGGAATTTGAACTAATTGCGAGTTTCATCTTGTACGGTTAGGTGAAGGGATTTCGATATGAAATGATTTTCGGATATCGGATGATATTCTAACTACATAGAATACTTATCTGTAGTACAGAAGATCCCGTGGATTACGGAGAAAATTAAGGAAACGTGTCAGACAAAGTTTAATGTGATGTGATATGAATTTGTCTGTGCACCATCTATGCAATAATTGCAATAAAACGTGTCGAAACAACTATCAGCTAGACATACTAATGCAAGACCTGGTTCGCTAAGACCACTGTGACAAACCGAAAATTTCCAACCAAATTTAAACTTTATCTTTATATTATTCCGACACGATAAGCAAAGTTTGTTAAGTTAAATCTCAAGAATTTTAAATTGTGTTCATACATTCATTATAACCTCGACCAAATTCCGACGATTCACGAACCGTTATATATAAATAAATATATATATATATGTATATATATATATATTATAACTTGAGAATATTAATAAAGTATTAAACGTATAATACTTTACATGAACGTATTTATTTCAATATGTTTATCGATGGAATTAGAAGATAATATCAAATGATTGATTTATCAGATACATTGTGATAAGATTACGGGTCTATGTTATGAGGTCCAATGTGATTTAAGAAATCTATTCTTTTTGACAACATTCGGAAAATGGTAAAGTGATTTATAAGTAAGAACGTGGAGTGTAAATAACTTAGATGTTGGATATCGACAAGTTAAGTAACTCGACATTTTTCATTAAGATGATTTCATACGTTTATTTAACCTTTGAACTTTATCGCATGCTTCACCAACAGACTGTAATTTAAAAACTTGAAACCTATTATGAATATATATGATTCTACTTTTCTAAAACGTTTTATGATATAACGATTTTCATTATTTTAACCTTTAAACAAAATGATTCTTAAATATATTTAGTTTTGGAAAACAAAATTATTATATTTATTTGATTTAGTTTCAAACGTTCAAAAACATTTTCAGTTTAAAAAGAACTTTATTATTAAAACGTATATAGCTTTTATAAATATCTAAAACCACTTTTGACAACTCATTACTTAACCAGTATGATAATCATAACGATATTTATATTTTATTTTATTAAATATATATAACTATTTAAATTAATATTATATATATTTATACGCGTATTATACGTACATAGTTTTATACTTTTACTATACTTAAACTTTACCTTTACTTTATTTTTACTTTACTTTAACTTTAATAATTCACTTTAATAATTCATACTTTAATAATTCACTTTAATAATTCATACTTTAATAATTCACTTTAATAATTCATACTTTAGTAATTCACTTTAATAATTCAAAAATCTATTATAAATAGAATTCAATAGGTTTCATTATTTCATAGAAACTTGAAAATATTTTTCTCTAAACTCTCTCAATCGATTTACATATATATATATATATATATATATATATATATATATATATATATATATATATATATATATATATATATATATATATATATATATATATATATATATATATATATATATATATATATATATATATATATATATATATATATTTACTCCGTATTATTTCAAGATATTATTAGTATACATAAAATATTAAGACGGAGTGCTGTCCGAGTGATTTCAAAATTGTTTTTCAAGCGGGATAGAGCTAAGGAAATTATGGGTTATAGCTATGGAGGTTATGGGTATGGTTCGGGAGTATTGCTCGTGAGTCAAACTAGTGTTTATCATCTCCGTTGCGTCTACATACTTTTCCTGCAATATTGAATCTCAATATTGATACGTGAGCACTCATAACTTAACTTTTATATATTATTAGTGTATCCCTGACTTGTGCTCGAGTATATATAGGATTATGCATGCTTATACGTTCGTTATTGTCGTCAGATAGGTTATGTCGAATCTTGAATTAAATACATATGCTATTAAGATAAGGTATATGATATGCATGTCGTTGAAAAGCTAGCAAAAATTTGAGAACTTTTCATTTAGATATCGAATGGTTTCGATGAACAGTTTAGAAGTTATATTCAATTGAATTTTTGTATTATTATTAAAAATGATTATTATTATCGTCGTTATTATCGTCGTTATAATCTAATTATTATTATTATTATTATTATTATTATTATTATTATTATTATTATTATTATTATTATTATTATTATTATTATTATTATTATTATTATTATTATTATCATTGTCATTATTAATAAAAGATATTATTGTTTTTTTTATTATTATTACTATCGTTATTATCGTTAAGGTTATTATTATTATTATTATTATTATTATTATCATTCAAATAGTTATTAGTATTATCATTAATATTATTATTATTAGTATTATTATAATTGAAACTAATATTAGTAACATCTAATTATTATAATTACTATTATTATTATTAATATGAACGCGATATAAAAGACGACTAAAAGCTATTAAACGAAGCGATTAGGAAATAATGAGTATGAGTATCATGATGAAATTAAGATTTTGTAAGATATTGATTTAAAGGAAAAATATCGTTTTCATTATTTTACTATTATTATTATTAAAAGTATTATTAATATTAAAACTATCATTTTTACTAAAATTATTATTTTTAATAAAAATATCATTGTTAATATCAAACATCATTATTATTATCATTTTAGTACTATTGTTAATAAAAATTATCATTTTATCATTTTTAGAAAATATAATTATTGTTATTTTTATTAGTAGAATAATAATAATTATTACAAAATAATACAACTTTTACTTATTATTATTATTATCAATATTATTTTATCAAATAAATATGTGATACAAAGATATTTTACTACGTATAATATAATTACATTAATAATACCTATTATATTATTTTTATGATATTAAATGAACTTTATAAATTTTATTACTTAAGATATATAAAAGTATATTTTTATTATATAAATTTTAATATAAAATTTTATTTATTAATAAAAGAACTATATTATTTACTTTAATAAAATCTATTAAAAATATTTAAATAAATAAAACGACTATATTTAAACTATATAATAATCATGTATAAATTTTGGAAGACATTTTGGTCAATATGACTTTTGTTGACTTTTGCATATTTGGTCTCGAGCATTAGGATTGTGATACACTACGACTTGACCTAAATTGTTAGACAGATATTGATCAAACATATAAATATATATAATTAATATAGGTTCGTGAATCCAAGGCCAACATTGCACTTGTTCAATGACGTCATATGTATTTTTACTACAAAATACAGTATTGTGAGCTTCATTACTCCCTTTTTATATATATTTTTGGGACTGAGAATACATGCGATGTTTTTATGAATGTTTTACGAAATAGACACAAGTACTTAAAACTACATTCTATGGTTAGATTATCTAAATCGAATATGCCCCCTTTTAGCTTGGTAACCTAAGAATTAGGGAACAGTACCCCTAATTGACGTGAATCCTAAAGATAGATCTATGGGCCTAACAAACCCCATCCGAGGTACGGATGCTTTAGTACTTCGATTTTTATACAGATGAGAGGATTCTGTTATACAGACGAGAGGATTCTGTTTTGGGGATATTCTATATGCATCTTGTTAATGTCGGTTACCAGGTGTTCACCATATGAATGATTTTACCTTAATGCAGACGAGAGGATTCTGCTTGAGGATTATGTTTATGAAAAAATGAGAATCTTGTAGTCTATTTTATTATTGGAAATGATTTTACCTTTATGCAGACGAGAGGATTCTGCTATTGGTATTATGTTTAATAAAAATCTTGTGGTTTATTAAAATAATAGAAATGAATGATTATGATAAACTAATGAGCTCACCAACCTTTTGGTTGACACTTGAAAGCGTGTTTATTCTCAGGTTTGAAAGAAATCTTCCACTGTGCATTAGCTCATTTTAAGGATATTACTTGGAGTCATTCATGGCATATTTCGAAAGACGTTGCATTCGAGTCATTCATTTCATCAAGATTATTATTAAGTCAATTATAGTTAGATGTATTATGAAATGGTATGCATGCCGTCAACTTTAGATGTGAATAAAGTTTGTCTTTTAAAAACGAATGCAATGTTTGTAAAATGTATCATATAGAGGTCAAATACCTCGCGATGTAATTAACTATTGTGAATCGTTTATAATGTATATGAATGGTTTCTTTTAGTTGGTATCAGAGCGGTGATCTTAGCGAACCAGGTCTGCATTAGTGTGTCTAATTGATAGTCATTAGGATGTATTAGTGAGTCTGGACTTCGACCGTGTCTGCATTGTCAAAAGTTTTGCTTATCATTTTTGTCGGAAATTGCCTGCTTATCATTCTTAGTCTAGACACATCTTACTGCATTGATTGCATGAATAGTGTATAGACAAAATTCATATCTTAGCGTATGTTACTGTAAACTTTGCTTGACATATCCCGTAAATTCCTCCGTATTCTACGAAATCTTTTGCGCTATATATATAGATATTCTATGTAATTAGAATACCACCCGATAGCCGAAAAATTATTTCATATCGAAAAATCCTTTATTCAATCGAACGAAATGGAATTTGTCATTAGTTCAAGTCCCTCGAATTCCGATATGGAATCCCACTCAAGCTTCGAAAGCAGTGTGACTGGAATGGATCAACTAATCAGCCATCATCTATTTTGGATGAATTGGGGATGGGTTCGTAGCCTCCTCAATCATTGGAGACAAGAAGAAGGCGATCCTTTCCATCCACCACATTGCCCTCTTGGCGAAGAACCTGAAGCACTTACCGGTGAACCTGTCCGAAACACCATTTTCTCTCTCATTTCCAGAGTATCTCGTCACGATTATATACTACATCAAATTCTAGATTTTATTTATCCGCTCGTCCGAACCGACAATCACCCCGGTGTAATAGAAGAAGTCAACGAGCTTCGCGCTCGGGTAGTGGCTTTGGAGAATATGGTGCAAAGGTTACAAACACCAGCAACAGCACCAGCAGCATAACCAGTACTACCATCATCAACGCCAACAGTACCATTACCACCCCCAACCACAACCGCGTCGTAAACCTCAACTTTACAATCTGTCCCACGAGCACCAATGTCATACGCCCTGTAGATACCAAGGAATACCAACAACAACAAACGATGAAGTGTTGATTCATAACTTTATTGGAGAAACACTCCGCGTCGATTATGTAATCTCTAAAGTCTTAGAGATTATCTATTCTAACCCTAACCATAAATCAGATGAGTGAATCGAAATGATAGAAGGAAGAGTAGAAACCCTGACAAGAATGATGCGTGATTTATAAGCTAGACTTGTTTTACCAACAGCATCAACAGTATCGTAGCATCTCCATCACAGTCAGTGCCGTCAGTGTCATCAGAATCAGCAGCACCTATAACATCACAAACTCCATCAGTCCAAGAATCACCGTGGACATCATTATGAATCAATAACGCGTATATTGTATCAACGAGTTATGAAGTAATTATATGTATATTATATATATATATATATATATATATATATATATATATATATATATATATATATATATATATATGTATATATATATATATATATATATATATATATATATATATATATATATATAAATTTTGAGATCAAAATAAATCTTTCGTACTAAGCTATTATGTATGAATTAAATAAGCGTAGATACTACTCGATTAAATTCATATTACTAATATGCTAAGATGTACATCCTTCCTTAACAACTTAACCTTCATTAACTACAATCTCCATTTTAATGCAATAAATTCCATCTCATAATAAATCAAGTGTATTATTCAAATATATGTTTGATTTTACACTTTCATCATCGATGTACTCGAAACTTTTCAAATAACATCATTCGTACTTTACAAAATTCACAAGAATTCCATGAACCGAACATCATACATCAACAAATAACGAAGTATTGATTCATAATTTCAATGTCATTAAAGAAATACTCCGTAAAAGTTATGTAATTTTTAAAGCCTTTAGGGATTTTTCAATTCTAGTTTCAACCGTAAATCAAATGAGTTTAATTTAACATTAACTCATTAAATCTATGTTACATCTGAAGAAAATATACATATATATATTTTCATAAAGACTGTAATAAAATTCTTTTGTACAAAATATTAATTGTGAAATTTTTTTTTTAACGGGTAGGTAATACCCGAGAGATATATAAATTCACAATTAATATATTACATTCTTCGAATCTGATTCAGCAAATCATCCATTATACTCCCTACTTTCACAACAATATACATTCTTTTATAGAAATCAAAACAACCATACTCATTCAAAATTTAATTACATATTCTGATTTTGAAATCTCAGAATTCAACTCGAGATATGACCAAAATCATCACTCTTAGATCCTTACATCTTTCATAAGCTATACTTTGACTTCAAAACTGTGTTAGAACATTATATGTATATTAACGATTACAATCTGTGTTCAAACCCTTTGAAATTCCTGAAGATACTTCAAATAATGAACAATCGAGATGATGATCCAACCACATATTAACCACAGTCTTGCATCTGAAATGCTCTCGAAACCAGAGTCATAATTTAACATGTATCCGTGTCAGACCCTTTGGCATTTATTAGCAAAAATAACTTTGCGATTCCTTTTCAAATTAGTCAGTTTTGTCACAGCTCCAGCAAGTCAACTTCGACTTTTCAGTTGAAACAGTCTTATTATAACCTTGATATAGACGTTGCCATTTCGTCATCATTACCAGAGAACTTTTTATGTCTCACCACATTAGCAATAAACTTACCAACAACTTCACTGATCTTTGACTTTCTGAAAAATCATTATATTTATCGAAACCCCATCATTTACTCATCCGCATCTTGTAACAAGAATTGTCATGCCAATTACTGGGAATCAGCAATCAGTATTTTGAAATCTTGCAGCATGTCTCCGCCAACGGTTATAGGTGTATATATAACGTCTATCTCCTAGACTTATATACTTCGAATGTGAAGTTTCTGAAAAACACCCTAAACTGCCAACTAGTTCTCCGAAGTTTGGAAAATGCTGATGAAGCAGCAAAAATTGTAAACGACCTTAACAGTCAAAAGTTTGATAATAAAGAATAGTGTGTTGGAAAAGCTGAGAAAAAGAGAAGGTTTGGAACTGGAAAACGGATTAAGCAAACCATGAAGGAGGCTGTGGACAAATCACAAAGACTAAACCTGCCTTCAAAGAATCCAAATGATTCAGTGTCTGCTGAAATTATTATCGAATACCTTACTCCTGACTCTAAACCCTTGTGAATAATATTCTTCATCATCCTCTGATCTTAGATATTCTAAGATATCATCATATCTTTCATTATAAATATCTTCAATGTTTCTGAAGATATCTTCATAACTATTGTTATTCGAAATCATTTATCTCTTCGCGCTATCTGTGTTACATCATAAAAACTATTTTAGTTCCTAAATTCTGAAAAATTCGAATTTAAAATATGTATATCATTGAAGTAGTGTTGGGAACTGAAGCATGAGTTAGTATAATATAATGACACTTGATCAACGTGATTATATTACAGTAAGTCATGCTGAGTTTCTAAATGGAACGTGATGATTCACAGATCATAACGTCATCATGTGCCATGTTACACGACTCTTATATTCTACTTAACCTCTAAACATATCAAGAAAATATTTTTCTTGATGACTCGGTCTTTTCCGAGGTATTCTGGTAACTTGACGAATCAAGATCGTGCCATTACAATTTCCTTCTTAGAACATTAACAATGTTTATTTCGAAATTTATATCTGCGAATTATGGACCATTACAAGTGATACTTAATCGCAAGAAGAAGAAACGAAATGACAAAGCTCCAAAATAGAAATTGAAGTATAAATCGCAGCAAATAGGAGGTAGTATTAACTGTGGATGACAATGATTATAGAAGACAGAAGCAGGGACTTTGAAGTATAAGGGAAGATATAAAACCCAACAACAACCCAGAAATTACAAACCATATATACCGATGCATATAGCAATATAAAGACACAGGTGAACTAAAAACACTATAAAACCAAGAGTATAGTAGAAGTAAATAGATTCTTCCGGCGGCAGATGAAAAAGAAGAATAACAGATATGAAAGTTAGGAGTATATCAAGAATCAGAACTGGATGGAGCATATTAGCGAATGCTATAAAGTATGAATTGAGGGAGAAAGAATAAAAGGTGTGAGTTGTAAAAATAAGGAAACGAAGGGGGTGGATATATAGTAAAATATCCGACAGAGCAATCAAAACAGATTATCGCATTTAATCAAAGTGGATCCTAACTTCCTTAATTACCGAAGAACCAAATCTTGTTACGAAGATTTTCTCTAAATTCCTTGAATTCCGGAAATCAACCGTGACTATGTCATTGGTTAAAAAGAACGTGCATTTACTCATTTCATTATTTTGTGATAACTTCACTCGTACTATTCACAAAAATCAAATTGCTTTATCTATATTACTTGATGATAATAAAACTCTAATTTTCAACTCGTATACGTCATGAAAACATACTTATTGTCAGCCATGACCATCCCATTCAATTTCAGGACGAAATTTCTTTAACGGGTAGGTGCTGTTACAACCCGGAAATTTCCAACCAAATTTAAACTTTATCTTTATATTATTCCGACACGATAAGCAAAGTTTGTTAAGTTAAATCTCAAGAATTTTAAATTGTGTTCATACATTCATTATAACCTCGACCAAATTCTGACGATTCACGAACCATTAAATATAAATAAATATGTATATATATGTATATATATATATATATATATATATATATTATAACTTGAGAATATTAATAAAGTATTAAACGTATAATACTTTACATGAACGTATTTGTTTCAATATATTTATCGATGGAATTAGAAGATAATATCAAATGATTGATTTATCAAATACATTGTGATATGATTACGGGTCTATGTTATGAGGTCCACCATGATTTAAGAAATCTACTCTTTTTGACAACATTCGGAAAATTGTAAAGTGATTTATAAGTAAGAACGTGGAGTGTAAATAACTTAGATGTTGGATATCGACAAGTTAAGTAACTCGACATTTTTCATTAAGATGATTTCATACGTTTATTTAACCTTTGAACTTTATCGCATGCTTCACCAACAGACTGTAATTTAAAAACTTGAAACCTATTATGAATATATATGATTCTACTTTTCTAAAACGTTTTATGATATAACGATTTCCATTATTTTAACCTTTAAACAAAATGATTCTTAAATATATTTAGTTTTGGAAAACAAAATTATCATATTTATTTGATTTAGTTTCAAACGTTCAAAAACGTTTTCAGTTTAAAAAGAACTTTATCATTAAAACGTATATAACTTTTATAAATATCTAGAACCACTTTTGACAACTCATTACTTAGCCAGTATGATAATCATAACGATATTTATATTTTATTTTATTAAATATATATAACTATTTAAATTAATATTATATATATTTATACGCGTATTATACGTACATAGTTTTATACTTTTACTATACTTAAACTTTACCTTTACTTTATTTTTACTTTACTTTAACTTTAATAATTCACTTTAATAATTCATACTTTAATAATTTACTTTAATAATTCATACTTTAATAATTCACTTTAATAATTCATACTTTAATAATTCACTTTAATAATTCATACTTTAATAATTCACTTTAATAATTCATACTTTAGTAATTCACTTTAATAATTCAAAAATCTATTATAAATAAAATTCAATAGGTTTCATTATTTCATAGAAACTTGAAAATATTTTTCTCTAAACTCTCTCAATCGATTTACATATATGTATTTACTCCGTATTATTTCAAGATATTATTAGTATACATAAAATATTACGACGGAGTGCTGTCCGAGTGATTTCGAAATTGTTTTTCAAGCGGGATAGAGCTATGGAAATTATGGGTTATAGCTATGGAGGTTATGGGTATGGTTCGGGAGTATTGCTCGTGAGTCAAACTAGTGTTTATCATCTCCGTTGCGTCTACATACTTTTCCTGCAATATTGAATCTCAATATTGATACGTGAGCACTCATAACTTAACTTTTATATATTATTAGTGTATCCCTAACTAGTGCTCGAGTATATATAGGATTATGCATGCTTATACGTTCGTTATTGTCGTTAGATAGGTTATGTCAAATCTTGAATTAAATACATATGCTATTAAGATAAGGTATATGATATGCATGTCGTTGGAAAGCTAGCGAAAATTTGAGAACTTTTCATTTAGATATCGAATGGTTTCGATGAACGGTTTAGAAGTTATAGTCAATTGAATTTTTGTATTATTATTAAAAATGATTATTATTATCGTCGTTATTATCGTCGTTATAATCTAATTATTATTATTATTATTATTATTATTATTATTATTATTATTATTATTATTATTATTATTATTATTATTATTATTATTATTATTATTATTATTATTATTATCATTGTCGTTATTAATAAAAGATATTATTGTTATTTTTATTATTATTACTATCGTTATTATCGTTAAGGTTATAATTAGTATTATTATTATTATTATTATTATTATTATCATTCAAATAGTTATTAGTATTATCATTAATATTATTATTATTAGTATTATTATAATTGAAACTAATATTAGTAACATCTAATTATTATAATTACTATTATTATTATTAATATGAACGCGATATAAAAGACGACTAAAAGCTATTAAACGAAGCGATTAGGAAATAATGAGTATGAGTATCATGATGAAATTAAGATTTTGTAAGATATTGATTTAAAGGAAAAATATCGTTTTCATTATTTTACTATTATTATTATTAAAAGTATTATTAATATTAAAACTATCATTTTTACTAAAATTATTATTTTTAATAAAAATATCATTGTTAATATCAAACATCATTATTATTATCATTTTAGTACTATTGTTAATAAAAATTATCATTTTATCATTTTTAGAAAATATAATTATTGTTATTTTTATTAGTAGAATAATAATAATTATTACAAAATAATACAACTTTTACTTATTATTATTATTATCAATATTATTTTATCAAATAAATATGTGATACAAAGATATTTTACTACGTATAATATAATTACATTAATAATACCTATTATATTATTTTTATGATATTAAATGAACTTTATAAATTTTATTACTTAAGATATATAAAAGTATATTTTTATTATATAAATTTTAATATAAAATTTTATTTATTAATAAAAGAACTATATTATTTACTTTAATAAAATCTATTAAAAATATTTAAATAAATAAAACGACTATATTTAAACTATATAATAATCATGTATAAATTTTGGAAGACATTTTGGTCAATATGACTTTTGTTGACTTTTGCATATTTGGTCTCGAGCATTAGGATTGTGATACACTACGACTTGACCTAAATTGTTAGACAGATATTGATCAAACATATAAATATATATAATTAATATAGGTTCGTGAATCCAAGGCCAACATTGCACTTGTTCAATGACGTCATATGTATTTTTACTACAAAATACAGTATTGTGAGTTTCATTACTCCCTTTTTATATATATTTTTGGGACTGAGAATACATGCGCTGTTTTTATGAATGTTTTACGAAATAGACACAAGTACTTAAAACTACATTCTATGGTTGGATTATCTAAATCGAATATGCCCCTTTTTAGCTTGGTAACCTAAGAATTAGGGAACAGTACCCCTAATTGACGCGAATCCTAAAGATAGATCTATGGGCCTAACAAACCCCATCCGAGGTACGAATGCTTTAGTACTTCGTTTTTTATACAGACGAGAGGATTCTGTTATACAGACGAGAGGATTCTGTTTTGGGGATATTCTATATGCATCTTGTTAATGTCGGTTACCAGGTGTTCACCATATGAATGATTTTACCATAATGCAGACGAGAGGATTCTGCTTGAGGATTATGTTTATGAAAAATGAGAATCTTGTGGTCTATTATATTATTGGAAATGATTTTACCTTTATGCAGACGAGAGGATTCTGCTATTGGAATTATGTTTAATAAAAATCTTGTGGTTTATTAAAATAATAGAAATGAATGATTATGATAAACTAATGAGCTCACCAACCTTTTGATTGACACTTGAAAGCATGTTTATTTTCAGGTTTGAAAGAAACCTTCCGCTGTGCATTAGCTCATTTTAAGGATATTACTTGGAGTCATTCATGGCATATTTCGAAAGACGTTGCATTCGAGTAATTGATTTCATCAAGATTATTATTAAGTCAACTATAGTTAGATGTATTATGAAATGGTATGCATGCTGTCAACTTTAGATGTGAATAAAGTTTGTCTTTTAAAAATGAATGCAATGTTTGTAAAATGTATCATATAGAGGTCAAATACCTCGCGATGTAATCAACTATTGTGAATCGTTCATAATGTATATGAACGGGTCATTTCAACCACCGCTCTGATACCAACTTTAACGACCCGTTCATATCGATTATAAATAATTCACAATAGTTGATTTCATTGCGAGGTACTTGACCCCTATATGATACATTTTACAAACATTGCATTCGTTTTTAAAAGACAAACTTTCTTTACATCGAAAGTTGATGGCATGCATACCATTTCATAATATATCCAACTATAATTGACTTAACAATAATCTTGATGAACTCAATGACTCGAATGCAACGTCTTTTGAAATATGTCATGAATGACTCCAAGTAACATCTCTAAATGAGCAAATGCACAGCGGAAGATTTCTTTCATACCTGAGAATAAACATGCTTAAAAGTGTCAACCAAAAGGTTGGTGAGTTCATAGGTTTATCATAAACAATTATTTCAATAGACCACAAGATTTCATTTTCGGTTTCAAAACACTCGTAAGTGTATAAAATCCATTCGTATGATGAACACCTGGTAACCTACATTAACAAAAGGCATTAAAAATATCCCAAAGGATAAACAAAACCACTCGTCTGTAGAGAATATATCAACAGAACCACTCGTCTGTAGAGGATAGATCGACAGAACCACTCGTCTGTTAGAGAATTTATCTATCATTCGCTTCAATTAGTGACAATTATAATAAACACTAATTCTTAATTTACCAAGCTAATAGAGGTGATACCCGGTATAATAATCCAACCATAGAATGTAGTTTTAAGTACTTGTGTCTATTTCGTCAAACATTTATAAAAGCAGCGCATGTATTCTCAGTCCCAAATATATATATTGCAAAAGCATTTAAAAAGGGAGCAAATAAAACTCACAATACGATATTGTGGCAAAATATGCATACGACGAAACTGAACAATGCAGGGTTGGCCTTGGATTCACGAACCTATATCATTTGTATATTTATTAATATACATAGTTGTAATCGAACAATATATATATATAAATTTATTAGTTATATACTTTTTATATTAATAATATATATATATATATATATATATATATATATATATATATATATATATGTGTGTGTGTGTGTGTGTGTGTGTGTGTGTGTTTCATATATTCATTTTGTTATATAAAATATTAATTTTCGTTATGTTATATGTGTTAAATATATTTTTAATATATATATATATATATATATATATATATATATATATATATATATATATATATATATATATATATATCATTTGTATATTAATAATAGTGGTCAAAATAATATTAATAGTGGTAAAAATGATAGTAATTATAATATTTAATATTACTAGTGAGATAATAATGTTAATAATTCTATTAATGATAATAATAATGATATTAATAATTATAATTGTAAAATATTAATTTTACTGTTAATGTTAGTTGTGCTACTAATTTTGGTAATCACATAATAATAATACTCATGATAATAATAATACTTATGTTAATATTAATAATTCTGTTATTTATAAAAAGATACTAATACTAATATTTATGAAAATAATAATAATTTGTATTATTTTCATAATGATAATAATCATAATCATAATTTTGATAATAATACTAAAATGGTAAAAATTTTGTTTTTAGTAATACTTATAATAATACTAATGATAATATTAATAACATTACTAATTAATAATAATACTGGGAATGATAATAACCTTAGTAATAACAATAATAATAATCATATTTGTAATTTTAATTATGATAAATAATAAATGGTAACTAATACTTATTTTAGTAATAATAATAATAATAACTATAATACTAGTATTAATAACAATCATTAATAATAATAACAATAATAATATAATAATCATAATAATAAATATAATGATAATAATAATGAATAATTAAATACTACCTTAATAAATAGGCTGTTAAAAAAATATCGCCCTAGCCCGGGCTCGAACTCGTAACCTCCCGCTCACCCACTTAACAACTTAATCATCACTCCGTCTGCTGTCTTTCTATTTTAATACACACTCGATTTAAATATAACCCGTATAAAATTATCATCATCTTCATCAAGTTACTCAGTCGACCAGAGATCCATCCAACCTCAAATTAAAGTTTGATTTATGTTTGAAACATAAATAGAAGCGACGTATTTGTAATTAACAGATACAATTAAAAGAAAAAAAATTAAACAGATTACAGCAGCTGTAACTGTCGCGAAAATAAATAATTGGAACTCAAATCTTGATTTCGATTTTAAAGCAGTTTCAGCTCATGGTTCCTATACGAAATACTTTTTTAAAAATTTCCTAGAATCTTTATAAATTCTTAATTTCACTTAACACACAACAACAAGTTCGAATTTTATCAAGAACATTTTGTTTGACTTTTGAAAATAAAAGTTTGACTCTAAAATTCGTGATGAATAAGAAGAATTGAAATCTCTAAATTTGCAGACAGTTTTAGTAAAATATTACTAACACTTCTGCATTTATAGATTTTAAAAATCAATTTGAAATCGAGCTTTTTAATAAATGAAGTAATAATAGAGATATCGAGCAGTTTATTGATTTTTTATTTTAATTCTCCGGAATGTGGCTAAAGACAGTATTATATATAGATGGAAATTAAGTAATGGAAGCAATAATCGATGGTTGTCTGTATTGAGGAATGATTTGGACGTGTAACAAATTGAAACAGGAATTAAATAAAAAAAATTACAGATATTAACAGATAGCTGGCTTCCCATTTGGCTTGCATGACTAAATGATTCTGATGCAAGATCGACCAGACATGAAAATATAAATCAATAAAGTTGATTGTGAAGGGAAACAGAATACGCAATTATATAATTATCTATGTAAATGAATACCTATATAAGAATACTGTATATATATCAGTATATGTATTTATGTATACGTATATATATCTATCTGTTCTTATCAGTAATCTGTATAGGTATATATATATATAATCGTTTGTATATATTTCTGTAATTATATATTTTAATTAATCTTTTTTTTATTTTTATAATTGTATTAATATTACACTTAATATTATAGATGATAATAAAAGTAATAATATAATATTAATAATAATAATAATAATAGAAATAGAAATAATAATAATAATATCATAATAATAATAACTTAAGATCATAATTTTATTATTACTTATAATAATAATGTTATTAGTAATGATAATAATAATATTAGTAATAATACAACAATTCAATGTATATAATAATAATTTTAATAATACTGTTTATCAATATTAATAATAATAATGGCAATTATATTTAAACTTGTAATTACATTTAATATATTAATATTAGGATTTATTAATTATTTAACACTTACGTTATATAAAATAACATAATTGAATATCTAATATTTATATTTATATATAATATATATATATATATATATATATATATATATATATATATATATATATATATATATATATATATATATATATATATATATATATATATATATATATATATATATATATATATATATATATATATATATGAATGAATGATTCCATAGTGGTAGGATCAAGAGGGAAGTAACCAATCGGGGGGAAGTGGGGGGAAGCAAACTTTTTTTTTTCATTTTTTGAAAAAACCTTGTTCACGAACATTATAGATGGGATGAAAATATGAACATTTAGTAGAGACACTTTGTGATAAATGTTTTTATTTTGGCGGGAAAACGCTCGAAGAAGTAATATATAACAATTCTCGTGTTTTTCGAGCGTATGTTGAGGTTTTAGCTATTGGGGTTTAGATATTAGGGTTTAGATATTAGGGTTTATAGGGTTTAGATATTAGGGTTTAGAAATTTAGGGTTTAAGGTTTAGATTTAGGGTTTAGATTTAGGATTTAGATTGAGTTTTTAACACGAACGGTTTAGAGTTTAGGGTTTGGTGTTTTGGGTTTATGGAATAAACCCAAAACACCAAACCCTAAACCCTAAACTCTAAATCGGGCTAAATTTTACTTCACAAAATATGGAAAAAAAACGTTCATATTCTTTACGAACAATATTATCTTGAATATTATTTTTGTCGATCGTTTTCCCGCCTAAATAATAACATTCATCACGAAGTGTCTCTTCTAAATGTTCATATTTTCGTGTGATCTTGATGCCGGAAAAAAAAAAATTCCAAAAAAAACGAAATTTTTTTTTTTTGCTTCCCCCCGCTTCCCCCCGATTGGTTACTTACTTATCCTAACCATGAGAGGATCCTGCCCCTATATATATATATATATATATATATATATATATATATATATATATATATATATATATATATATATATATATATATATATATATATATATATATATATATATATATATATATATATATATTCATTCTAATAGCAACTTAACCATTCTATATTTTTACATTTTTAATGCTAATGATTAAATTTGTATTTTATTATTTCACATTATTATATATATATATATATATACTTATCTTCAATCTATATATATATATATATATATATATATATATATATATATATATATATATATATATATATATATTAACAAATAATGGTTCGTGAATCGTCGAGATTAGTCAAAGGTTAACTGAATTCATGAAAGGAGTTTGAAAATTTTGAGATTCAACATTACAGACTTTTCTTATCGTATCGAAATCATTTAAAGATTAAGTTTAAATTTGGTCGGAAATTTCCGGATCGTCACAATAAGTCCCGAAACTTGTGCTTTTGAGATATAGTTAAGGGTGTCGGGAACTCGGTAGAAGTTTGGTAACCGACAAAAGTATAGGGCTATTAGAAGTTGGACGACTAGTGGGAATTGGACGACTTGTTGGAGTTAGACGACTAGTGGGAGTTGTGGAAATAGTTGTGTGACGTGATTCTCCAATTTTCGCAGGGTTAGTGCATTGATTCTGGGTAACACTAGAGACTCGAGTACTTGTTTTACTCTCCAATGGCAAAGAAAGTTGCAACAGGTCGGGTGGTACGAACCAGATTCATCTCGGGTAGCCGCAGTTTATTTTCTTACTCGTACAATGGTAACGTCCTTGAGGATCAGATGATGTGTTCGTGAAATTCATAGCTATGATGATGAGTTGGTATACCAGCGTGAAAGCGGAAAGTTAAAAGGTGTAGATTTCAAGGTTGTGACTGCGTTCTCATTAGAGCCTTGGTTAATAGTCTGCGAGGGCGTCTGTTGAATTTTCTGATTGATAGGAAGGAAAACTAGATATAGACGAAAATTCTGTACGGGTGATCGTTGACATGTCAGTGACAAGATTGGATGTGTCTAGAGCGATGAGTGAGGCATTTTTTGTCTCTTGTTGTTTTCCTGTAACTGAAGTTTCACACGCTTCAATGGATCTTATAGTGTAAGAAGATGGTGGTGTAGAAACCGAGATGACCCAAGCTAGTAACTAAGAGATTGAATTATTGCTCAACGGTGTTTTTTTGGTGTCGAAAGGCTTCTTTCCCCGCGGGAAACCGGGTGTAGCAGTGCGACGTGTCCCGGATAGTTTATCTGGCGGTATCAAAAGGGGTTATAGTCAGCTAATCTGGAGTTGAGTGGGTGTTCAAACATTGTTTACGGTTAAGGCTGTATTAATTTTCGATTGAGACTAGGTGTGTTGAAGAACTCTTTATCGAAAGTCTTTCAGTTCGACGTGGTTGGAGTGTGCGTGTCTCAGGTGCTCTTGGCGGCATACGTGGGTTCCTTGACGAAGTTGGAATGGAGGATAAGTTCAAAGTCTCAAAGTGGGGAGATTGTTGATTGTGGAGAGCTTTAAACAAAGAAGGAAACCTCGGGACCCTCGCCAAACACGAGGGTGAGGTCACCAAACGTGGTGCAGGGTGTCAATAGGCGAAGAAAGTGATTGAGCATTTGAAAATTTTAGAAGAATAGGGGATCGCGGATCGTGATGGGCATCTCGCCAAACGCGACATCTATCTTGGCTAGCACAGCAAGTCGGGAGATTATTTTCCTCATCTGTTTCTCTATATAAGGTAACTCTAGCCTCCCGTTTATATGTGCACGAAAATAATAAAGTGAATTAACTGGTTTGCGCATGTGGACTAAACCTTTCTCCATGTTTAGAGTTAGGATATAACCATTTTAAATCCTTGGATCGTGTTCATTAGTTATCTTATTTATGTTTGTTCTATCATCCGTTTGTTGTTGTGTGGGTTGAATATTACTATTAACTTAATTAGAGTGATCAACTAGTTAGGCTTGTTAGTTGGTGAAACCGCTTACGCAGGCATATAAATCCTAACATGCAGTAACCGAGGGTTCATTTAAGGCATTAAACGAGCTATTCAACAAGGACAACTTTAATAGAGTTTGTAACTGAAACCTAGTGGCAAAGTGGCATTGGATCGGTTCTTCAACAAGATGGTCACCCGAAAGCATATCTGACTAAATCACTTTCTCCTCTTCATCAGAGCCTCTCTACGTATGAGAGAGTTTTTAGCAATGATTCACACGTTAGACAAAATGAGAGGGTCCAAATTCGTACCGACCATGTGAGTTTGAAGTATTTGCTCAACCAAAGAATCCCCACACCAAGTCACTGACCCAAATGAACCGGCTTCCTACACAAATGAGATTCGAGATCGTTTACAAGAATGGATGTGAGAATACAACTGCTATGCATTATCACGGATACAGGGCCCTTGGCAACTTTATCAAGCTAGTGTCATTGTCACTACCATTTCCAGTAACATACATGATCGTATAAAAGCTAATGTAGCTGCTGATGTGGACTTACAATAGACCTCATAACTCATGAACCACATGCCTTACACTACAGCTACTTCAAAAAACTGCCTACTTTATTCTAGAATTAACTAATGAAGAAAACAACCATCAGGGACCCAATTTGGTCATCAAGGAACCACCTTTTCCTCTTAAATGAACTAAAATCATAATAATGTCTTTTTACACAAACAAATCTCATTACTGATCACAATATCAAACTAATTAAAAACCAAAATTAAACCATATAGCTACACATACAAACATCCAATCATATATAATTCCAATCTTAAATCACTAATCACTAGATAAAAACAACATTAAATAAAAGAAAGAGTTAAATCATACTAATTATTGTATCCAAAACATTGGCAACAAAGTTTAACCACTCTTTTATCTCCCCCTACCTGATATTTAGCGTCCACTCGCATTAGTGTCATTACCTTCCTTCCTGCAGATACATATAAACATCAAGAAATTCATTTACCACTTATCAGTGCACCGATCTCTGCTAATATATGCACATGTTGAATTAACATCGAGAACAACTACTAAACTAGTACATGAAGAAAAAGGCAACTAGAAGAAACATGATTAGCCATGGTCATCAAACACACATGGATTTGTTAGCAATTGTAGCCACTGCAACGAATTCTTTTTCAGACGATTACTAATCCATTCAAAGCTTTTAACTTAAATTTCTTGAAGCGCTATCGACGGCATCCAATTTTCCCACGAAAAATCTTGTCATTCCGAATTTGCCAAATCTTATAAGTGCATACCCACACTGAGGCTTGAATTTTTTTTGCAATTTGTTGGTCGCTTGGAAAAAATGATCGACTCTGCAACAATTCAATTAATTAAATTAACTGGTTTGCGCATGTGGACTAAACCTTTCTTCATGTTTGGAGTTAGAATATAATCATATTAAATCCTTGGATCGTGTTCATTAGTTATCTTATTTATGTTTGTTCTATCATCAGTTTGTTGTTGTGTGGGTTGAATATTACTATTAACTTAATTAACTTAATTAGAGTGATCAACTAGTTAGGTTTGTTAGTTGGTGAAACCGCTTGCGCAAGCGTATAAATCCGAACACGCAGCAGCTGAGGGTTCCGTTTAAGACATTAAACGAGCTATGCAAGAGGGACGACTTTAATAAAGAGTATGTAACTGAAACCTAGCGGCGTAGTGGCATTGGATCGGTTGTTCAACAAGATGGTCACCCAGTAGCATATTTGAGTAAATCACTTTCTCCTCGTCATCAAAGCCTCTCTACGTATGAGAAAGAGTTTTTAGCAATGATTCACACGTTAGACAAAATGAGAGGGTCCGAATTGGTACCGACCATATGAGTTTGAAGTATTTGCTCAACCAAAGAATCCCCACAATGAGTCACCAACCCAAATGAACCGGCTTCCTAAACAAATGAGATTAAAGATCGTTTACAAGAAGGGATGCGAGAATACAACTGCTTGCTGATACATTATCACGGATACAGCGCCCTTGGCAACTTTATCAAGCTATTGTCATTGTCACTACCATTTCCAGTAACATACATGATCGTATAAAAGCTAATGTAGCTGCTGATGTGGACTTACAATAGACTTCGTAATTCATATGCCTTAGACTACAGCTACTTCGAAAAACCGCCTACTTTATTCTAGAATTAATTAACTAATGAAGAAAACAACCATCAGGGACCCAATTTGGTCATCAAGGAACCAGCTTTTCCTCTTAAATGAACTGAAATCATAATAATGTCTTTTAACACAAACAAATCTCATTACTACTCAGAAGATCAAACTAATTAAAAACCAAAATTAAACCATATAGCTACACATACAGACATCCATTCATATATGGTTCCAATCTTAAATCACTAATCACTAGAAGAAAACAACATTTAATAAAAGAGAAAGTTAAATCATAATAATAATTGTATCCAAAACATTGGCAACAAAGTTTAACCGCTCTTTTATCTCCACCTACCTGATATTTAGCGTCCACTCGCATTAGTGTCATTACCTTCCTTCCTGCAGATACATATAAACATTCATTTAGCACTTATCAATGTACACCGACCTCTAGTAACATATGCACATGTTGAATTAACATCTCAAGTCCAAAATGGATTGTCTTTACTATTATATAAATACAGATCCTGATGCCTTCAATCAATCAAGATACTATAACACTTCGAGGCCAACATAAATAAACAAAAGAATAATTCCAACGTGGTAAATAGAATCGGTCAATGAAATTTTCCCTTCCAACAAGCAGACAATAAACATCAAGAGTTTCAGAAGGCTTTAATTAATAGCAGAGGAGAAAAAAAAAGGAACAAACGTAACCAACCTCTTTAGTGATCATTTTATTTCATTTTCTTACAGCAAGGTGATTTGGACTCTGCAAAAGTTCAAGAAAAAAGAGCAACTAGAGGTTAAACAAGGTAACTGTGCTAAAGTATACATTAAAAGAAACAAAAGTCTTCATGTAATTGAGATCTTCTTAATTAGCATGGAAACAAAAACTCATGAACAAAAGCCGTGTAAAGTATTAGAATATTTCTTTGAGGGAACTGCATCAACTCACTGAAATGTTCAGTGATGTATACCTTAAGTCAGTGGCGAACCTATATTGTAGGTGGTGGGGTCCTTTGACCCACTATTTTAATTTATAATTTTTTTTTTAAAAAATAGCATTCAAATTGTATAGGACACCAATAAATTTAAAGATAGGACCCCATATGTTTTTAAAATTAATAATGATTTTTTAGAAGTAAACAACCATTCGTTGGGAAAAAAATTTTATGAAGTGCCACTCAAATTGTATAGGACCCCTTCCAAGTTTTGATCCCAAAATTGCCACTGCCTTAAGTGCTCCTCCATGATTAAATAACATCAAAAATATGATATATGAAATATGACATGATATACAATAAAGTAAAGAAATAAAACTAAAAACCTACAAGTTAGGGATGGCAAAAAACAACCATACCCGATGGGGAACCCAAAACCCGATATTTTTGGGCCGGTTTCGGGCCAAGTAAATGGGTCATGAGCCGGGTATGGGCCGGGTATGGGGATAGTTTTTATTTTATTCGTGGGTTCGGGCCCAGGGATGGTTTTAGACACAAACCCGATTACCCGGCCTGTATATCAGAAAAAAGACCAAAGTCCATATATCCGGCCCGTACACCCGTTTACCCGACCCATAAACTCGATTACACGGCCCATATACTCGAATACCCGACCCGTATAGCCGAAAAAGACTCGAATACTCGTGAAAAAACATGTTTACCCGATAGTTCGTAATTAAATGGGGACCCGAATACCCGTGGGGAAACCCGTTTACCCGCTAGTTAGTAACTAAATGGGGACCCGACGGGTACAGGTCCGGGTTTGGGACGGGTTTTTTAATCGAGCCCGGTCTGGGATTACCTAAACCCGACCCCATGCCATCCCTAACTACAACCAATGCAGAATCAGGTCAACTTATAGTGAAATAGCACACTTCACGAACATACAAATTGAGCCATTAAAGATATTAGAGTGTGAAATCTACGTTGTATACTGCTGCTATATACACCAAATTATTACTGTACTTTTTTTGGAAAAGCACGACCAAATTAATTAAAAAACACACACCTAAGCTGCATTCTTCTTCTTTAGCTGCCTCTTTCTCGCCCGCTTGAGTAATAAAGGGAATGACCTTGTTGACATAGCAAAGTAATTATGATCCTTTTTAGCACCCAGTCTCCCCTTATTCTTTGTCTTCACCGGTCTTTCATTATTAAATTCAAAACTATTATTATTAGCATGGGGAGATACAAGACTAGGCACGAATATAGGGGCACAAACATACTCCAAAGTCTTGGACGACATGTATATACCATGACGACGGTTATCATTTTTAATAGCATCCCCCGGCATTCTCAAGCAGTGTACAACATCATACTTAGAATCATCATCTTCACACCGAAACACTTGCCAAGAATTATTTTTATTCATTACCCATGTCTTATATGAATACACCTGATGACGATACGTGATACGAGGATCATAATGTATGCACAGACATCCTCCGATAATCACAAGTTTGTGTTCTTTACCGAGTTCATGTCGATAAATAGGATGATGAGGTTGAGGGATCTCTTTGAGCTCATTTCTACATAAATCTAAAGACATAATTACGGTTTCCTTCCAGTACGACATAAACCAGTAAAGGGCCCCATTAAATAAAACACCAGTTCTAGAACCAACGATACGATACTTGACTTGTCCAATAAATTTCCAAGTATTAGATTTCAAACTCAAGACATAAAATTGTGTAAGCTCTGTATCAGGATATATCTCAAACCCAAGTACAGCCTTGTAATCGTCCAATAACGAATCGTAACCAAAACCCCAACAAAAACGTTCCCTACACCCTCTTTTACATTCAGGAAAAGCAGTTAGTCGTTTAACCTCCCTAGTCAAAGGATTGGTTACAATAAGTTGGGTTTCTGTAGGAGATAGGCATACAAGGCCATCACACGAACCAATTATATAAAAACCATTAAGGTCATAATCATGGTCCACGTGTGCTGTCGTAGGCCTAGCAATCCTTCTATCTCTAAGTTTATAATTATTATGATCATTGTTGTGAGAACGCTTCAAATGAGATTTAACAAAACGGGTACTGGAAATTAAATGATACCATAACTTACAAACACTTTTGCATTGGATTAGATCTTCAGCATCCAATTGTATCAGTATCTGTTCCAGCACATCCACGCAATTTCCGACCTCCATTTCACTTCAATTCAAACCCTAGATGGAATGGAATTTAGCAGGCTCACGAAACTATTCGTGAGATAGCGAGCTTGAATTTTTAATTTTTGTAACCCTAGATAATTTTATATGTCTACAGAGTACTTGATAAAACCCAATCTCATAGAACGAACAGAGTTTTAATTTTTAAACCCTAGATAATCCTGAACGATCTTTTATATCCAAAAAAAAATAGTTTAGAATTATACAAGGGAATTGCGGTACCGGGTGAAGATGCGGGGTTAGATTTGGTGTCGGGTTTATGTGCATGTGTGTTTTAGGCGTAGGGTTTTGCGGTTTCGTCTATTGTAATCTCATTTGTAAGTCTAATGTGCTCCCTCTGTAATAGTTGTTCAGTGTGTTTAGAACGAATAGAGCGGGGTTAATGTGTTATGGTCATTTGTGACCAATTATTGTGTTCCACTGAATTTTCGAATCTAATATATATATATATATATATATATATATATATATATATATATATATATAGGGGCAGATCAATGGGGAAGTAACCAATCGGGAGGAAGCGGGGGGAAGCAAAATTTTTTTTTTTTCCGTTTTTTTTTGGAATTTTTTTTTCTGGCATCAAGATCACACAAAAATATGAACATTTAGAAGAGACACTTCGTGATGAATGTTATTATTTAGGCGGGAAAACGATCGACAAAAATAACATTCAAGATAATATTGTTCGTGAAGAATATGAACGTTTTATTTTCCATGTTTTGTGAAGTAAAATTTAGCCCGATTTAGAGTTTAGGTTTTAGGGTTTAGGGTTTGGTGTTTTGGGTTTATTCCATAAACCCAAAACACCAAACCCTAAACCCTAAACCCTAAACTCTAAACCGTTCGTGTTAAAAACTCAATCTTAATCCAAAATCTAAACCCTAAACCCTAAATTTCTAAACCCTAATATCTAAACCCTATAAACCCTAATATCTAAACCCTAATATCTAAACTCCAATAGCTAAAACCTCAAAATACGCTCGAAAAACACGATAATTGTTATATATGACTTCTTCGAGCGTTTTCCCGCCAAAATAAAAACATTTATCACAAAGTGTCTCTACTAAATGTTCATATTTTCATCTCATCTATAATGTTCGTGAACAAAGTTTTTTCAAAAAACGAAAAAAGAAAAAAAAGTTTTTGCTTCTCCCCGATTGGTTACTTCCCTCTTGATCCTACCCCTATATATATATATATATATATATATATATATATATATATATATATATATATATATATATATATATACACACACACACATACATATTAATATTTTGCCAAAAAAAAAACATATTATGCAAGGGAAATTTTTTGGTAAAATGTCCTCATTTTTGAAACTATTTAACAAAATATGACCTCACAATTCGAAATTGCAACAAATGTTCTCTGACCACACACCACACATGATGAGTGATGCGTATATACGAGATAATGTTCGAGACAAACATTTTTTCTCGCAAACTCACACCACGCACCAAGCACCACCGACGGTGCGTAGTGCATGGTGTTTGATGTTTGTTGCCAACATGTCAGATCTATCGTATCTTTTGACTAGTAAAAATCCGATTTAATCACCGTTTCTATTGCCAAATGAAGTATACCGCCACCGCAAAATTGATCTTGATCACCACCATACGCGTCACTTTGCGATGTGCATACGGAATCAACAAATCAACGATATCTTTCCATTTATTTCTGATCCCACGTACGCTCATGCCCAACTCCTTTGAAATAGCACATTCAAAGAAGAGATGATTGTGTGAGTCTTGATGAATTTTGCATGATGAACATACCAACAACCCGTGCGACCCATCCTTTACATCCCATGGAAACATCTTGTTTTGAGTTTTAAGCTTTTTAGTCATAAGAAGCCATACAATGAACGCATGTCGAGGGATGCAAATCAAACCACCTGATACCATACTACTTTATCTCCTCATGGACGATCGTGGACGAAGTGAATCTCACACAACTTTGGTTGAAAAATCAACCAAACTACCATCAAAAGCTTTCCACGTGAATATCTTGATTCAAAGCGTCTGGGTAATGGGATATTTAGCAACTTAAGATATTTAGTCACTCATTCTTGAGGCCATTTCTAACCCAGTGTTCTATTCAAATCTGTTTTAATCAAATCTGCAATTATAGAGCAATCATGGAGACCAACTCTATTTCTTTGGAAGTAACTACATTTGCTAAAGTGCCAAAATCAGACCCTAAGTCATGACACGCCCATTGCCAATCACATGCACAAACTGGTTTCGCAGATAACTTATGATGTTTAATATTTTGCGCCGCACCCATCTAGCCATGGTAACCATGTCCACAGCCCAAAAATTACAATTGCGTAATAGATACGTGTTAATCCATTTAACCCATCAAGATCGTTTAGGAGTTATAATGCACCAAACATGGTATGCCATTAACACAACATTTCATTTCTTTAGGCTTTTAATCCCAAGACCTTACTTTGTTTCATTACTCCGTACATCGTTTCAATTGACGTGTTTTACGAGAGAAATTTAGTGATGATTTTAAGCCATACGCTGGTGGGCCGAAACAATCGTTTGAAGATATTGATGTTAGTAACTTTGATTTCACGAAGTTGTTCGGGTTTTTATAAGAAAAAGTGATTTCGAAAACTCATAAGTTTTATATTTCGAAGAAGACACTGTTAGAGTGTGTCCCGCAATAAATTTTCTTATGAAAAAAGAAGAATGAGTTAATATAATACAAATGCACAAGGAGAATTCAGTTGTATTTTCTATTTATTAATGTATACTCCCTCCGTCTCATTCCAATAGTCCACAGACAAAAAACACACAGTTTTAGGAAATCCCACTAACTTCATTTCTCCACCAATGAAATATCTTCTCTCTCCAGATCCACCAATGAAATATCTTCTTTTCTTTCTATTTATGGAAGTGGACTATTAATTTGGGACAGCCCAAAATGAAATACTGGACTATTGAAATGAGACGGAGGTAGTATAATATTAAAAGGATTGAACGTGATCACAGTAGTGATTATTTTTCAGAACTGGACCAAGATTAGTTTTATTAACTATTAGTTAAACTTTATGTAGCTTTATTAATTTATGCAACGTCTTAGTGTAATGTTTTATTTAAAATGTAAGGTTATTTTTATTAAAGAAAGTATTTTTACTTTGATTAATTATGTTATTATTTATTTTACAAAAATTGAATAAATAAATAAAATTATTTTATAGAAATTATAATTTATAATATAATTAATTAAAAAGAATTAAATTAAATAATATTCAATTTCGGTCCAGTCAGCGTCTAGTCATCAACAAGACACTGACATTGAAAACTATCACAACTCCTGTGCACCAAGTATATCTGTTTTTGTTTTTTTCGTTTATAACTAGTAACAAAAGTCCTAAAACTATTACAATACTTTACTAAAATAAAAAACACACACACATATACATATAAAAGCTCGTTTAAGCTCACAAACTAAAATGAACTTGACTTTTATACTTTATTTATTTATTTATTTTTCACATAAGTTTCAATTAAATTTTAACATATCACGCAAAACCTTTTCACTAAAATTTCACTTTTAACACTCACCATAATACAACTTTAAAACAACCATCACATGGACCCAATTTGGTCATCAAGGAACCAACTTTTCCTCTTAGGTGAACTAAATTCATAATGTCTTTTAACACAAACAAATCAAGGCATAATAATGTTAAGCCAACCCAAAACACGACCTTCACTCAAATCTCATTAGTAATCACAAAATCAAACTAAATAGGAGTAATAAGTATTGTATCCAAAACATTGACACCAAAGTTTAACCATTCTTTTATCTCCCCCTGCTGATATGTATCGTTTCACCAGTCGCATTAGTGTCATTACTTTCCTACAAATACATATAAACATTAAGACTTCAATCAATCAACAAACTATAACGCTTTGATGGCCAACATAAATAAACAAAAGGATAATTCCAACGTGTGATGCCCCGTACAAAACCATCGTGTACGAATCATCAACAACATGATCATTACAAGGTCAAATACTATATGCGGTTTCAAAAGAAGTTTGCATTCATGAATAAAGGTGATGTCTTAACCAACATCAAATGTCTTACAACAAAAGTATGCTTCAATGAACAGAAGCAATTAGTAATATTGTGTGACTCAATGGTCGTTACAAATCATTATTTCAAAAGGTAACATAGTTTGGATGCAAATAAAACGTTTGATGCGGTGACAACTCTAACAAGCGCAACGGGTGTCTACAATGCATGACTAGTACAACAGCAGAAGCAAGCAACCTTAAGCACCTGAGAAAAACATGCTTAAAAACGTCAACACAAAGGTTGGTGAGCTATAGTTTAAGTATAACAGTATGTAAGGTAGGCCACGAGATTTTCGTGCTTCAACAGCGTTTCAAAACAGTATGTAAAGTATATGTTTAACCGTGGGCACTTGATAACTAACTTAACGTTTATAACCCCCTGAAAGTACACTTGGCGAGTGCGTATGTTTACGAAGTATTAAACACCCGTTAAATGCTAGCACTACTAGCCCGATTGGGATGTCAAACCCTATGGATCCATATCTAAGATTCGCGTTCACCGGTTCAAAGACCGATGACTAAACGTTACCGAGCTAAGGGGAAAGTTTATGCCGTTGTATAACCCACACATATATAAAGTTTAAGTTCTCGTGCTTAGTATGTAAAACGTAAAATGCGCATGTATTCTCAGTTCCCAAAATAGTTAAAGTAAAAAGGGATGCTATAACTCACAGTGTAAAGTAGTAGTAAAGTTGACTCGGGAAAAGTAAGCAAGTACGTTTGTCCAAAAGGGTCCTCAACCTAAGTCAAAAGTTACTAAGTCAGTAAATCGTCCCAATAGGTTTAAATGTATGTAAATTAGGTCTTAAGAGTCATCATCATTCATCATCAAACAAAAAGTATAAAGTAAGTTTCATTCTAGAAAAGAGTTTAAAACAAATGCTGACTTCGATCAGTCACCACAGCCTCTATACCTACTGAAATGAGGTGAGACCAGTGGCCATGGTTCCGTATATAAGTCCTTTAGTTGCTGTAAAAATTCCAGAAGAAAACTTATCTTCGTTTGACTATGGCGACGGTTTAAGTGCGAGTAGGTCAGAATTTTTCAGCACAACGTTAAAAGGACATAGTGACGTTCGGAGGGCCATAGATCCTAAACCGTAACTAGGATTAAGACGAGTCTTAAACGAAAAATTATCTACTCGAACAGAGCTAACTGAAAATCAACTTTACAGTAGCCCAGGTATTCTGATCAGACCCGAAAAACAGTAGGTTTAGTGTTTCGGTGGGTTCTTGGTGCTCGATGCTCATCACGGTTCTCATCCTTGATGCATATAGCTTCAAGTGTACAACTCGTTGATATGTTTGCATCATCTTTACCAAGTTTTGACCATCATAACACAAGTGTAAGTCTAAGATATGTAGCACAACTCAATTAAGTGTTGCAAGTGGTTTGATAAACCAAAGTTACATCAAGATCTTGGATCCGACACATACATGAATTATAAAAGTAATATTGAACTACAAACTTGAAAGTAAACTAACTAATCAAGATCTTAAGTTGTAGAACATAGTTCTTAGTTAGATCTTGAAGATCCTAGACCCAAAAGTTTAGATCTAAAGTTACTAAGTTAAATCCTAAGTTATAACACTTAAATCTTTACTTAAATGATACTATAAGTTATAAAACTTAGATTTTCATCTAGTAAAGTGAATGTAAGCTTACAAGCTCTTATTTATAACAAAATTAGAAGACCATAAGCTATAGAAACTTAGATCTTTCATAATTATGTGAAGTTGTAACTAGAAAGTTAAACTTCCATGTTCTTGAACTTATAAAGTTAGCTTTTAGTTTCAAGAAATATGAGATCAAGATTAACTTGTAATACTTGACCATTATACCAAAATCACGAAATCAAACATGTTCAAAATGAAGGAATAAACTAAATAAACAAGTAACAAATTCATAGTTGTTCATACTTTAAAAATTCAAGCCAAGGTTTTGATCTTTAAGAAAGTAAACTTTAAGTTTACAACATGAACTACAAGTATGATTTTAACTCATTAACTTTCAATCTTTTAAAGCATTAAGTGTAGAACATAAACTAGAAAGTTAGGTTCTTGTATGTTCTTGTATGAACAAGATAAAATGAAGAACAAATTAGAAAGTTTGGTTCTTAATCAACAACAAACAACTAGTAAGTAAACATTAAGAAAGAACAAGTGATGAAACTAGTAAGAATGATGATGAGTGCTTCGGTTTTCATGAGAGAAAAAGAAAGGAAAATAAACTTGATACTTACAAGTTAGAGAGCAAATGAGATGAGAGAAAGAAAGTGTAAGTTTGTGTGTGAGAATAATGAAGTAATACTAGAGAATAAGTATCACAAAAATTGAAACAAAAACCTCCCTCTACTCAAGGTTGGCTGACGGTTTTCACAAGGGGAAGGGGAAGGAAAAAGTCCACTAGTTACTTCATGTATTTGGCTCAAAAAAATGGTAATAAGGTTGCATGGTGTTGGAACAAGGTGTAAGTATGTAGTAACTAGATTCCATATGCACTAATCAATCTAGTTAAGCCTTAAAGTAATACTTGCATAATGAGGTGGGCTAATTAGTCCATTAAGATAAGTAGGGTGGGCTTCTAAGTCCATTAACATTAATAAAAGCTCAAGTTCAAGTAATTAACAAATTAATCCAATTAAAGCTCAAGTAATTTACTAGTAACTTTAGTTAATCAAAAATGATTAATAAAAATTAATCATGAATGTAAATAATATTCTAAATATTATTCGTGAAAAGTTCGTGTGTCACAAAGACGTGTCGGGCAAATAAAAGTCAATCGCGGTAACAAGTAAATGTATATAAACAATACATTCATTAAAACACAAGTATTAATAATAAATATTAACAATACATTCATTAAAACACAAGTATTAATAATAAATATTAATAAGTAAATGTTGGAAAATCCAGGGTCATTACATTACCCACCTGTTAAAGAAAATTTCGTCCCAAAATTTTAAACTGAGGTAGATGGAGGAGTCGGGAAAAGGTGAGGATACTTCTGCATCATTTGATCCTCTCGCTCCCAGGTAAACTCTGGTCCTCGTTTGGCATTCCACCGTACTCGGACGATCGGAATTTTGTTGTGTTTCAAAGTTTTGACCTCACGGTCCATAATTTCGACAGGCTCTTCCACGAAGTGAAGTTTGTCGTCAATTGTAAGTTCCTCCAAAGGTATAACATGTTCCGGTTCAGCAAGACACTTCTTCAAATTTGATACATGAAAGGTAGGATGAACGGAGCTCAATTGAGTTGGACGATCCAAACGGTAAGCAACGGGTCCAACACGTTCCAAGATTTCAAAAGGACCAATGTATCGTGGGTTTAACTTTCCACGTTTTTCAAAACGGATCACACCTTTCCAAGGTGCGACCTTCAACATTACACGGTCACCCACATTGAATTCAAAGTCTTTACGTTTAAGGTCGGCATAACTCTTTTGACGATCACGAGCCGTCTTAAGTCTCACTTGAATCTGAGCAATCTTCTCCGTTGTTTCGTGGACTACCTCGGGTCCGGTGATTTGCTTTTCGCCTACGTCGGCCCAACAAATAGGAGATCGGAACTTGCGGCCATACAACGCTTCAAAAGGTGCGGCATTAATGCTCGAGTGATAACTGTTGTTGTAAGAAAATTCGGCGAGTGGCAAATGCCTTTCCCAAGCCTTTCCGAAATCAATGACACATGCACGCAACATGTCCTCCAAAGTCTGAATCGTTCGTTCACTTTGCCCGTCGGTCTGTGGATGATAAGCAGTACTCATGTCAAGACGGGTTCCCATGGCTTCTTGCAAAGAAAGCCAAAATCTGGAAGTAAAACGGGGATCGCGATCTGAGATGATCGATATAGGCACACCATGACGAGATACAACCTCTTTTATGTATAGTTGAGCGAGTCTCTCCATCGTATCCGTTTCCTTCATCGCTAGAAAGTGTGCAGATTTAGTAAGACGGTCAACGATAACCCAAATGGTATCGTATCCGCCCACTGTCTTTGGTAGTTTGGTGATGAAATCCATTGTTATCATTTCCCACTTCCATTGCGGGATTTTCAGTTGTTGAAGTAATCCAGAAGGCCTCTGATGCTCGGCCTTAACTTTCGAGCAAGTCAAACACTTACCAACATAAGTTGCAACGTCTTTCTTAAGATTCGGCCACCAATACTGTTCCTTAAGATCGTGGTACATTTTGCCCACTCCGGGGTGAATCGAATATCTCGACTTGTGGGCTTCATCAAGTAATAGACTCCGTAGATCTCCATAACGAGGTACCCAAATTTTTCCGGCATAACATCGGAGTCCAGACTCCCTAACCTCGAATTTAGAGACGAGAACGTTCAAGTATTCGTAACGTAAGTTCTTCTCCTTGAGAGCCTCTTCTTGGGCTGCTCGGATCTGACTGTGAAGATTTGAATGAATGGTGATGTTCAGAGCCCGAACACGAAGAGGTGTCGTCCTCTCCTTTCGGCTCAAAGCGTCAGCTACAACATCGGCCTTGCCAGGATGATAACGAAGTTCACAATTGTAGTCATTCAGCATCTCAATCCATCGTCGTTGTCTCATGTTCAGGTGTTTCTGGTCGAATATGTGCTGGAGACTTTTGTGGTCGGTGAAGATAGTGCTCTTAGTTCCATAAAGATAGTGTCTCCACAATTTGAGCGCAAAGACAACGGCTCCAAGCTCGAGATCGTGAGTAGTGTACATCCGTTCGTAAATCTTCAGTTGACGAGAGGCATAAGTGATAACCTTTGTGCGTTGCATCAGTACATAACCAAAACCACTCTTCGAAGCATCGCAATAAACGACGAAATCGTCACTGCCTTCAGGAAGTGATAAGATAGGTGCGGTGGTTAACTTCTTCTTCAAGGTTTGAAATGCAGATTCCTGTTCGGGTTCCCAAATGAACTTCTTCCCTTTGTGAGTCAGTGCAGTCAAAGGACGCGCAATCAGAGAGAAACCTTCAATAAATCTTCGGTAGTAACCGGCGAGGCCTAAAAATTGGCGGATATGAGTTGGAGTAGTGGGGGTTTCCCACTTGCTGATAGCTTCGATCTTTGCGGGATCAACCTTGATACCTTGATCACTCACAACGTGACCCAGAAATTGGACTTCCTTCAACCAAAATCCACACTTGGAGAATTTGGCGTAAAGTTGCTCTTGTCTCAAGAGTTCCAACACTAGACGAAGATGTTGCTCATATTCTTCTTCGCTTTTGGAGTAGATGAGGATATCATCTATGAAGACGATAACGAACTTATCCAGGTATGGCTTGCAGACACGATTCATGAGATCCATGAACACGGCAGGTGCGTTGGTTAAACCGAATGGCATCACGAGAAACTCATAATGACCATAACGAGTTCTGAATGCAGTCTTCATCACCTCGCTCTCTTTCACCCTCAACTGGTGATAACCGGATCGCAAATCGATCTTAGAGTAAATGCATGATCCTTGTAGTTGATCAAAAAGATCGTCAATTCGGGGAAGAGGATACCGATTCTTGATCGTCAATTTGTTGAGTTCACGGTAGTCGATACACATAGGGGTGGGCATAATAACCGAATCCGAATCCGCAATCCGAATTATCCGAAAATCCGATTCGAAAATAACGGATATCCGGATTTTCGGATATCCGAATTTTCGGATTCGGATATTGGATATCGGATCAATTTTCCAAAATTTTCGGATATTCGGATAATCCGATATCCAAAATAAATTACACTTATTATTAATATATTTATTGTATTTATAGTTTAGTAGTCCAATGTTATCGCTTATGGACCTTATAGCTTTCAAGGTAAACTAAACTTTTAACTTTTAAGAGTAAAAAGAACAAAGATAACATATAGAACAATCAATCGTTACAAAGAGTAAAGTTAGTATCCTTTGAACTTTTATTAATACTCTTTTTTTCTTGTTGAAACTAACTTGCATTCATATTTGGATACACTTTTTGTTTGGTTCATCCTTAAAAGATGGATTTGTATCATTTTTATTGTAACGATTATGACATACTAATTATAACTTGATTCGCGTTCTAAAAAACATAAAGTTATTATTTGATATAGAATAAATCACTATATAAGAAATAAATCACAGTACATCAAAAGTTATAAGAAATATAGCAGTTTATGTTAAGCACATAATTTGTATGAATATCTCTATATAAATAGTTAAGATATAACTGTTATTTTTTTGTGTTACGATGATGTGTTAATCATGTTTTGAACTTTGTTATTTTTTTACGATGATGTATTAATCGTGTTTTGAACTTTTGTAATACGAACTATAGAATGTTGAACTTAGGCATATGTGAATTGTTAAGTAATATGTGTATTACCATTTGTATGTTTTCCATTTATTAGATATAGTTCGAATATTCGGATAATCCGGTATCCGAAATTTCGGATATCCGATTTCCGGGTATCCGAAATTTCGGATTCGGATTTCGGATGGCCGTATTCACTATCCGAATTTTCGGATATTCGAAATTTCGGATATCCGGTTTTGCCCACCCCTAGATACACATGCGGAATGATCCGTCCTTCTTCTTCACAAACAAAACAGGTGTGCCCCAAGGCGAGAAACTTGGTTGGATAAATCCACGGTCTAGCAGTTCTTGTAATTGGCTCTGCAACTCTTGCATCTCGAAAGGTGCGAGTCGATATGGTGCGCGAGCTACAGGTGCAGCTCCTGGCACTAAATCGATCTGAAACTCTACTGCTCTCGGTGGCGGTAATCCAGGCAATTCCTCTGGAAAGACATCGGAAAATTCGTTCAAAATTCGTACGTCACCCACGCTCTTCACTTCGGTTTCTACTGTTTTCACATGTGCTAGTACAGCAAGACGTCCATTCTTCATGATCTTTTGCGCTTTCACGCAACTAATGAGGTTCAGCTTCGAGGTACATCTCTCTCCGTAAATGATCAGTGGCTCACCATCTCCTTGTGGTATACGAAGAGCTTTATCTCCACAGATGTCGGCCCTTATCTTGGTCAATCAGTCCATACCGACAATAACATCAAAGCTTCCCAACTTAATGGGTATCAAGTCAATCTCGAAGTCCACACCAGCTATATTGATAATAGCTCCTCGGCTAATTTGGTCAACTTTCTCAAGTTTCCCATTGGCTACCTCTACAAGCATACTCTCCTTTAAAGGAACTAACGACCAATTTATCTTATCGCAAAAGTGTCTACATACATAACTTCTATCGGCACCAGTATCAAATAGGACAGAAGCTAATAAATTGTTGATAGTGAATATACCTGTGACCAAGTCGGGGTTCTCATGTGCATCCCTTGCATTTACATTGAAAGCTCTGCCACGCGGTGGTTCGTCGTCCTTTCGCTTGTTGGGACACTCATTTCTGAAGTGGCCCGTTTGTCCGCATTCGTAACACTTTCTCGGTCCAGTGGGGTTCAGCTTCCCAGTCATGGTGGTGATCTTGCAGTCTCTACCAATATGCCCGGTCTTTTTGCACTTTTCACAAACAACGTTACAATACCCGGTATGGTGCTTGTAGCCCCTCTTGCATTGTGGTAGAGTACCCTTGTAGTTGGGGTTCGAGTTGGTATTCTGATTGGGATTTCACCGTTGTTGTTTCCTTTGAAACCCTGATGTCGCTTCGCCGGGTTTTGATCATAGGCTCTACCCTTGTTGTTATCCCACTTTCGCTTATCACTACTACCCGCTTCGGACTTAGCCTTTTCCGGTTCATCGATGATGATTTGGTTCATTAAATTGTGCGCCATGCTCATTGCTTCCGGGACATTGGGTGGCTTAGACGAGGTGACATTTCCCTTAATGGACTTAGGAAGTCCCCACAAGTACCTTTCCATACGCTTAAACTCCGGGGTAACCATGGTAGGACACATCAGGGCTAATTCTAGATACCTACGGTTGTAACCATCGAGGCCGTTTCCCACAACCTTCAACTGTATAAATTCAATCTCCATCTTCTGGATCTCTGTCCTAGGGCAATATTCCTCAATCAGGGCCCCTTTGAATTCCTCCCACGGGGTAGCAAACGCCTCATCAATACCCTTTGCTTTGTGACGACCAGGAGATTTTCGACCAAATTTAAACTTGGTCTTAATATGATTTCGACACGATAAGCAAAGTCTGTAATGTTGAGTCACAAATATTTTGAACTGTTTCATATATTCATTTGACTTTCGACCATTCCCGACGATTCACGAACTACTATTTGTAAATAGATAACATATATATTTAAATAGGTATTTATAATTTGAAATATAATTTAGATTATTATATAATATGATTATTAGGATTTATATTGTAAAATAAAATAAAATAAAATGCTATTAATGGAAACTATAGAATATATAGATATATATAAATATGTATATAAATATGTATATAAATACTACTTGTAAATATATAAAATAATATTAAATCTATTTGTTAAAAAATATATAATATATATTTATGTGATAAAACTTGTTATTTAAAACTGATTATACTTAGAGAGAGAGTAAATAAAAAATAATTGATTTCGAGGTTAATTAGTAAAAGTCAGTGACACTCGGTTGACGTTTCGTTAGTTTTAATATAGATATAATACATGTTCATGAATGATTAAGATAAAAGTTGGATTGTAAATTGATTACGAAGATGTTAGATTTGTTAAAAATATTTTTACCCTTTTAAGTTTAAATATTAGTACTCCGTACATATAAATTGGAACACAAAATAAATAATTATAAAACTTTTTTGATCAGGTTTCATACAGCTAATGAGTGAAATAATTAAATATATTTAATCTAAAAATTTGGGATTTTTAGGAGCACTTTTGTACGATAACTGTTTAGCAATGGACACGAAATTATATCCGAAGTCATCAATAATTCCGATGGCTTTCCTGTTCTTTCACATGTGTTTGATTTTAAATATTATATTGTTATTATTATTAATTATTAATTATTATAAATTATTATTTGTATCATATTACATATACATATACATATATATATATATATATATATATATATATATATATATATATATATATATATATATATATATATATATATACAATACTTGGATATATTGAGCACACCCATCTGTATTCACCATTGGCTACCATCATCGAGGTCACCTGCAACCACCGGCCACCCACAACCGCCATACACCACCACTATTCATCATCACCTTCGTAACCCGTCACCACCTTCTTTAATCGTAAACCACCACCGGGAGTCAACCGTCTCCATCTCCCACCATAACCTGTCACCAGCCAACCTGCACCACGAACCACCATGTTACCACCAGGAACCATCATCGCCGAACAACACTTAGAACCACCCCAAAAAAAAAACCCGCCAATCTCTCTCTCTTCTCTCTCTCATCTTTTATTACAAAATTGTTGCTGAAATTTTTCTTCCTTCTTCTTCGTATGATATCTCTACCATCTCCATAAACAACCATCACCGGTCACAACCACCGTGACATTTGTTTTCTTTTCTTCCTCGCGATAATTACAAATAATCACCAAACTACCGTTATTTTGGATCGTGTCTTTGTTATGGTCTACAATCACACACGCCATCCTACAAACACCCATGAATATGCCATCACCGACTGCAAGTTTTCTGTTACGACCCAGTTTCAAGAACCATCGACCTGCTACTGTTGCTACGCTTACTTTTACTGTTTGTTTCTGTTTCAGTTCTATCTAAAAGAGATGATAAACAACGATGATGATGGTGAAGAGGAACAGTTGAAAACGAGATGGTGATGACGTGATTATGATGAATGAATGATGATCATGAACGAGATGATGATGGTGACATACGATGAAGAATAAGATGATGATAATCATGCGTTAGAATTTCGATGATGATGTTGAAATGATAGGATGATGATATATGATAATGGTTTGAGTTGATGATGATGCGGGTGTGATGATGATTCGAGTATGATTATGATGATGATGATGTACGATTAGATGATAGGATGATAAAGAGTTGATGATAACGAGCATGATGATATATTTTTTTTAAACGAAGATGATTATAAATCCTGTTGGTGATCTAGCGATGAAGATTAACATGTATATAATGTTAAATGATGAGGAGGGATATTGATGATGAAAACGTCAAGTAGAGATGATGAGGACTGTGTATTATTTTCCTATGTCCACTTGAATGTTGCTGATCAAATTCAACTTGGTTTTAGATCGTGGACTATTGATGCAATATTGGGCAGAAGCCCACCTTTAATTTAATTGGGCCACTAATTCTCTCTTGGGCAGAATAGCAATGATGGGATGAAAACAGACTAACATGATTGAAAGGGAATTAAATTGTGAATTATAACAGAAAAACGGAGTAGGAGTAGATGGTTAAGAGTGTTTGTGAGGGAACGGGAGGTCGCGGGTTCGAGCCCGGTATTGGACAAATCTTTTTGGAAAAGCTTATTAAGGGGTATATACACTTTTATTATTATTATTATTATTATTATTATTATTATTATTATTATTATTATTATTATTATTATTATTATTATTATTATTATTATTATTATTATTATTATTATTATTATTATTATCATTATCATTATTATTATTATTATTATTATTATTATTATTATTATTATTATTATTATTAATGACATAAGTATTATTGTTAATATTAACATTTTTATTACTAATGTGATTATTAGTATTGTTAAATTTAAACTTATTAACATTATTATCATTAGTAGTAATATGTATTTATAATAGGTTTACAAACATGAACACTTACATAATAAAAATACTCTAAAAGAATGTGATTCTAATTATGAACTAAATATCAAGATATGAAGATGTGAATAATGATAAAAATGAAAGTAAAATATAATCATAAATATATGTCACTATGAATAAGATTATGATAATAAGAATAAGGTTATGATTATGATTATGAGGTAAATATAATACATATATGAAAAGGTTGATAAATATATCATTATTTCATTATTATTATTAAAAAAAAAGTATTATAATTATTACTATTAATATTATTATTATTACTGTTATCATTTGTACTAACGTTATCCTTATTATTAAAATCATCATTTTTATTAGTATTATTATTAAAAGTATCATTATTATTATCATTGTTATTATTATTATTATTAATACTATTATTGTTATTATCATTTTTTATTCAAACTATTATTATTACTATCATCGTTATTATTATTATTATTATTAGTATTAAAATTATCATTTCTATTTATATACTTATTTTAATATTATTATAAATTTTATTTTGCAAACAACAGAAATTTATTTATTACATAAGTATACTAATAATACATAAACATGTTCGATTACGATTATATGTTTTAATATATATATAATTGATATAGGTTCGTGAATCCGAGGCCAACCCTGCATTGTTCAATATTGTCATATGTATTTTTACTACAAAACACATTAGGTGAGTTTCATTATTCCCTTTTTAATTGCTTTTGCATTATATATTTTTGGGCTGAGAATACATGCGATGTTTTATAAATGTTTTACGAAATAGACACAAGTAATCGAAACTACATTATATGGTTGAATTATCGAAATCGAATATGCCCCTTTTTAGTCTGGTAATCTAAGAATTAGGGAACAGACACCCTAATTGACGCGAATCCTAAAGATAGATCTATCGGGCCCAACAAGCCCCATCCAAAGTACCGGATGCTTTAGTACTTCGAAATTTATATCATGTCCGAAGAGGATCCCGGAATGATGGGGATATTCTTATATGCATATTGTGAATGTCGGTTACCAGGTGTTCAATCCATATGAATGATATTTTTGTCTCTATGCATGGGACATATGTTTATGAGAAATGAAAATATGAAATCTTGTGGTCTATTAAAATTATGAAATGATTATTTATGTTAAACTAATGAACTCACCAACCTTTTGGTTGATACTTTAAAGCATGTTTATTCTCAAGTATGAAAGAAATCTTTCGCTGTTCATTTGCTCATTTTAAAGATATTACTTGGAGTCATTCATGGCATATTTCAAAAGACGTTGCATTCGAGTCGTTGAGTTCATCAAGATTATTATTTAGTCAATTATAGTTAGATATATTATGAAATGGTATGCATGCCGTCAATTTTCGATGTAATGAAAGATTGTCTTTTCAAAAACGAATGCAATGTTTGTAAAATGCATCATATAGAGGTCAAGTACCTCGCGATGTAATCAATTGTTGTGAATCGTTTATAATCAATATGGACTTCGTCCGGATGGATTAGGACGGGTCGTTTCAGTTGGTATCAGAGCGGTGGTCTTAGCGAACCGGGTCTGCATTAGTGTGTCTAACTGATAAGTCGTTAGGATGCATTAGTGAGTCTGGACTTTGACCGTGTCTGCATGTCAAAAGTTTTGCTTATCATTTTTGTCGGAAATCATCTGCTTATCATCCTTAGGAAATTACTTGCTCATTATTTTTTAGTCTAGACACATCTTACTGCAATGATTGCATGAATAATGTATAGAAAAAAAATTCATATCTTAGCATATCTATTACTGTAGACTTTATCTGACACATTTCCTTAATTTCCTCCGTAATCTACGGGATCTCCTGTACTATATTAGATATTCTATATAATTAGAATATTATCCGATAACCGAAAATCATTTCATATCGAAAATATTCTAAAGAGATGGATCCTACACCTAGCTTGGATTCCATTAGTTCCGGAAGCAATCTCGAGATGCGTATTGAAGTAGACTCCGAAGTCAATGAACCCGAAGTGTCTCCACCGTTTAGCTATTTTTCTTTCTGGAGAAGATGGGGGTGGGTTCGAGACTTACTCACTCGATGGAGAAATGAAGAAGGCGAGCCCTACCGCGAACCAAACTTACCTCCTAACATCAGAAAAAATGATGTACTCACCGGTGAACCTATGCGCAACATTGTATTCACCCTTCTTGCTAAAGTTTTCCACCTCGAAGGTCGCATTACTACAATCTCAGAAAATATTCAACCTCTACTTCCGAATACCAATCGAAGGGGAATATTAGAAGAAGTTAGGGAACTTCGAATTGATAATCAAGATCTATCGAATCAGATGAGTGGATGGATAGAAATGATAGAGGGTAGGATAGAAACCCTGACAAGAATGGTGCGTGATTTACAAGCTATGCTTACTACACCAACCTCAGCACCAACAACACTTGTAGCACCGACAGCAACAGTACCACCATCAGCAGCACCAGCAGCATAACCAGTACCAACAACAACAACATCATCACACGTCTCAACCTCACAATCTATAACTCAAGCATAATCATCGTTCTACGAATCGTTCTACATAAACTATCTTCGTCCTTCATGGCGATTATGTAATCTCTAATGTTTTAGAGATTATGTACTCTAGTTTTAGCCGTAAATCTGATGAGTTTAATATCACATTGACTCATTAAACCCATGATTACGTCTGAAGAAAATATACATGTATATATGTTTTCATAAAGATTGAAATTAAAAATTCTTTTGTACAAACTGTTAATGGTGAAAATATTTTAACAGGTAGGTAATACCCGTGGAATATTTAGATTTCACATTAATAAGTTACATTGTACGTCCTTCGAATCTGATTCAACAGTCATTTACTATCCTACTTACATCCACAGATATACATATCCGTCAACACAGAGTAACCATTTTCAATCAATTTCATATTTGGATTTTGATTTATCTGAATCCAACAAGTGGCATAATGAAGAAAACATTTGACAAAATAAAATTTGTTAGAAACAAACAAATTAACTATGAGAAATTTTGTTAAGAATCCACGCTAACTGTTCCTAGAAAATTGTTCCTAGCTAACTGATTACATTTTATTTATCGCAATTTAATTATCGCAATTTACATTCTCGCAACTTTATTTATCGTCATTTAATTTCTGTTATTTACTTTACGCACTTTATTTATCGTTATTTAATTTCTGTTATTTATTTTACGCACTTTAAATATCGGTACACGTATACAAGGTTTTGACATATCATATCGACGCATTTATATATATTATTTGGAATAACCATAGACACTCTATATGCAGTAATGATCGGGTTCTCTATACAGGGTTGAGGTTGATTCTACAATAATATATATAATTTGAGTTGTGATCGAGTCTGAGACATGTACATGGGTTACGATACGTATTAATTAATTCGAATATTATACATTAAACTATATATGAATTATTGAATTGCTAACTGTGGACTATCAACTGAGGACTGCCAACATTGGACAATTAAAATGAATTAAAATATTGATTATAACATATGAAACTAAACAATTCTTCAAGTTTGCCACTTGATTTCATCTTAAACCTCATTTGTACCTTGATGATTACAATCTACGTTCAAACCTTTCATGATTCTTGAAAACACCTCAATCGAGAGGATGAACCAACCGCACTTCATCTACGGAAGGAAAGATTTATACATATAGTTATGCACCTGAAAACACTCGGAACCTGAGTAAACGTGTATCACGTATCTGTGCTAGCTCCTTTGTCGTTGTTATTATTGAAAATAACTTTGAAATTCCTTTTCAAATTAGCCAATTTTGTCACAGCTCCAACAAGTCAACTTCAACTTTTCACTCGGATTAGCTTATTATAACCCTGATATATAAGTTGTCCTTCTTCATCGATACCGGGAAACCGTTTATATCTCACCACATTAGCAGTAAATTTACCAACAACTCCGTTGATCTTTGACTTTCTGAAAAATCACTATATCTACTCATTGAAACCCTATCATATACTCATCCGCATCTTGTAACAAGAATTGCCATATCAATTACCGGGAATCAGCAAATCTGTATTGTGAGTCTCGCAACGTTTCCACATCAACAGTTATATTTATCCATATAATATTTATCTCTTAGAACTATGATCTTCCATTCTGAAATTCTGAAAAGCACCCAGTCTGCGAATTAATACTCTGAATTTTAAAAAGTTGAATGAAGCAACCAAAAACTGTAAACGACCTCAACAACCAAAAGTTGATGATAAATAATGGAGTATTGGAAACACTCAATAGAAAATTTAGTACCGAAAAGCGGATTATGCGAAACTATGAAAGAAGCCGTGGACAAATCACAAAGAATAAGTTTGACTTCAAAGAATCTAAATGATTCAATGTCTGCTGAAGTCTTTAGCGAATATCTTGCTCCTTACTCTAAACCCTTGCGGACAATAGTTCTATCATCTTCTGATCTTAGATATTCCGAGATATTATCGTATCTTTCATTATAAATATCCTCGATATTTCTGAATATATTTTCATAACTAATCTTATCTGAAATCATTAATCTCTTCGTGCTATCAGTATTACATCATATAGAAACTGTTAGTTTCTATATTCTGTAAACTTTCGAGCTTAAAATATGAATGTTATTGAAGTAATGTTGGGAACTGATGCATGAGTTAGTATAATATAATGACACTTGATCAACGTGATTATATTACAGTAAGTCATGCTGAGTTTCTAATGGGACGTGATGATTCACAGATCCTAACGTCATCACGTGCCATGTCACATAACTCTTTCATTCTACTTAACTTCTCAACATATCAAGAAAATATATTCTTGATAGTTCTATTCTCAGTGATTCTGGAAATTTAACAAATCAAATCGTGCCAATACGTTCTTTCTTGTTTAGAACATGATGTTCATTTGAAACTCCATACTTATGAATTCTGTACCGTTACTCGCTTTACTAGAGGTCGAGAAGATAATAAAAAGGCAAAGAGCTCCAAAATATAAGAGAAAATATAAAGCCCAATAACAACACGAAGATTACAAACCGTGGATATTAATATGGATAGCAATATAAAGACACGGTATAATTAAGAATAGTATCATCTCAAGGTAATAGTAGAAGTAAACAGATTTTTCTGGTGGAAGATTGAAAAGAAGGATGACAGAAATGATAATTAGGAAAACATTAAGGATTAGAACTGGATGAAGCATTTTCACAATCTTTTAGAAGTAAGAATTAAGAAAGAAAGTATAGGAGTGATGAAATTAATGGAACGGAAAAATTGAATTTATAATGGAAATATCCGACAGAGCAATCGAGACAGATCACCGTATTTATTAAAAGAGATCTTAATTTCCTTATTTACCGAAGAGTCAAATCATTTAGATTTCGAAGATTTTCTTTTAAATCCCTTGAATTCCGGAATTCAACCGAGACAACGTCAAAAGTTAAGACGCACCTTATTTTCTAAATTCAAACCTGACTACATTAAAAGCTAATCCTTTACTTCTTTATTTCACTCTTTTGTGATGGCTTCATTTGTACTTTTCGAATAATCGAATTGTTTTATCCATATTACTCAATGAAGATAAAACTCCAATTATCAGCTCGTATGTGTCATGAAAACATTTTTATTGTTAGCCATGACCACCTCACTCAAATTTCGGGACGAAATTTCTTTAACGGGTAGGTACTGTGACGACCCGGAGATTTCCGACCAAATTTAAACTTGATCTTAATATGATTTCGACACGATAAGCAAAGTCTGTAATGTTGAGTCACAAATATTTTGAACTGTTTCATATATTCATTTGACTTTCGACCATTCCCGACGATTCACGAACTACTATTTGTAAATAGATAACATATATATTTAAATAGGTATTTATAATTTGAAATATAATTTAGATTATTATATAATATGATTATTAGGATTTATATTGTAAAATAAAATAAAATAAAATGCTATTAATGGAAACTATAGAATATATAGATATATATAAATATGTATATAAATATGTATATAAATACTACTTGTAAATATATAAAATAATATTAAATCTATTTGTTAAAAAATATATAATATATATTTATGTGATAAAACTTGTTATTTAAAACTGATTATACTTAGAGAGAGAGTAAATGAAAAATGATTGATTTCGAGGTTAATTAGTAAAAGTCAGTGACACTCGGTTGACGTTTCGTTAGTTTTAATATAGATATAATACATGTTCATGAATGATTAAGATAAAAGTTAGATTGTAAATTGATTACGAAGATGTTAGATTTGTTAAAAATATTTTTACCCTTTTAAGTTTAAATATTAGTACTCCGTACATATAAATTGGAACAGAAAATAAATAATTATAGAACCTTTTTGATCAGGTTTCATACAGCTAATGAGTGAAATAATTAAATATATTTAATCTAAAAATTTGGGATTTTTAGGAGCACTTTTGTACGATAACTGTTTAGCAATGGACACGAAATTATATCCGAAGTCATCAATAATTCCGATGGCTTTCCTGTTCTTTCACATGTGTTTGATTTTAAATATTATATTGTTATTATTATTAATTATTAATTATTATAAATTATTATTTGTATCATATTACATATATATATATATATATATATATATATATATATATATATATATATATATATATATATATATATATATATATATATATATATATATATATATATATATATATATATATATATAGATAGATAGATACAATACTTGGATATATTGAGCACACCCATCTGTATTCACCATTGGCTACCATCATCGAGGTCACCTGCAACCACCGGCCACCCACAACCGCCATACACCACCACTATTCATCATCACCTTCGTAACCCGTCACCACCTTCTTTAATCGTAAACCACCACCGGGAGTCAACCGTCTCCATCTCCCACCATAACCTGTCACCAGCCAACCTGCACCACGAACCACCATGTTACCACCAGGAACCATCATCGCCGGCCAACACTTAGAACCACCCAAAAAAAAAAAACCCGCCAATCTCTCTCTTCTCTCTCTCTCATCTTTTATTACAAAATTGTTGCTGAAATTTTTCTTCCTTCTTCTTCGTATGATATCTCTACCATCTCCATAAACAACCATCACCGGTCACAACCACCGTGACATTTGTTTTCTTTTCTTCCTCGCGACAATTACAAATAATCACCAAACTACCGTTATTTTGGATCGTGTCTTTGTTATGGTCTACAATCACACACGCCATCCTACAAACACCCATGAATATGCCATCACCGACTGCAAGTTTTCTGTTACGACCCAGTTTCAAGAACCATCGACCTGCTACTGTTGCTACGCTTACTTTTACTGTTTGTTTCTGTTTCGGTTCTATCTAAAAGAGATGATAAACAACGATGATGATGGTGAAGAGGAACAGTTGAAAACGAGATGGTGATGACGTGATTATGATGAATGAATGATGATCATGAACGAGATGATGATGGTGACATACGATGAAGAATAAGATGATGATAATCATGCGTTAGAATTTCGATGATGATGTTGAAATGATAGGATGATGATATATGATAATGGTTTGAGTTGATGATGATGCGGGTGTGATGATGATTCGAGTATGATTATGATGATGATGATGTACGATTAGATGATAAGATGATAAAGAGTTGATGATAACGAGCATGATGATATTTTTTTTTAAACGAAGATGATTATAAATCCTGTTGGTGATCTAGCGATGAAGATTAACATGTATATAATGTTAAATGACGAGGAGGGATATTGATGATGAAAACGTCAAGTAGAGATGATGAGGACTGTGTATTATTTTGCTATGTCCACTTGAATGTTACTGATCAAATTCAACTTGGTTTTAGATCGTGGACTTTTGATGCAATATTGGGCCGAAGCCCACCTTTAATTTAATTGGGCCACTAATTCTCTCTTGGGCCGAATAGCAATGATGGGATGAAAACAGACTAACATGATTGAAAGGGAATTAAATTGTGAATTATAACAGAAAAACGGAGTAGGAGTAGATGGTTAAGAGTGTTTGTGAGGGAGCGGGAGGTCGCGGGTTCGAGCCCGGTATTGGACAAATCTTTTTGGAAAAGCTTATTAAGGGGTATATACACTTTTATTATTATTATTATCATTATTATTATTATTATTATTATTATTATTAATGACATAAGTATTATTGTTAATATTAACATTTTTATTACTAATGTGATTATTAGTATTGTTAAATTTAAACTTATTAACATTATTATCATTAGTAGTAAATTGTATTTATAATAGGATTACAAACATGAACACTTACATAATAAAAATACTCTAAAAGAATGTGATTCTAATTATGAACTAAATATCAAGATATGAAGATGTGAATAATGATAAAAATGAAAGTAAAATATGATCATAAATATATGTCACTATGAATAAGATTATGATAATAAGAATAAGGTTATGATTATGATTATGAGGTAAATATAATACATATATGAAAAGGTTGATAAATATATCATTATTTCATTATTATTATTATAAAAAAAAGTATTATAATTATTACTATTAATATTATTATTATTATTGTTATCATTTGTACTAAAGTTATCCTTATTATTAAAATCATCATTTTTATTAGTATTATTATTAAAAGTATCATTATTATTATCATTGTTATTATTATTATTAATACTATTATTGTTATTATCATTTTTTATTCAAACTATTATTATTACTATCATCATTATTATTATTATTATTATTATTATTATTATTATTATTATTATTATTAGTATTAAAATTATCATTTCTATTGATATACTTATTTTAATATTATTATAAATTTTATTTTGCAAACAACAGAAATTTATTTATTACATAAGTATACTAATAATACATAAACATGTTCGATTACGATTATATGTTTTAATATATATATAATTGATATAGGTTCGTGAATCCGAGGTCAACCCTGCATTGTTCAATATTGTCATATGTATTTTTACTACAAAATACATTAGGTGAGTTTCATTATTCCCTTTTTAATTGCTTTTGCATTATATATTTTTGGGCTGAGAATACATGCGATGTTTTATAAATGTTTTACGAAATAGACACAAGTAATCGAAACTACATTATATGGTTGAATTATCGAAATCGAATATGCCCCTTTTTAGTCTGGTAATCTAAGAATTAGGGAACAGACACCCTAATTGACGCGAATCCTAAAGATAGATCTATCGGGCCCAACAAGCCCCATCCAAAGTACCGGATGCTTTAGTACTTCGAAATTTATATCATGTCCGAAGGAGGATCCCGGAATGATGGGGATATTCTTATATGCATATTGTGAATGTCGGTTACCAGGTGTTCAATCTATATGAATGATATTTTTGTCTCGATGCATGGGATGTATGTTTATGAGAAATGGAAATATGAAATCTTGTGGTCTATTAAAATTATGAAATGATTATTTATGTTAAACTAATGAACTCACCAACCTTTTGGTTGACACTTTAAAGCATGTTTATTCTCAGGTATGAAAGAAATCTTCCGCTGTTCATTTGCTCATTTTAAAGATATTACTTGGAGTCATTCATGGCATATTTCAAAAGACGTTGCATTCGAGTCGTTGAGTTCATCAAGATTATTATTAAGTCAATTATAGTTAGATATATTATGAAATGGTATGCATGCCGTCAATTTTCGATGTAATGAAAGACTGTCTTTTCAAAAACGAATGCAATGTTTGTAAAATGCATCATATAGATGTCAAGTACCTCGCGATGTAATCAATTGTTGTGAATCGTTTATAATCGATATGGACTTCGTCCGGATGGATTAGGACGGTTCGCTTCATGCTTGAGCCAAAGTGTTGCACCAAGTTAGTGCGCCGTCTGACAGCGTACATAAAGCAAACTTGGTTTTGTTCGCCTCTGAGCAGTTACTAACTCGAAACACAGATTCTAATTTCTCGAACCACCTAGTGAGACCAACTGGCCCCTCCGTTCCACTAAAGTTGTGGGGTTTGCAGCTTTGAAACTCCTTGTATGTGCACCAATTACGAATGGGCTGGATAACCGGTGGCGGTGGAGCTTGGGGGTTCATTTTCGCTAAAGCTGCGGCGACTCATTCATTGATCATCTCCTCGATTTGGGCTGCGGTAGGTGTTGATCGTCCATTGGCCATGGTGTTCTAAACAAAAATTTTGACTCAAGTCAAAATCCAGTATTCAATAAATAATAATACAGTATATGGTAACCAACATGGAATCAACACGTCACATGTTTATTAAGTAATGCAACCAGGTACAAATACCACAGAATCATCATACAGTAATGTAAATAGAACACTGTGCAAGAATTAAATAACGCAAAGTTCCATTCATTAATAATAATAAGTTGCATACATTCGCATAGGTTCGTACAACACATAAGTGAAACATAAAACTACAAATGAGATTACATAATGAAATATACTACAAAGCTCCTATGGTGAAGGTGGGTGTAGGATGTCCAATACATGAGACATCTGGTCCTCGAGCTCAGTGACCCGAGCACGGAGGATCTCTCAAGTTCTATCTTCAAGTTCTAAGTGTTCTTCATATATTCTACAAGTTCTAGTTACATAAAATCAAGAATACTTTCAAGTTTGCTAGCTCACTTCCAATCTTGTAAGGTGATCATCCAACCTCAAGAAATCTTTGTTTCTTACAGTAGGTTATCATTCTAATACAAGTAATAATCATATTCAAACTTTGGTTCAATTTCTATAACTATAACAATCTTATTTCAAGTGATGATCTTACTTGAACTTGTTTTCGTGTCATGATTCTGCTTCAAGAACTTCGAGCCATCCAAGGATCCGTTGAAGCTAGATCCATTTTTCTCTTTTCCAGTAGGTTTATCCAAGGAACTTAAGGTAGTAATGATGTTCATAACATCATTCGATTCATACATATAAAGCTATCTTATTCGAAGGTTTAAACTTGTAATCACTATAACATAGTTTAGTTAATTCTAAACTTGTTCGCAAACAAAAGTTAATCCTTATAACTTGACTTTTAAAATCAACTAAACACATGTTCTATATCTATATGATATGCTAACTTAATGATTTAAAACCTGAAAACACGAAAAACACCGTAAAACCGGATTTACGCCGTCGTAGTAATACCGCGGGCTGTTTTGGGTTAGTTAATTAAAAACTATGATAAACTTTGATTTAAAAGTTGTTATTCTAAGAAAATGATTTTTATTATGAACATGAAACTATATCCAAAAATTATGGTTAAACTCAAAGTGGAAGTATGTTTTCTAAAATGGTCATCTAGACGTCGTTCTTTCGACTGAAATGACTACCTTTACAAAAACGACTTGTAACTTATTTTTCCGACTATAAAGCTATACTTTTTCTGTTTAGATTCATAAAAGAGAGTTCAATATGAAACCATAGCAATTTGATTCACTCAAAACGGATTTAAAATGAAGAAGTTATGGGTAAAACAAGATTGGATAATTTTTCTCATTTTAGCTACGTGAAAATTGGTAACAAATCTATTCCAACCATAACTTAATCAACTTGTATTGTATATTATGTAATCTTGAGATACCATAGACACGTATACAATGTTTCGACCTATCATGTCGACACATCTATATATATTTCGGAACAACCATAGACACTCTATATGTGAATGTTGGAGTTAGTTATACAGGGTTGAGGTTGATTCCAAAATATATATAGTTTGAGTTGTGATCAATACTGAGATACGTATACACTGGGTCGTGGATTGATTCAAGATAATATTTATCGATTTATTTTTGTACTTCTAACTGTGGACAACTAGTTGTAGGTTACTAACGAGGACAGCTGACTTAATAAACTTAAAACATCAAAATATATTAAAAGTGTTGTAAATATATTTTGAACATACTTTGATATATATGTATATATTGTTATAGGTTCGTGAATCAACCAGTGGCCAAGTCTTACTTCTCGACGAAGTAAAAATCTGTGAAAGTGAGTTATAGTCCCACTTTTAAAATCTAATATTTTTGGGATGAGAATACATGCAGGTTTTATAAATGATTTACAAAATAGACACAAGTACGTGAAACTACATTCTATGGTTGAATTATCGAAATCGAATATGCCCCTTTTTATTAAGTCTGGTAATCTAAGAATTAGGGAATAGACACCCTAATTGACACGAATCCTAAAGATAGATCTATTGGGCCTAACAAACCCCATCCAAAGTACTGGATGCTTTAGTACTTCGAAATTTATATCATATCCGAAGGGTGTCCCGGAATGATGGGGATATTCTTATATATGCATCTTGTTAATGTCGGTTACCAGGTGTTCACCATATGAATGATTTTTATCTCTATGTATGGGATGTGTATTGAAATATGAAATCTTGTGGTCTATTGTTACGATTTGATATATATAGGTTAAACCTATAACTCACCAACATTTTTGTTGACGTTTAAAGCATGTTTATTCTCAGGTGAATACTAAGAGCTTCCGCTGTTGCATACTAAAATAAGGACAAGATTTGGAGTCCATGTTTGTATGATATTGTGTAAAAACTGCATTCAAGAAACTGATTTCGATGCAACATATTTGTATTGTAAACCATTATGTAATGGTCGTGTGTAAACAGGATATTTTAGATTATCATTATTTGATAATCTACGTAAAGCTTTTTAAACCTTTATTTATGAAATAAAGGTTATGGTTTGTTTTAAAAAATGAATGCAGTCTTTGAAAAACGTCTCATATAGAGGTCAAAACCTCGCAACGAAATCAATTAATATGGAACGTTTTTAATCAATAAGAACGGGACATTTCAGTTGGTATCCGAGCGTTGGTCTTAGAGAACCAGAATTTTGCATTAGTGTGTCTTATCGAGTTTGTTAGGATGCATTAGTGAGTCTGGACTTCGACCGTGTTTACTTGAAAAATGATTGCTTAACAAATTTTGTTGGAAACTATATATTTTTAACATCTGAATATTATGTGATATATTAATATCTTAACGCGTTTGATATTATGTGATAGATGTCTACCTCTAGAACAAGTCCCATTGACTCACCTAATAATAATGAAGAGTCAAATGTAAATTGGAATGATTCGTGGACTGATTCACAAGTTCCCGAAGAGGAACCGAAAGAAGAGTCAGAACCGGAAGAAGAATCGGAACCGGAAGAAGAATCGGAACTGGATGAAGAAATAGAACCGGTGGGGGAAATAATAAAACGGTTAAGTAAAAGAAAATCCTCAACCAACCGACCAAGGTTAATTATGGTCAATGGTGTTTCCGCCAAGGAAGCAAAATATTGGGAGGATTACCAATTCTCCGATGAATCGGATTCCGACGAGAATTCCGATGATGTTATAGAAATTACCCCAACTGAATTTTAATAGGCAAAAGAAAATAATAAGGGAAAGGGCATAAAAATAGAGAAATCTAATTCCAACCCCGATGAACTTTATATGTATCGTCAACCCCCGAAGTCCTTAAGTTGTAACAATGACCCGGGAACCTCTAAACCACCAGGTTTTTCTAAACCAATGTGGAAAACGACGGCTCGTATTAGGGGAACATCATATATCCCTAGAAACTTGGCAAAACGAACCAAAAACGAAGAAGAAGAAACAAGCGAGTCAGAATAAGATAGTTGTATTCGTGGGGTGTAATATATGTAATATAGTGTGCTTATGCTTTATGATATATGTAAAAATTGCTTGTATTAATAAGTATTTTTTTTATGAATCTAACTCTTGTCTATTTTACAGTATAAAAACACAAAATGGATAGACAACCCAATATTTTAAGAGACCTACCCGGAGACATGATTGATGAAATCTTGTCTAGAGTCGGTCAGAATTCTTCGGCACAACTATTTAAGGATAGATCAGTTTGTAAGACATTCGAAGAACGTTCCAAGAATGCCTTGGTTTATAAAAGGCTTTCGTTCGAAAGATGGGGGATATCACATTGGGAAATCCATAAGTTACGATGTGTTTACTTTGATGCATATATTGCGGGGAACCCAAATGCTATTTTACGCAATGGGTTAAGAAATTATTTTGACTCAATATATCCGAATATTGGACTTCGTGATTTAGAAAAAGCGGCTAACATGCAACATAAAGAAGCATGTTATGCTTACGGATTAGTAATGTTCGCTTCTCACCAAAGTGAGAAAAAGAACATCGGGCTACAACTATTAAACAAAACGTTCCCACAAGTGACGGAGTCGGTAATTGGGGTAAGAAATGAGGTTTTTAGGTTATTACGAGACTGTTGGTCATTACGTAACCCTTGTCCCTTTGACGACGTTACAACACGCTATCTTATCAACGGCCATAACGGTTATGTTCCACAAGACCAAGGATGGGAAGTAATCCTAGTAAAACCAGAATGCATGACTTGTTTCTGGACGTATGAATTACGTGTCTTTATTGCCTTTGCTGAACGACTTGTGTACTAGCTAGAATTATCTTCACAACCATCTTGTATCAAATTTATTGTGTGCTATATTTCATGCTATATGTAAAATAAGCGGTATTGTAAGTTTGTAAAATATTGTGTAAAAGTTTGAACGCGAAATATTATTATAATCAGTTTTTCATATAGAATTGTAGTAGTTGAATTGTATATTAGCTACTAAGTATGAACTTAACGGGTAGGTACTAACCGAATTTAAACTTATAAAACGCTAATATGAAGAAAAAGCTTTTATAAATGAGTTCATATTATGCTACGAAATACTATTAACTACTCTTAATATTCTGTATGATTAACTTGTTCCATTTGACTATTTTGAAGGAAATGGCACCGACTACTCGACACACCGTGAATATGAATGAAGAGGAATTCTGTACTTTTCTAGCTTCAAACATAACCGCAGTACAGGCTGCGCTACATACCAACAATAACCTTGGATCTAGCAGTACAGGAAATCGTGTAGGATGCACCTACAAAGAATTCACTGCCTGTAAACCTTTGGAATTTGATGGAACCGAAGGACCGATCGGATTGAAACGGTGGACCGAGAAGGTCGAATCGGTGTTTGCCATAAGTAAGTGTACTGAAGAGGACAAAGTGAAGTACGCTACGCATACCTTCACAGGTTCTGCGTTAACATGGTGGAATACCTATCTAGAGCAAGTGGGACAAGACGATGTGTACGCACTACCGTGGTCAGCATTCAAGCACTTGATGAACGAGAAGTACCGTCCCAGAACCGAGTTCAATAAGCTCAAGACAGAACTTAGAGGGTTACGAACCCAAGGATTTGATATTACCACGTACGAAAGACGATTCACAGAATTGTGCCTATTGTGTCCGGGAGCATTCGAAGATGAGGAAGAGAAGATCGACGCGTTTGTGAAAGGATTACCGGAAAGAATCCAAGAAGATATAAGTTCACATGAGCCCGCCTCCATACAACAGGCATGTAGAATGGCTCACAAACTAGTGAACCAGATTGAGGAAAGAATTAAAGAACAGACAGCTGAAGAGGCCAATGTGAAGCAAGTCAAAAGAAAGTGGGAGGAAAATGGTGATAAGAATCACCAATACAATAACAACAGCAATTACAATAATAATCGCAACAATTATCCCAACAATCGCAACATCAATTGCAACTATAACAAACGGCCCAACAACAACAACAACAACAACAACAACAACAGCAACTACAACAATCATCCCAACAACAATAACAACTGCAACAACAATCAGAAGCAGCTATGCCAAAGGTGTGAAAAGTATCACTCGGGGTTCTGCACCAAATTTTGCAACAAGTGTAAAATAAATGGTCATAGCGCGGTGAAGTGTGAGGTCTACGGACCAGGGGTTAACAGAATGAAAGGAACAAATGGTGTCGGAACGAGTAATGGCGGAGCAAGTAGTGTCGGAGCAAGTTATGCCAATGTAGTTTGTTATAAATGTGGAAAATCGGGCCACATTATTAGAAATTGCCCAAACCAGGAGAACATGAATGGACAAGGCCGCGAAAGAGTTTTCAATATTAATGCGGCAGAGGCACAGGAAGACCCGGAGCTTGTTACGGGTACGTTTCTTATTGACAATAAATCTGCTTACGTTTTATTTGATTCGGGTGCGGATAGAAGCTATATGAGTAGAGATTTTTGTGCTAAATTAAGTTGTCCATTGACGCCTTTGGATAGTAAATTTTTACTCGAATTAGCAAATGGTAAATTAATTTCAGCAGATAATATATGTCGGAATCGAGAAATTAAACTGGTTAGCGAAACATTTAAGATTGATTTGATACCAGTAGAGTTAGGGAGTTTTGATGTGATAATCGGTATGGACTGGTTGAAAGAAGTGAAAGCAGAGATCGTTTGTTACAAAAATGCAATTCGCATTATACGAGAAAAAGGAAAACCCTTAATGGTGTACGGAGAAAAGGGCAACATGAAGCTACATCTTATTAGTAATTTGAAGGCACAAAAACTAATAAGAAAAGGTTGCTATGCTGTTCTAGCACACGTCGAGAAAGTACAAACTGGAGAAAAGAGCATCAATGATGTTCCCATTGCAAAAGAATTTCCCGATGTATTTCTGAAAGAATTACCGGGATTACCCCCACAACGATCCGTTGAATTTCAAATAGATCTTGTACCAGGAGCTGCACCAATAGCTCATGCTCCTTACAGACTCGCACCCAGCGAGATGAAAGAACTGCAAAGCCAATTACAAGAACTTTTAGAGCGTGGTTTCATTCGACCAAGCACATCACCGTGGGGAGCTCCTGTTTTGTTTGTCAAGAAGAAAGATGGTACATTCAGGTTGTGTATCGACTACCGAGAGTTGAACAAACTTACCATCAAGAACTGCTACCCACTACCGAGAATCGATGACTTATTTGATCAACTACAAGGCTCGTCTGTTTATTCAAAGATTGACTTACGTTCCGGGTATCATCAAATGCGGGTGAAAGAAGATGATATTCCAAAGACTGCTTTCAGAACACGTTACGGTCATTACGAGTTTATGGTCATGCCGTTTGGTTTAACTAATGCACCAGCTGTGTTCATGGACCTTATGAACCGAGTGTGTGGACCATACCTTGACAAGTTTGTCATTGTTTTCATTGATGACATACTTATTTAATCAAAGAATGACCAAGAACATGGTGAACATTTAAGAAAGGTGTTAGAAGTATTGAGGAAGAAAGAATTGTACGCTAAGTTTTCAAAGTGTGCATTTTGGTTGGAAGAAGTTCAATTCCTCGGTCACATAGTGAACAAAGAAGGTATTAAGGTGGATCCGGCAAAGATAGAAACTATTGAAAAGTGGGAAACCCCGAAAACTCCGAAACACATACGCCAATTTTTAGGACTAGCTGGTTACTACAGAAGGTTCATCCAAGACTTTTCCAGAATAGCAAAACCCTTGACTGCATTAACGCATAAAGGGAAGAAATTTGAATGGAATGATGAACAAGAGAAAGCGTTTCAGTTATTGAAGAAAAAGCTAACTACGGCACCTATATTGTCATTGCCTGAAGGGAATGATGATTTTGTGATTTATTGTGACGCATCAAAGCAAGGTCTCGGTTGTGTATTAATGCAACGAACGAAGGTGATTGCTTATGCGTCTAGACAATTAAAGATTCACGAACAAAATTATACGACGCATGATTTGGAATTAGGCGCGGTTGTTTTTGCATTAAAGACTTGGAGGCACTACTTATATGGGGTCAAAAGTATTATATATACCGACCACAAAAGTCTTCAACACTTATTTAATCAGAAACAACTGAATATGAGGCAGCGTAGGTGGATTGAATTATTGAATGATTACGACTTTGAGATTCGTTACCACCCGGGGAAGGCAAATGTGGTAGCCGATGCCTTGAGCAGGAAGGACAGAGAACCCATTCGAGTAAAATCTATGAATATAATGATTCATAATAACCTTACTACTCAAATAAAGGAGGCGCAACAAGGAGTTTTAAAAGAGGAAAATTTAAAGGATGAAATACCCAAAGGATCGGAGAAGCATCTTAATATTCGGGAAGACGGAACCCGGTATAGGGCTGAAAGGATTTGGGTACTAACATTTGGAGATATGAGAGAAATGGTACTTAGAGAAGCTCATAAAACTAGATACTCAATACATCCTGGAACGGGGAAGATGTACAAGGATCTCAAGAAACATTTTTGGTGGCCGGGTATGAAAGCCGATGTTGCTAAATACGTAGGAGAATGTTTGACGTGTTCTAAGGTCAAAGCTGAGCATCAGAAACCATCAGGTCTACTTCAACAACCCGAAATCCCGGAATGGAAATGGGAAAACATTACCATGGATTTCATCACTAAATTGCCAAGGACTGCAAGTGGTTTTGATACTATTTGGGTAATAGTTGATCGTATCACCAAATCAGCACACTTCCTGCCAATAAGAGAAGATGACAAGATAGAGAAGTTAGCACAACTGTATTTGAAGGAAGTCGTCTCCAGACATGGAATACCAATCTCTATTATCTCTGATAGGGATGGCAGATTTATTTCAAGATTCTGGCAGACATTACAGCAAGCATTAGGAACTCGTCTAGACATGATTACTGCCTATCATCCACAAACTGATGGGCAGAGCGAAAGAACGATACAAACGCTTGAAGTCATGCTACGAGCATGTGTTATTGATTTCGGAAACAGTTGGGATCAACATCTACCGTTAGCAGAATTTTCCTACAACAACAGCTACCATTCAAGCATTGAGATGGCACCGTTTGAAGCACTTTATGGTAGAAAGTGCAGGTCTCCGATTTGTTGGAGTGAAGTGGGGGATAGATAGATTACGAGTCCGGAGATTATACAAGAAACTACCGAGAAGATCATCCAAATTCAACAACGGTTGAAAACCGCCCAAAGTCGACAAAAGAGCTACGCTGACATTAAAAGAAAAGATATAGAATTTGAAATTGGAGAGATGGTCATGCTTAAAGTTGCACCTTGAAAAGGCGTTGTTCGATTTGGTAAACGAGGGAAATTAAATCCAAGGTATATTGGACCATTCAAGATTATTGATCGTGTCGGACCAGTAGCTTACCGACTTGAGTTACCTCAACAACTCGCGGCTGTACATAACACTTTCCACGTCTCGAATTTGAAGAAATGTTTTGCTAAAGAAGATCTCACTATTCCGTTAGATGAAATCCAAATCAACGAAAAACTTCAATTCATCGAAGAACCCGTCGAAATAATGGATCGTGAGGTTAAAAGACTTAAGCAAAATAAGATACCAACTGTTAAGGTTCGATGGAATGCTCGTAGAGGACCCGAGTTCACCTGGGAGCATGAAGTTCAGATGAAGAAGAAATACCCGCATCTATTTCCAGAAGATTAGTCAACACCTTCAACAGCTTAAAATTTCGGGACGAAATTTATTTAACGGGTAGGTACTGTAGTGACCCGAACTTTTCCATGTTTATATATAGTAATTGAGATTGATATTTACATGATTAAATGTTTCCAACATGTTAAGCAATCAAACTTGTTAAGACTTGATTAATTAAAATATGTTTCATATAGACAATTGACCACCGAAGTTGACCGGTGATTCACGAACGTTAAAACTTGTAAAAACTATATGATGACATATATATGGATATATATATATATATATAGTTAACATGATACTATGATAAGTAAACATATCATTAAGTATATTAACAATGAACTACATATGTAAAAACAAGACTACTAACTTAATGATTTCTAAACGAGACATATATGTAACGATTATCGTTGTAAAGACATTTAATGTATATATATCATATTAAGAGATATTCATACATGATAATATCATGATAATATAATAATTTAAAATCTCATTTGATATTATAAACATTGGGTTAACAACATTTAACAAGATCATTAACCTAAAGGTTTCAAAACAACACTTACATGTAACGACTAACGATGACTTAACGACTCAGTTAAAATGTATATACATGTAGTGTTTTAATATGTATTTATACACTTTTGAAAGACTTCAATACACTTATCAAAATACTTCTACTTAACAAAAATGCTTACAATTACATCCTCGTTCAGTTTCATCAACTATTCTACTCGTATGCACCCGTATTCGCACTCGTACAATACACAGCTTTTAGATGTATGTACTATTGGTATATACACTCCAATGATCAGCTCTTAGCAGCCCATGTGAGTTACCTAACACATGTGGGAACTATCATTTGGCAACTAGCATGAAATATCTCATAAAATTACAAAAATATGAGTAATCATTCATGACTTATTTACATGAAAACAAAATTACATATCCTTTATATCTAATCCATACACCAACGACCAAAAACACCTACAAACACTTTCATTCTTCAATTTTCTTCATCTAATTGATCTCTCTCTAGTTCTATCTTCAAGTTCTAAGTATTCTTCATATATTCTACAAGTTCTAGTTACATAAAATCAAAAATACTTTCAAGTTTGCTAGCTCACTTCCAATCTTGTAAGGTGATCTTCCAACCTCAATAAATCTTTGTTTCTTACAGTAGGTTATCATTCTAATACAAGTAATAATCATATTCAAACTTTGGTTCAATTTCTATAACTATAACAATCTTATTTCAAGTGATGATCTTACTTGAACTTGTTTTCGTGTCATGATTCTGCTTCAAGAACTTCGAGCCATCCAAGGATCCGTTGAAGCTAGATCCATTTTTCTCTTTTCCAGTAGGTTTATCCAAGGAACTTAAGGTAGTAATGATGTTCATAACATCATTCGATTCATACATATAAAGCTATCTTATTCGAAGGTTTAAACTTGTAATCACTAGAACATAGTTTAGTTAATTCTAAACTTGTTCGCAAACAAAAGTTAATCCTTCTAACTTGACTTTTAAAATTAACTAAACACATGTTCTATATCTATATGATATGCTAACTTAATGATTTAAAACCTGGAAACACGAAAAACACCGTAAAACCGGATTTACGCCGTCGTAGTAATACCGCGGGCTGTTTTGGGTTAGTTAATTAAAAACTATGATAAACTTTGATTTAAAAGTTGTTATTCTGAGAAAATGATTTTTATTATAAACATGAAACTATATCCAAAAATTATGGTTAAACTCAAAGTGGAAGTATGTTTTCTAAAATGGTCATCTAGACGTCGTTCTTTCGACTGAAATGACTACCTTTACAAAAACGACTTGTAACTTATTTTTCCGACTATAAAGCTATACTTTTTCTGTTTAGATTCATAAAAGAGAGTTCAATATGAAACCATAGCAATTTGATTCACTCAAAACGGATTTAAAATGAAGAAGTTATGGGTAAAACAAGATTGGATAATTTTTCTCATTTTAGCTACGTGAAAATTGGTAACAAATTTATTCCAACCATAACTTAATCAACTTGTATTGTATATTATGTAATCTTGAGATACCATAGACACGTATACAATGTTTCGACCTATCATGTCGACACATCTATATATATTTCGGAGCAACCATAGACACTCTATATGTGAATGTTGGAGTTAGCTATACAGGGTTGAGGTTGATTTCAAAATATATATAGTTTGAGTTGTGATCAATACTGAGATACGTATACACTGGGTCGTGGATTGATTCAAGATAATATTTATCGATTTATTTTTGTACATCTAACTGTGGACAACTAGTTGTAGGTTACTAACGAGGACAGCTGACTTAATAAACTTAAAACATCAAAATATATTAAAAGTGTTGTAAATATATTTTGAACATACTTTGATATATATGTATATATTGTTATAGGTTCGTGAATCAACCAGTGGCCAAGTCTTACTTCCCGACGAAGTAAAAATCTGTGAAAGTGAGTTATAGTCCCACTTTTAAAATCTAATATTTTTGGGATGAGAATACATGCAGGTTTTATAAATGATTTACAAAATAGACACAAGTACGTGAAACTACATTCTATGGTTGAATTATCGAAATCGAATATGCCCCTTTTTATTAAGTCTGGTAATCTAAGAATTAGGGAACAGACACCCTAATTGACGCGAATCCTAAAGATAGATCTATTGGGCCTAACAAACCCCATCCAAAGTACTGGATGCTTTAGTACTTCAAAATTTATATCATATCCGAAGGGTGTCCCGGAATGATGGGGATATTCTTATATATGCATCTTGTTAATGTCGGTTACCAGGTGTTCACCATATGAATGATTTTTATCTCTATGTATGGGATGTGTATTGAAATATGAAATCTTGTGGTCTATTGTTACGATTTGATATATATAGGTTAAACCTATAACTCACCAACATTTTTGTTGACGTTTAAAGCATGTTTATTCTCAGGTGAATACTAAGAGCTTCCGCTGTTGCATACTAAAATAAGGACAAGATTTGGAGTCCATGTTTGTATGATATTGTGTAAAAACTGCATTCAAGAAACTGATTTCGATTTAACATATTTGTTTTGTAAACCATTATGTAATGGTCGTGTGTAAACAGGATATTTTAGATTATCATTATTTGATAATCTACGTAAAGCTTTTTAAACCTTTATTTATGAAATAAAGGTTATGGTTTGTTTTAAAAAATGAATGCAGTCTTTGAAAAACGTCTCATATAGAGGTCAAAACCTCGCAACGAAATCAATTAATATGGAACGTTTTTAATCAATAAGAACGGGACATTTCATTTGGCGCCTTGATTGAGAATCGTTCGGGTAAAAAACTTAATCGTTTGACGGTTAATGATGTGGTGGTCAAACTGATCATTAAGTGTCGGAAAGGTAAAGGTAAATCGAGTGTCGATTAGTTATATAGACATTGTTTTGTTAGATGTGGTGTTTTTCTTTTGTTAGCTTCGTGTTTGGCTTGTTTGTTTTTCTTAGGTTTTGTGTTTGTGGTAGTTTTGTTTAGTTGCTTTGTGATTGTCTTTTTTTTTTTTTTTTTTGGTTGCGGGTTTCTCTTTGTGGCCCGGTTAGATCAAGGCTCGGGTTTAGCTTCCGAGCCTTGTGGTTATCTTTCGCTCCGATTGTATCTTTGTTCGTTTTTTCATCTTTGATGAAAAAACTTTGTTTTAATGTTATCGTTTTTTGTCAAAAAAAAAAAAAAATTAAAAAAAAAATTTTGGCGCCTTGATTTTTTATTTCTTAATGACAGACGGTGTTGAATAGTTATGCATTTAGTGTTAAAGCATTCACAGATGTAATTCTTTCATAATTATTAAGCATCTAATTTTTATTTAATATTCTATTTAAATTATATCAAGAGCACTTATTAAACCAATATATTATAGGTTTTATTCATGTTAATGTCTAGTAAGGTAAGTTTACATCATTCACATTATTCTTTTAAAATAATTATCAAAAATATTATTGGTCTAATAAGGTAAATTTACATCATTCACATATCTGAGTTACTTTGTTTAAAACCGTATTTTTTTCATAGCTAATATAAATCTCCCAAACCAAGCCCGCGGGGATTATTGTAACACATACAATGATTTTTAACGCGACAAACTTCCCTATTTTTGAAGTTTCTCGCGAATCCTGATGGAGCTTCCATATAAACTTCCTCCTTCAGCTCGCCATGTAAAAAGGCATTCTTCACGTCAAATTGGTGAAGGGGTCATTCTTCGTTTGTAGCAACAGAAAAAAGAACTCAATTGGTGTCAATTTTTGCACCGGTGAGAAAGTATCGGAATAATCTATCCCGTAAATTTGGGTATATCCCTTGGCAACTAGTTGAACTTTATATCTCTCAATAGTGCTATTCGGTTTGTGTTTTATTGTAAACACCCATCGGCATCCTACCGGCTTCTTTCCTTTAGAGATAAAACATTTTTCCCATGTGTCATCTGTCTTCAAGGCTTCCATTTCGGCTTCCATTGCCTTTTGCCAATCTATTGACTGTAAGGCTTGTTCTACGTAGGTTGGAATTAAACTTTTGTGCTTCTTATGATAGGTTCCCTTGAGCAATATTTGCCATCGGGTATTTTGATTGTAGGGCTTCTTTTTCTGGATCGTATCTTTTCGGTGGGAATCTTCTATTTCTTCTTTGAGGTAGAACATATCTGTCACGAGCATGCACAGGTGCAGGCTGAGTTGACTGAGTGTGTTTAGCTAAACTTGTATCATTCTCTGCACTTTCATGTACTAAAACATCTTGTTCATTTTCATCGTTAGCTATTTCATTTTTCAAATTACTTCCTTCAAAAATCGGATTTAGAGATCCATCTATACCCATAAGAGGTATAGTATGTGTGGAAGTGCATGGAATATCAATGTTAGCGGATATATACACCTAGTTCATCCAACTCATTGTGTCATTACATTCCTTTTCCCCCTCAGTGTGGTGGGTGTTATAAAAGTATTCGGTTTCAAGGAAGTTGCAGTTCATAGTTGTAAATATAAAAAGTTTCTTAGGACTGTAACATCGGTACCCCTTTTGGTTAACCCCATAGCCAACAAATACACATTTCTCAGCACACGGATCTAAGAACGTTCAGTTTTTGGTATATTAACAAAGACTGAGCACCTAAAGATTCGTGGGTTAAGAGTAAGTGTCGAGGGAAGTTGTCACACCCCCAAATAGGGCCTGGGGTATTTGTGACTAATTATATCAAATCACAGTTGTATAAACGAGAACGACTCTATATGAGACGTTTTATTGAGTTTTGCAGCGGAAGATAAATAGATTACATTGTATTTAGAGCATTAAATGTTTTTAAGTGAATTGGTAAATAATGCATGAAGACTCCAAGCATGGCAAGAAATCATCATCAAAGCAGCAGATATACAGCGGAAGCAATATTTAAGTACCTGAGAATAAACATGCTTAAAAAGTCAACACGAGGTTGAGTGAGTTCATAGGTTTGTCATAAATAATGATTTCAGTAATAGATCACAAGATTTAATAAAAGACGATATATCATGTATATCAAAAGTATGCCATGAGCGTATAATATCAAAACTAAATGATTTTACCCCGTAACAATACATATGTAATTATCGAGATCATTATTATACCACCAATTGACCTGAGGTCAACAGTGCGGGACGTTACTCCCAATAGCGCTATCTATAATAATTTCGTTTGCCACTTAATCATCTAGCAATTAATGATATTACAAAGCAGAGATTTGTATGTTTCAAATGAACACAATAAAAATACTCATGTTGGTCGCATAATAAGTTTGTACTTGTGTCTATCAGTTATAAAAATAGTGCATGTATTCTCAGCCCAAAAATATATAAAAAGGGAGCTATGAAAACTCACGATACGATACGATAGTTTGTAGTAAATATGCTTAGGATGGCACTGAACAAGTGCAGAGTTAACCTCGGATTCACGAACCTATATCAAGTATATATTAACACATATACTTGTAATCGAATAAGTTTATATATATTATTTCACTTGTTATATATTTCTATATATATATATATATATATATATATATATATATATATATATATATATATATATATATATATATATATATATATATATATATATATATATATATTATGTATAAGTATTTGTTTGATAAAATGATTTTAATAATGATAATGAATAAAGAGTTGTATTATTTTGTAATAACAATAATAATACTAGTAGTAAAAATGATAATAATCATAATAAGGTTTTAAAAATAATAATAATAATAATAATAATAATAATAATAATAATAATAATAATAATAATAATAATAATAATAACAATAATAATAATAATATTATTATAGTTTTGATGATAGCAAAAATGTTAATTTTTGTAAATATGATAATAACGATAATAATTTTAATAATAACAATACTAATAATAATAATTATACTGATGTTATGCGAGGTGTATATAAAATAGTTATTAATTTTAGCAGGAAATACTATTAAATATGATACAATTTTACACAAGATATTTATTTATTTATAGAATGGATATACTTAAACCTTGCTACAACACTTATAGGCAGTGTACCTAATCGTACAGTAGTGTAGTTTTTAGTAAGTCCGGTTCGTTCCACATGGAAATCTTTAAACAAAGCTCAACGCTATATTAGTTTACTTTTATTAAAAATACAAATATATATATAAGTAATATTATTATTATAAAGGGGGGTTTTTACCGTTTAATGACCGGTTTGTCGATTTTAAGACTTTAGTCGCAGTTAAAACCTAATGTAAAATATAAAATAAATACAAGACTTAAATTAAAGCGTAAAGTAAATAACGATAATGAAATTGCGAATAATAAAAGTGCGATAAAATAAACTTACGATAATTAAAAAGTACGATAATTAAAAGTGCGATTAAATAACAATAAATAAAAGTGCGATAATTAGAAGTGCAATTAAATATAAAATAAAGGAAATTAAATATGAAATAAAAGAATTATGCTTATTTAAACTTCCGTAATCATGATGTTTGACGTGTTGATTTTAGTTTTATGCCCATGGGTTATTGTCCTTTGTCCTGGATTATTTAATATGTCCGTCTGGTTTTTGTCCATAACAGTCCATCAGTCATAAATATAAAGTGCGAGTGTCCTCATCAAATTATTCTTATACCCGAAGTTAAATATTCCAACTAATTGGGGATTCGAATTGTAACAAGGTTTTAATACTTTGTTTAATGAATACACCAGGTTATCGACTGCGTGTAAACCAAGGTTTTACTACTTTGTTAACAATTACACCAATTACCCTTGAATGTAATTTCACCCCTGTTTTAATTATTCTAGTGGCTATTAATCCATTCCCGTGTCCCGTTAAATGAACGATTATTCGTACATATAAATACCCCGCCCATCGTGTCCGATCGAGTGTATATGGTAATTTATAGGGACGCCCAATTGTAAATCTTTATATTAACATTAACAAACTATCATTTAGTTAAACAAATATAAAGCCCATTAATAGCCCATAGTCTAATTTCCACAAGTGTCGTTCTTTTGTCCAAACCCCAATTATGGTACAAAGCCCAATTACCCAATTTTAGTAATTAGCCCAACATCATGATTACTTCGTTTTAAATAAGCATAATAATAACTTAGCTATGAGAGATTAATGTAAAAAGGTTGAACATAACTTACAATGATTAAAAATAGCGTAGCGTTACACGGACAGAATTTCGACTTACACCCTTACAATATTCGCTAACATACCCTTATTATTAGAATTATAATTAAAATTAAAATATAAATTATAAATATAAATATAAATTTTACGTATGAATGAGGAAGAAAAAAGATGATGATTTTGATCAGAATTCGGTTGGCTTTATAGGCAGTTTTCAATTTTGGGGCTCCGCGACTCGCGGTGAATTTTGCCTTCAAACTCCGCAAGTCGCGGAGTTTGAAATTCCAGCTCATATCTTGGAGTCTTTCTCTGCCGACGGTTTTTATTTATAAATATAATATATATATAATTAATATAATTAATTATATATTATATTATATTTATATACCTAGTTAACTTGTAATTTTTAGTCCGTTGCGTCGAGCGTTAAGAGTTGACTCTGGTCCTGGTTTCGGATTTTCGAACGTCCTTGCGTACAATTTTATATTTTGTACTTTGCGTTTTGAATCTTGTACTCTTGTAATTTCGAGACGTTTCTTATCAATAATTGGAACCTTTTTGATTGTCTTTTGTACTTTTGAGCTTTTTGGTCGTTTGCGTCTTAAATTCGTCGAATTTGTCTTTTGTCTTCACCTTTTATTATTTAAACGAATATCACTTGTAAATAGAACAATTGCAACTAAAAGCTTGTCTTTCTTGAGGAATAATGCTATGAAATATATGTTCATTTTTAGCATTATCAAATATTCCCACACTTGAGCGTTGCTTGTCCTCAAGCAATATTGTCTTGAAATACAAGAATCACTTCTTTATTCTTCACACTTTGTACATCAGTGATTTCTATACGGTGGTATAAACAATGGTAGTAACGATATGGTTTACAGTCCCACATGACTATAAAAATTTAGATCCATTAAGGAAATTGGATCTTTATGAAAACATTTGATCTTTTGAAATCTAGTTTTTACCCTAGATAAGTTTTCCGGAATAACCCTTTACCGGTGTTTGCAAAATATTTTTGTGGGTTTGGTGGGTTTCAGATTTGAAAATTTTAGCTCAAACTTGCGGTTTTGTGTCACCCACTTGCTAACCTTGTATTTGGAAAGCAACACGTCCAGTTTACTTGTCCCGTATATTACCTTTCGGTAAACTACCGTCCGGTTGTAAAGGAAAGCGTTGAACAAGCAACTGTTAAGGCAATGTCCCGTGACATGGTTTTGATTATGGTCTATAACGTGTCGGACGCAATTACTATCCTTGGTAGGAGCAATAGTAAAGCTCACCCTTATAATTTTTCGGTATGGCACAAGGTCCTGTCTTTGACCACTATGCAACCACCGTTCTTACTGTTGACACCCGATTTAGTTCAGGTGACCTAATGAATTCCAGGTGAATTCCTAGGATTTTACGTTCAATGGTAATGAACGCATTAAAAATAGGGTTTTCAGAAAACAAATCGGTTTATAATTTTGATCAAAATATTTTCTCGTTCAAGCTCGAGTTTAGATATCATTGAATTCCATGAGTTTGAATTCTCAATCTTTAAGGTCAATCTCTAGGATTGAGTGATATCAGTCTTAAAAGCTGATTTTTAATCTTTAAGGAGATTATCCTTTCCGGGGATCTGATTCATTAGTCTTATCAAGCTAATTTGCACGGTGCCCCCCCATTGTACGAGATAAATCCTTTTCATGGTTAGGATAAATCTGACCACTTGGCGACCCTGTTTAATGCTGAGGTCCGTGGATTTCCTGCTGATTTTATTGATGACTTTTCTAGATTTTTCGTCAACCTACAGCTGGTCTGGACGACAACTTCATGACCTAAATCAAGAAGCGCGTGTCTTTTTCGGAAGACTTTACTTCCTTTTAATGATGGAATTGATTCATCGTGTAGATCCATCTCTTCTTTTCTTTCATCGGGTAAAACAGTTTAGTTTAGTCCAAAGCAAAAGTATTTTCAGTTATTTGTTACAGATATATGTGACATATGTTTAAGATAACTTGGTAAATTTTCCCACACTTGGCTTTTATTTTCCTTTTTATCGTCCTCTATTCCATTTTAAATGAATTTTAACATTTTAGTTTGTTTCTCAATTTATGTCCTTTCCGAGGTAACAATAATTTCGGTGTTAAAACCTAGTTTTATCGTTCATAAATATGTATAACATGATTTTGAGTTCATTTAATTGAATTTTTTTTTTTTTTAAAATTTTACTAGAATTGGGTAGTTAGTATATAAGACTAGGGCTGTTCTTTATTATCAGAGAGCACTAGATTCTAATACAACTACTGCTTTACTAGTTTTTTTAATGGTAACCAAGTGTTTAAGATAAAAATTTTAAAATCCGAAAGAATTTAACCCCTTCCCACACTTAAGATCTTGCAATGCCCTCATTTGCAAGAAATCAGTAACAATTTAAATTATTGAGGGTGATTAGTGTGAAAATGATTAAATTTTACCAAAGTTTCCAAATATATTGGCGTTTGTTTGCTGAATGATAAATGGTGCACATCATTTGTTCATTCCGTCTTGTTGTTATTTCACATATATTTTGCATCTTGTCGTCAAAATTAGTTGCTTTTGCTGAACTTAATGCCAGTCTTTGAAAATGCGTTGTTTTACCCTGTTGTGTACATAAGATAAACTGCAAACATATATACATATTTTTGAAGTTTGGTATATTACCCCACATTCAAAAATTATTAAAATCTAAGAATAAAAGTTAGATAATTATAAAAATGATTACAATATTAACAAAAGTATTAAACGTATCAATAATTACAAATTACAAAAAAAATAATAATAAGTAAACTAAGGATGATATTGGTACCAATAGGGGTTCCAGGCATAACCATAAGTGCTATAGAATGCTTCGTCAGGGTCATACGTAGGATACGGTGGCTGCATCTCTATAGACCAAGGAGGGAAGATGGGTTTCGGTGTAGGAATATAGTTTCTACCTATATGTTGGCAATGAGCTATGATCTGGTTCTGATGAACTTGCCAATCTTCAAATGCTCTCTGTCTAGCATTTTCGTATTCCTGAGAAGCTATAAACCTATGCATTTCTTGCATATCATTCCCCCCTCCTACATTACCTTGCTGCTGGTTTCTCTCCACCTGTGGATGTCTACCATGGTATCGTACTGCGGCGTTATTTCGCCTCTTCAAAACTTTCGCACCATGGTATACATTTAAACCTATAGTATCGTGGGGTTCCGGCTCTTCTAGTAATAATCCCCCCCGACTTATATCCACACCGAGATATTCACCAATCAAAGTAATAAAAATACCACCTCCTATTATGCTATGTGGTCGCATCCCCCGAACCATAGCTGATAAATAATAACCCACACAATATGGTATACTTACAGCGCTTTGTGGGTCTCGAATACACATATGGTAAAACAAATCCTGTTCATTTACTTTTTCTTTGTTCTTACCCCTTTGTGTAATCGAATTAGCTAAAAACCTATGTATCACTCTTAATTCGGCTCTATCTATATCCAAATAAGAGTAATTTCCCCCTTTGAAACGGTGATGGCTTGTCATTTGACTCCACACACCGTGTGTATCAAAATTTTCATCTATCTTTCTACCGTTTAGTATCAATGCTCTACAATCGGCAGACGCTAACTCCTCAGGCGTATATATATGTAAAGCCTGAGCCATGTCCAGTAAAGACATGTGGCGCATCGAACCGCCTAACAAAAATCTAATAAAAGAACGATCGGTTAAACTAGCTACCCGATCATTCAACTCTATACTACATAACAATTCTTCACACCATACTTTATATACAGGTCTACGTATGGTGAATAAATGTACCCAGTCATTAAAAGAAGAATTACCATACCTCTGTACAAGTAATTCCCTAATTGGCCCGGCCAATTCTACAACTTCTAAGGGTCCCCATTCTATGACCCTCGGTACCTCAACAACCTTAGAATGAAGAGTATGCAAACCCCGTTGATATTTTGGATAATCTATCCAAAGTCTGTCAAATCTCAGGTTCGGGTGCAACTCTTCCAAGTGCATATCAGAAAAGGTCATGACTGGATGAGGTATATCCTGCTTGTAGTAGTTATCCACCTCCTGTTGTTCCAAATTCTCAGCAGGAGCATTGCGGGCTTGGGATGAAGATTCACCCCTTTCATTCTGCAAAACACATCAAACACAATTTTTGTGCATCCAAATATGCATTAGTGTCAGCAAAATCATTAATCAAAATAATTACAATGACATTATCAATTTATATCAAACTTAAGCTCATTTTCACATTTTTATCAAATCTACACTTTTTCATATAAGCATATACGAAAATGTTCGCCAAGTTCATAAGCATTCAACTCAAATAACATGTCAAAATAATCATTACTAGCAATCAAACAAGTATCAAATGGCATTATCTTTCAAAAATCAAGTTCATGAATTTTAGACTTGAAAAAGTCCACTTTAATTCTCAAAATCATGTTTAGGCTCAAAGTTTGGATCATTTAACTACCTAGACATGTTACACTACTCAATTTAGCAACAATTCATGACAAAAATCGGCCATAACCTGTTTATATCAAAAAGCCCCAAATTGCTCAAGAACACAAACCCTAGATTATTCAAAATTTGAAGTTTAAGGCTTCTAATCATGTTAAACAGCATCAATCTAGGTTATACAAGCATAATACATAAACAATTTAAGTCTAATTACACTAAAAAGCATCAAAATCAAATTGGGGAAAAATTTGCTCAAGAACACCAAATTTCGGATTAAATGGTGTTTAGGTGTAGAAATTTACCGTTTTTCTTGAGTAATTCTTAGATAGCATCCTTCTCAACATGATTTTAGCAAAAGATTTGGTGATTTGAAATGCATAAAATTCAAAATTATTATTAAAAATTCACACCAAACTTAAAATTTGAAATGCATAAAATTAAAAATTAATATTTTAAAAATTAAAAATTTACACCAAACTTAATTTAAAAATTTATAAATTCATACTAAACTTATATTAATTTTTCAAATATTTACAATTTTAAATATATTGTTTTTACAAAGTTTACAATATTAATTTAAGATTTAAATATTAAGATTAAAAACATGGTAAAAATAAAATTAAAAATCTTTTTGTCTTTTTATCCCACTTTAATCAATCAAATATTATCAAAAATATGCGCCCCTCTTTTTGGTAAAGTAATTTCGGTTCCAAGACCTAATTTAACTCATGACGAATTTTTGAAATATTTTGGGTTGATTGTTTAAAGATATTTATACCTTAAGAATAAACGTTAAATTTCGCAGTGATGTAATAAATTTTTGAATGATATCAATAATTTCGGTCGCCAAACCTAATTTTATTCAATACCAATTTAATACTTTTTAGCGAACAAATTAGCGTTTATTATCAAAAGGTTAAAAATAAAAATAAAAACTGTACAGACATACCTGTGAAATAGATTTCTTAGTTATATGATCTATCCCATTCATAAGATAGTCGGTTTAATTGGTTTTCCATGGCTACATAGGCGTAACCTCGAGCATTCAGTGTCTTTTCTTCTAAACATATGAACGGTCCGTCTCTGCATAAAGTAACAAATTCGGTATTTGAATAGGTTTGATTATTTGAACATTTACCTCCATGTGACCATTTTACGCATTTGTGACATCGTTCTAGGTGTCGTGCTCTTCTTTTCGCTGCGGATTTTGATTTTCCTTTACCAAATTGTAACTTATTATCTTCGCATCTGGATTCTTTTCTAACTCCGTCCATTCTTTCTCTGATTACTGATACTATTTCACTCGGGAGTATATCATTATTTCTTTTAGTGATCAAAGCGTGTAGCATTAGACCATGGTTTAGTTCACAGGCAGTCTTCATTTTGTAAAAACCTAAAAAAAATAAAAATTCAGAATGGGGGGAGAAGACTAGTTCTTTAGGGTCTGCTAGGGAAAGACCATTCGGGTTCCATTTTCGAGAACTACACGAAAACAGACAATCTAACTCTAACAGAAATACATATTATCCTTTAAAGACTTGATTCTCCCCACACTTAGTTAGCTGTGGTGTCGAAATTGTGATTAACTTCGTTGTCGACTTCCATCGGACCATGTATGTAATGTTTAACTCTGTGACCATTAACTTTAAATTCCATCCCATTTGAATTTATTAATTCTATCGTTCCGTATGGGAAAACTCTTTTGACTATGAATGGTCCAGACCATCTTGATTTCAATTTTCCAGGAAATAGCTTGAATCGTGAATTGAAAAGAAGAACTCTGTCTCCTTCTTTAAATTCTTTTGAACTTCTGATTCTTTTATCATGCCATTTCTTCGTTCTTTCTTTATAGATTAACGAATTTTCGTATGCTTCATGTCTTAATTCTTCTAATTCATTTAGTTGACTTAATCGTAGACGTCCGGCTTCATGTAAATCAAGATTACATGTTTTCAAAGCCCAAAATGCTTTGTGTTCAATTTCTACTGGAAGACGACATGCTTTTCCATAAACAAGTCTAAAAGGTGTGGTTCCAATTGGAGTTTTGTAGGCTGTTCTAAAAGCCCAGAGTGCATCCTCCAATTTAATGGACCATTCCTTCGGATTTGATCCTACGGTTTTCTCTAGAATACGTTTTAAAGCTCGGTTGGTATTTTCAACTTGTCCACTTGTTTGTGGATGATATGCGGTGGAGATTTTATGAGTTACTCCATATCTTTTAAGAACTTTCTCAAGTTGATTATTACAGAAATGAGTACCCCGATCACTTATTAAAGCTTTCGGTGTTCCAAACCTTGCAAAAAGACGTTTTAAAAAGTTGACTACAACTCGTGCATCGTTAGTTGGGAGAGCTTGTACTTCCGCCCATTTAGATACATAATCAATGGCTACGAGTATATATAGATTATTATGAGATTTTGGAAATGGACCCATAAAGTCAATACCCCAAATGTCAAATACTTTACATACTTGGATGACATTTTGTGGCATTTCATCACGTTGACTTATTTTTCCGGCCCTTTGACATGCATCACAAGATTTGCAAAGAAGGTGTGCGTCTTTGTAAATTGTAGGCCAATAGAATCCAGCTTCATAAACTTTTCTTGCTGTTAGTTGAGGCCCATAATGCCCTCCTGTTGGTCCTGTGTGACAATGGTTTAAAATTTTACTAGCTTCATCTCCAAATACACATCGGCGTATTATTCCATCGGGACAACTTTTAAACAGATGTGGATCTTCCCAGAAATAGTGTTTTATATCACTGAAGAATTTCTTTCGTCTTTGGTACGATAATCCTTTTTCAAGGAATCCACAAACTAAGTAGTTTGCATAGTCTGCAAACCATGGGATTTCTTTATAATCTATCTTCAATAGATATTCATCAGGAAAGTTGTCTTGTATGGCCGATTCATTCAGAACTTCTAATTCGGGATTTTCAAGACGAGAAAGATGATCAGCGGCGAGATTTTCTGCTCCTCTTTTATCTCGGATTTCAATATCAAACTCTTGTAAGAGTAAGATCCAACGGATTAATCTTGGTTTAGCATCTTGTTTTGAAAATAGGTATCTAAGAGCAGAATGGTCGGTATAGACCACCGTTTTTGCTAGAACGAGATATGATCGAAATTTGTCAAAAGCAAAGACAATAGCAAGGAGTTCTTTTTCAGTAGTTGTATAGTTCATTTGTGCTCCTTGTAATGTCTTACTAGCATAATATATAGGTTGAAATCGTTTTTCAATCCTTTGTCCTAAAACGGCTCCCATTGCAAAATCACTTGCATCGCACATTAGTTCAAATGGTAGATTCCAATTTGGTGTTATCATGATCGGTGCATTAGTGAGTTTTTCTTTAAGAATATTAAAAGATTTGATACATTCATCTGAAAAGATGAATGGCGCATCCTTTTCTAGGAGTTTATTCATAGGAGTGGCAATTTTAGAAAAATCTTTTATGAAACGTCGGTAAAAACCGGCATGCCCTAAAAAACTCCTAACTCCTCTAACATTGGTGGGATGTGGAAGTTTAGCAATTACATCTACTTTAGCTCTATCCACTTCAATTCCTTCTTTTGAAATTTTATGTCCAAGAACGATGCCTTCTTTAACCATGAAATGGCATTTCTCCCAATTAAGTACTAGATTTGATTTTTCGCATCTAATTAGCATTCGTTCCAGATTAACTAGACATGATTTAAATGTATCACCGAAGACTGAAAAGTCATCCATGAAAACTTCCATGCATTCTTCTATCATGTCATGAAAAATCGCCATCATACACCTTTGAAAGGTTGCAGGGGCGTTACAAAGTCCAAATGGCATGCGTTTGTAAGCAAAAGTACCATAAGGGCACGTGAATGTGGTTTTCTCTTGATCTTCGGGTGCTATTGGAATTTGAAAATATCCGGAAAATCCATCTAGAAAACAATAGTAACTATTTCCGGCTAATCTTTCCAACATTTGATCTATGAAAGGTAAGGGAAAGTGATCTTTTCTGGTGGCGTCATTTAATTTTCTATAATCAATACATACACGCCATCCTGTTACAGTCCTAGTAGGAATAAGCTCATTTTTCTCATTTGTAATGACAGTCATGCCACCCTTCTTAGGCACACATTGAACTGGGCTTACCCATGGACTATCAGAGATTGGATAAATTAAACCTGCATCTAGCAGTTTAATAATCTCTTTCTTAACTACATCTTGCATATTAGGATTTAGTCTTCGTTGGCGTTGCACATACGTTTTATGACCTTCTTCCATAAGGATTTTATGTGTGCAATACGAAGGACTTATTCCTTTAATATCATGAATCTTCCATGCAATGGCTGGTTTATGAGCTTTCAACACAGAAATGAGTTGTGATTTCTCATTTTCAGTAAGAGAAGACGATATTATTACAGGTAATTCAGATTCACCATGTAAATAAGCGTATTCCAAATGGTTTGGAAGTGGCTTTAACTCTAATTTCGGAGGTTCTTCTATCGATGATTTATATCGATATCTGTCTTCTTCTTTTAGCATTTGAATTTCTTCTGTTGTTGGTTCATATCCATTAGCTATAAGTGTAGCTAACATTTCAGCTTCATCAATTGGTTCATTACCTTCTCCTAAAGAACATTCTCCTGTTCCTTGTAATTCTGGAAATTCTTCTAATAATTCTGCATGTGCATCTATAGTTTGAATATAATAACATGTATCATCTGCAGATTGTGGTTGTTGCATTGCTCTATCAACTGAAAAGGTAACACTCTCATCCTCTATACTTAGGGTCAGTTTCTTACCGAACACGTCTATCATTGCTTTAGCCGTGTTTAAGAATGGTCTTCCTAATATGAGAGGAACTTGAGAATCTTCTTCCATGTCCAAAACAACAAAATCTACTGGAAATACTAAAGTACCAACTTTAACTAGCATGTTCTCCATTATCCCTCTAGGATATTTTATTGATCTATCGGCTAGTTGTATGCTTATTCTGGTTGGTTTCAATTCTCCAAGGTCTAGTTTAGTGTATAGTGAATACGGCATTAGATTTATACTAGCACCTAAGTCTGCCAATGCTTCTATTGAACTAAGACTACCCAGAAAACATGGAATTGTGAAACTTCCTGGATCAGATAATTTTTCTGGTATCTTATTCAACAGCACTGCTGAACAATTAGCATTCATAGTAACAGCCGAGAGTTCTTCCATTTTCTTTCTATTTGAGATTAGATCTTTCAAGAATTTAGCATATCTTGGCATTCCTGAAATCACATCAATGAAAGGAAGATTTACATTTATCTGTTTAAACATATCCAAGAATTTGGATTGCTCGGCTTCAAGTTTTTCTTTCTTCATTTTACTCGGGTAAGGAAGTGGTGGTTGGTATGGTTTAACATAAGGTTTATCCTTAACTGTGTTATCTTCATTATCCTTTTCAACTACCGGTTCTTTTTCCTTATCTTGATCAGGTTGTGGTTCTTGTGGAGTAGGAATAGTTTCATCAGAAGTTACAGGTATTTCAGGTGGTTTAAGTGTTGTACCACTTCTTGTGGTAATAGCTTTAGCTGTTTCATTCCGGGGGTTAGCATTTGTATCACTAGGTAGACTTCCCGGTTTTCTTTCACCTATTAATCTTGCTAGGTTACTTACTTCTTGTTCCAGATTTTGAATAGAAGCTTGTTGATTTCTAAATGCTTGAGCATTTTGTTCATTGGTTTGTTTTTGAGATGTGAAAAACTGCGTTTGAGTTTCAACTAGCTTCGTCATCATATCTTCTAAATTCGGCTTTTTATCATCGGTTTGTTGTGGTGGTTTGTTTTGAAAATTAGGTCTTTGCTGATTGTAAGTATTATTGGATACTTGTTGATTGCTAGGACCTTGTTGGTTGTTGTATGGAATATTTCGGTTATAATTCTGGTTTTGATTGTAAATCGGTCTTGGCGGTTTATAATTATTCTGATAATTATTTCCAGGCCTTTGGTTTATGTATGAAATATTCTCTCTTTGTTCCATTGTTAATTCAATACTGAGACAATCTTTTGTCAAATGTGGTCCTCCACACTGCTCACAACTAATTCGTATTGAGTGAATATCTTTAGTCATCTTTTCCATTAGTCTCTCCACAGCATCTATCTTTACGGAAATGGAATCTAAGTCATGGCTAGAATCGGCTCTAGCTGCTTTAGATGATCTAATGATGTCTTTTTCTTGGTGCCACTCATGTGAGTGGGAAGCAGTGTTATCAATAATTTTGTAAGCATCAGTTTCGGTTTTCTTCATAATAGAACCACCAGCTGCTATATCTATGTCTTTCCTTGTAGTGATGTCGCATCCTTGGTAGAATATTTGTACTATTTGACAGGTGTCTAAACCATGTTGCGGACATCCTCTTAACAACTTTCCATATCTTGTCCACGCCTCATATAGAGTTTCATTTGGTTTCTGTGTGAACGTAACAATTTCTGCTTGAAGTCTTACGGCTTTAGATGCAGGAAAGAATTGTTTAAGAAATTTGTCAACTAAAACATCCCATGTATCAATCGCCCCTTCAGGTAACGATTCCAACCAATCTTTGGCTTCTCCCTTTAAAGTCCAGGGAAATAACATGAGATATATCTGTTCATCCTCCACTTCTCGGATTTTAAATAGTGTGCAGATCCTATTAAAGGTACGTAGATGTTCATTTGGATCTTCCTTCGGCGCACCACTAAATTGGCATTGATTAGTCACCATGTGTAGAATTTGTCCTTTGATTTCATAATCTGGCGCATTAATGTCTGGATGAGTAATTGCGTGACCTTGGCTAGTGCGTTTATGAAATGTCCCGTTCTTATTGATTAAAAACGTTCCATATTAATTGATTTCGTTGCGAGGTTTTGACCTCTATATGAGACGTTTTTCAAAGACTGCATTCATTTTTAAAACAAACCATAACCTTTATTTCATAAATAAAGGTTTAAAAAGCTTTACGTAGATTATCAAATAATGATAATCTAAAATATCATGTTTACACACGACCATTACATAATGGTTTACAATACAAATATGTTACATCGAAATCAGTTTCTTGAATGCAGTTTTTACACAATATCATACAAACATGGACTCCAAATCTTGTCCTTATTTTAGTATGCAACAGCGGAAGCTCTTAATATTCACCTGAGAATAAACATGCTTTAAACGTCAACAAAAATGTTGGTGAGTTATAGGTTTAACCTATATATATCAAATCGTAACAATAGACCACAAGATTTCATATTTTAATACACATCCCATACATAGAGATAAAAATCATTCATATGGTGAACACCTGGTAACCGACAATAACAAGATGCATATATAAGAATATCCCCATCATTCCGGGACACCCTTCGGATATGATATAAATTTCGAAGTACTAAAGCATCCGGTACTTTGGATGGGGTTTGTTAGGCCCAATAGATCTATCTTTAGGATTCGCGTCAATTAGGGTGTCTGTTCCCTAATTCTTAGATTACCAGACTTAATAAAAAGGGGCATATTCGATTTCGATAATTCAACCATAGAATGTAGTTTCACGTACTTGTGTCTATTTTGTAAATCATTTATAAAACCTGCATGTATTCTCATCCCAAAAATATTAGATTTTAAAAGTGGGACTATAACTCACTTTCACAGATTTTTACTTCGTCGGAAAGTAAGACTTGGCCACTGGTTGATTCACGAACCTATAACAATATATACATGTATATCAAAGTATGTTCAAAATATATTTACAACACTTTTAATATATTTTGATGTTTTAAGTTTATTAAGTCAGCTGTCCTCGTTAATAACCTACAACTAGTTGTCCACAGTTAGATGTACAGAAATAAATCGATAAATATTATCTTGAATCAATCCACGACCCAGTGTATACGTATCTCAGTATTGATCACAACTCAAACTATATATATTTTGGAATCAACCTCAACCCTGTATAGCTAACTCCAACATTCACATATAGAGTGTCTATGGTTGTTCCGAAATATATATAGATGTGTCGACATGATAGGTCGAAACATTGTATACGTGTCTATGGTATCTCAAGATTACATAATATACAATACAAGTTGATTAAGTTATGGTTGGAATAGATTTGTTACCAATTTTCACGTAGCTAAAATGAGAAAAATTATCCAATCTTGTTTTACCCATAACTTCTTCATTTTAAATCCGTTTTGAGTGAATCAAATTGCTATGGTTTCATATTGAACTCTATTTTATGAATCTAAACAGAAAAAGTATAGGTTTATAGTCGGAAAAATAAGTTACAAGTCGTTTTTGTAAAGGTAGTCATTTCAGTCGAAAGAACGACGTCTAGATGACCATTTTAGAAAACATACTTTCACTTTGAGTTTAACCATAATTTTTGGATATAGTTTCATGTTCATAATAAAAATCATTTTCTCAGAATAACAACTTTTAAATCAAAGTTTATCATAGTTTTTAATTAACTAACCCAAAACAGCCCGCGGTGTTACTACGACGGCGTAAATCCGGTTTTACGGTGTTTTTCGTGTTTCCAGGTTTTAAATCATTAAGTTAGCATATTATATAGATATAGAACATGTGTTTATTTGATTTTAAAAGTCAAGTTAGAAGGATTAACTTTTGTTTGCGAACAAGTTTAGAATTAACTAAACTATGTTCTAGTGATTACAAGTTTAAACCTTCGAATAAGATAGCTTTATATGTATGAATCGAATGATGTTATGAACATCATTACTACCTTAATTTCCTTGGATAAACCTACTGGAAAAGAGAAAAATGGATCTAGCTTCAATGGATCCTTGGATGGCTCGAAGTTCTTGAAGCAGAATCATGACACGAAAACAAGTTCAAGTAAGATCATCACTTGAAATAAGATTGTTATAGTTATAGAAATTGAACCAAAGTTTGAATATGATTATTACCTTGTATTAGAATGATAACCTACTGTAAGAAACAAAGATTTCTTGAGGTTGGATGATCACCTTACAAGATTGGAAGTGAGCTAGCAAACTTGAAAGTATTCTTGATTTTATGAAACTAGAACTTTTGGAATTTATGAAGAACACTTAGAACTTGAAGATAGAACTTGAGAGAGATCAATTAGATGAAGAAAATTGAAGAATGAAAGTGTTTGTAGGTGTTTTTGGTCGTTGGTGTATGGATTAGATATAAAGGATATGTAATTTTGTTTTCATGTAAATAAGTCATGAATGATTACTCATATTTTTGTAATTTTATGAGATATTTCATGCTAGTTGCCAAATGATGGTTCCCAAATGTGTTAGGTGACTCACATGGGCTGCTAAGAGCTGATCATTAGAGTGTATATACCAATAGTACATACATCTAAAAGCTGTGTATTGTACGAGTACGAATACGGGTGCATACGAGTAGAATTGTTGATGAAACTGAACGAGGATGTAATTGTAAGCATTTTTGTTAAGTAGAAGTATTTTGATAAGTGTATTGAAGTCTTTCAAAAGTGTATAAATACATATTAAAACACTACATGTATATACATTTTAACTTAGTCGTTAAGTCATCGTTAGTCGTTACATGTAAGTGTTGTTTTGAAACCTTTAGGTTAACGATCTTGTTAAATGTTGTTAACCCAATGTTTATAATATCAAATGAGATTTTAAATTATTATATTATCATGATATTATCATGTATGAATATCTCTTAATATGATATATATACATTAAATGTATTTACAACGATAATCGTTACATATATGTCTCGTTTAAAAATCATTAAGTTAGTAGTCTTGTTTTTACATATGTAGTTCATTGTTAATATACTTTATGATATGTTTTCTTATCATAGTATCATGTTAACTATATATATATATCCATATATATGTCATCATATAGTTTTTACAAGTTTTAACGTTCGTGAATCACCGATCAACTTGGGTGGTCAATTGTCTATATGAAACATATTTCAATTAATCAAGTCTTAACAAGTTTGATTGCTTAACATGTTGGAAACATTTAATCATGTAAATATCAATCTCAATTAATATATATAAACATGGAAAAGTTCGGGTCACTACAGTACCTACCCGTTAAATAAATTTCGTCCCGAAATTTTAAGCTGTTGAAGGTGTTGACGAATCTTCTGGAAATAGATGCGGGTATTTCTTCTTCATCTGATCTTCACGCTCCCAGGTGAACTCGGGTCCTCTACGAGCATTCCATCGAACCTTAACAATTGGTATCTTGTTTTGCTTAAGTCTTTTAACCTCACGATCCATTATTTCGACGGGTTCTTCGATGAATTGAAGTTTTTCGTTGATTTGGATTTCATCTAACGGAATAGTGAGATCTTCTTTAGCAAAACATTTCTTTAAATTCGAGACGTGGAAAGTGTTATGTACAGCCACGAGTTGTTGAGGTAACTCTAGTCGGTAAGCTACTGGTCCGACACGATCAATAATCTTGAATGGTCCAATATACCTTGGATTTAATTTCCCTCGTTTACCAAATCGAACAACGCCTTTCCAAGGTGCAACTTTAAGCATGACCATCTCTCCAATTTCAAATTCTATATCTTTTCTTTTAATGTCAGCGTAGCTCTTTTGTCGACTTTGGGCGGTTTTCAACCGTTGTTGAATTTGGATGATCTTCTCGGTAGTTTCTTGTATAATCTCCGGACCCGTAATCTGTCTATCCCCCACTTCACTCCAACAAATCGGAGACCTGCACTTTCTACCATAAAGTGCTTCAAACGGTGCCATCTCAATGCTTGAATGGTAGCTGTTGTTGTAGGAAAATTCTGCTAACGGTAGATGTCGATCCCAACTGTTTCCGAAATCAATAACACATGCTCGTAGCATGTCTTTAAGTGTTTGTATCGTCCTTTCGCTCTGCCCATCAGTTTGTGGATGATAGGCAGTACTCATATCTAGACGAGTTCCTAATGCTTGCTGTAATGTCTGCCAAAATCTTGAAATAAATCTGCCATCCCTATCAGAGATAATAGAGATTGGTATTCCATGTCTGGAGACGACTTCCTTCAAATACAGTCGTGCTAACTTCTCCATCTTGTCATCTTCTCTTATTGGTAGGAAGTGTGCTGATTTGGTGAGACGATCAACTATTACCCAAATAGTATCAAAACCACTTGCAGTCCTTGGCAATTTAGTGATGAAATCCATGGTAATGTTTTCCCATTTCCATTCCGGGATTTCGGGTTGTTGAAGTAGACCTGATGGTTTCTGATGCTCAGCTTTGACCTTAGAACACGTCAAACATTCTCCTACGTATTTAGCAACATCGGCTTTCATACCCGGCCACCAAAAATGTTTCTTGAGATCCTTGTACATCTTCCCCGTTCCAGGATGTATTGAGTATCTGGTTTTATGAGCTTCTCTAAGTACCATTTCTCTCATATCTCCAAATTTTGGTACCCAAATCCTTTCAGCCCTATACCGGGTTCCGTCTTCCCGAATATTAAGATGCTTCTCCGATCCTTTGGGTATTTCATCCTTTAAATTTCCCTCTTTTAAAACTCCTTGTTGCGCCTCCTTTATTTGAGTAGTAATGTTATTATGAATCATTATATTCATAGATTTTACTCGAATGGGTTCTCTGTCCTTCCTGCTCAAGGCATCGGCTACCACATTTGCCTTCCCCGGGTGGTAACGAATCTCAAATTCGTAATCATTCAATAATTCAATCCACCTACGCTGCCTCATATTCAGTTGTTTCTGATTAAATATGTGTTGAAGACTTTTATGGTCGGTATATATAATACTTTTGACCCCATATAAGTAGTGCCTCCAAGTCTTTAATGCAAAAACAACCGCGCCTAATTCCAAATCATGCGTCGTATAATTTTGTTCGTGAATCTTCAATTGTCTAGACGCATAAGCAATCACCTTCGTTCGTTGCATTAATACACAACCGAGACCTTGCTTTGATGCATCACAATAAATCACAAAATCATCATTCCCTTCAGGCAATGACAATATAGGTGCCGTAGTTAGCTTTTTCTTCAATAACTGAAACGCTTTCTCTTGTTCATCATTCCATTCAAATTTCTTCCCTTTATGCGTTAATGCAGTCAAGGGTTTTGCTATTCTGGAAAAGTCTTGGATGAACCTTCTGTAGTAACCAGCTAGTCCTAAAAACTGGCGTATGTGTTTCGGAGTTTTCGGGGTTTCCCACTTTTCAACAGTTTCTATCTTTGTCGGATCCACCTTAATACCTTTTTTGTTCACTATGTGACCGAGGAATTGAACTTCTTCCAACCAAAATGCACACTTTGAAAATTTAGCGTACAATTCTTCCTTCCTCAATACTTCTAACACCTTTCTCAAATGTTCACCGTGTTCTTGGTCATTCTTTGAGTAAATAAGTATGTCATCAATGAAAACAATGACAAACTTGTCAAGGTATGGTCCACACACTCGGTTCATAAGGTCCATGAACACAGCTGGTGCATTAGTTAAACCAAATGGCATGACCATAAACTCGTAATGACCGTAACGTGTTCTGAAAGCAGTCTTTGGAATATCATCTTCTTTCACCCGCATTTGATGATACCCGGAACGTAAGTCAATCTTTGAATAAACAGATGAGCCTTGTAGTTGATCAAATAAGTCGTCGATTCTCGGTAGTGGGTAGCGGTTCTTGATGGTAAGTTTGTTCAACTCTCGGTAGTCGATACACAACCTGAATGTACCATCTTTCTTCTTGACAAACAAAACCGGAGCTCCCCACGGTGATGTGCTTGGTCGAATGAAACCATGCTCTAAAAGTTCTTGTAATTGGCTCTGCAGTTCTTTCATCTCGCTGGGTGCGAGTCTGTAAGGAGCACGAGCTATTGGTGCAGCTCCTGGTACAAGATCTATTTGAAATTCAACGGATCGATGTGGGGGTAATCCTGGTAATTCTTTCAGAAATACATCAGGAAATTCTTTTGCGACGGGAACATCATTGATGCTCTTTTCTTCAGTTTGTACTTTCTCAACGTGTGCTAGAACAGCATAGCGACCTTTTCTTATTAGTTTTTGTGCCTTCAAATTACTAATAAGATGTAGCCTCGTGTTGCCCTTTTCTCCGTACACCATTAAGGGTTTTCCTTTTTCTCGTATAATGCGAATTGCATTTTTGTAACAAACGATCTCCGCTTTCACTTCTTTCAACCAGTCCATACCGATTATCACATCAAAACTCCCTAACTCTACTGGTATCAAATCAATCTTAAATGTTTCGCTAACCAGTTTAATTTCTCGATTCCGACATATATTATCTGCTGAAATTAATTTACCATTTGCTAATTCGAGTAAAAATTTACTATCCAAAGGCGTCAATGGACAACTTAATTTAGCACAAAAATCTCTACTCATATAGCTTCTATCCGCACCCGAATCAAATAAAACGTAAGCAGATTTATTGTCAATAAGAAACGTACCCGTAACAAGCTCCGGGTCTTCCTGTGCCTCTGCCGCATTAATATTGAAAACTCTTCCGCGGCCTTGTCCATTCGTGTTCTCCTGGTTCGGACAATTTCTAATAATGTGGCCTGGTTTTCCACATTTATAACAAACTACATTGGCATAACTTGCTCCGACACTACTTGCTCCGCCATTACTCGTTCCGACACCATTTGTTCCTTTCGTTCTGTTAACCCCTGGTCCGTAGACCTCACACTTCGCCGCGCTATGACCATTTCTTTTACACTTGTTGCAAAATTTGGTGCAGAACCCCGAGTGATTCTTTTCACACCTTTGGCATAGCTGCTTCTGATTGTTGTTGTTGTTGCGGTTATTATTGTTGTTGGGATGATTGTTGTAGTTGCTGTTGTTGTTGTTGTTGTTGTTGTTGGGCCGTTTGTTGTAGTTGCAATTGATGTTGCGATTTTTGGGATAATTGTTGCGATTATTGTTGTAATTGCTGTTGTTGTTGTATTGGTGATTCTTATCACCGTTTTCCTCCCACTTTCTTTTGACTTGCTTCACATTGGCCTCTTCAGCAGTCTGTTCTTTAATTCTTTCTTCAATCTGGTTCACTAGTTTGTGAGCCATTCTACATGCCTGTTGTATGGAGGCGGGCTCGTGTGAACTTATATCTTCTTGGATTCTTTCCGGTAATCCTTTCACAAACGCGTCGATCTTCTCTTCCTCATCTTCGAATGCTCCCGGACACAATAGGCACAATTCTGTGAATCGTCTTTCGTACGTGGTAATATCAAATCCTTGGGTTCGTAACCCTCTAAGTTCTGTCTTGAGCTTATTGACCTCGGTTCTGGGACGGTACTTCTCGTTCATCAAGTGCTTGAATGCTGACCACGGTAGTGCGTACGCATCATCTTGTCCCACTTGCTCTAGATAGGTATTCCACCATGTTAACGCAGAACCTGTGAAGGTATGCGTAGCGTACTTCACTTTGTCCTCTTCAGTACACTTACTTATGGCAAACACTGATTCAACCTTCTCGGTCCACCGTTTCAATCCGATCGGTCCTTCGGTTCCATCAAATTCCAAAGGTTTGCAGGCAGTGAATTCTTTGTAGGTGCATCCTACACGATTTCCTGTACTGCTAGATCCAAGGTTATTGTTGGTATGTAGTGCAGCCTGTACTGCGGCTATGTTTGAAGCTAGAAAAGTACGGAATTCCTCTTCATTCATATTCACGGTGTGTCGAGTAGTCGGTGCCATTTCCTTCAAAATAGTTAAATGGAACAAGTTAATCATACAGAATATTAAGAGTAGTTAATAGTATTTCGTAGCATAATATGAACTCATTTATAAAAGCTTTTTCTTCATATTAGCGTTTTATAAGTTTAAATTCGGGTAGTACCTACCCGTTAAGTTCATACTTAGTAGCTAATATACAATTCAACTACTACAATTCTATATGAAAAACTGATTATAATAATATTTCGCGTTCAAACTTTTACACAATATTTTACAAACTTACAATACCGCTTATTTTACATATAGCATGAAATATAGCACACAATAAATTTGATACAATATGGTTGTGAAGATAATTCTAGCTAGTACACAAGTCGTTCAGCAAAGGCAATAAAGACACGTAATTCATACGTCCAGAAACAAGTCATGCATTCTGGTTTTACTAGGATTACTTCCCATCCTTGGTCTTGTGGAACATAACCGTTATGGCCGTTGATAAGACAGCGTGTTGTAACGTCGTCAAAGGGACGAGGGTTACGTAATGTCCAACAGTCCCGTAACAATCTAAAAACCTCATTTCTTATCCCAATTACCGACTCCGTCACTCGTGGAAACGTTTTGTTTAATAGTTGTAGCCCGATGTTCTTGTTCTCACTTTGGTGAGAAGCGAACATTACTAATCCGTAAGCATAACATGCTTCTTTATGTTGCATGTTAGCCGCTTTTTCTAAATCACGAAGTCCAATATTCGGATATATTGAGTCAAAATAATTTCTTAACCCGTTGCGTAAAATAGCATTTGGGTTCCCCGCAATATATGCGTCAAAGTAAACACATCGTAACTTATGGGTTTCCCAATGTGATATCCCCCATCTTTCAAACGAAATTCTCTTATAAACCAAGACATTCTTGGAACGTTCTTCGAATGTCTTACAAACTGATCTCGCCTTAAATAGTTGTGCCGAGGAATTCTGGCCGACTCTAGACAAGATTTCATCAATCATGTCTCCGGGTAGGTCTCTTAAAATATTGGGTTGTCTATCCATTTTGTGTTTTTAAACTGTAAAATAGACAAGAGTTAGATTCATAAAAAAAATACTTATTAATACAAGCAATTTTTACATATATTATAAAACATAAGCACACTATATTACATATATTACACCACACGAATACAACTATCTTATTCCGACTCGCTCGTTTCTTCTTCTTCGGTTTTGGTTCGTTTTTCTATGTTTCTAGGGATATATGATGTTCCCCTAATACGAGCCGTCGTTATCCACATTGGTTTAGAAAAACCTGGTGGTTTAGAGGTTCCCGGGTCATTGTTACAACTTAAGGACTTCGGGGGTTGACGATACATATAAAGTTCATCGGGGTTGGAATTAGATTTCTCTATTTTTATGCCCTTTCCCTTATTATTTTCTTTTGCCTTTTTAAATTCAGTTGGGGTAATTTCTATAACATCATCGGAATTCTCGTCGGAATCCGATTCATCGGAGAATTGGTAATCCTCCCAATATTTTGCTTCCTTGGCGGAAACACCATTGACCATAATTAACCTTGGTCGGTTGGTTGAGGATTTTCTTTTACTTAACCGTTTTATAATTTCCCCCACCGGTTCTATTTCTTCATCCGGTTCCGATTCTTCTTCCGGTTCCGATTCTTCTTCCGGTTCCGACTCTTCTTCCGGTTCCTCTTCGGGAACTTGTGAATCAGTCCACGAATCATTCCAATTTACATTTGACTCTTCATTATTATTAGGTGAGTCAATGGGACTTGTTCTAGAGGTAGACATCTATCACATAATATCAAACGCGTTAAGAGATTAATATATCACATAATATTCACATGTTAAAAATATATAGTTTCCAACAAAATTTGTTAAGCAATCATTTTTCAAGTAAACACGGTCGAAGTCCAGACTCACTAATGCATCCTAACAAACTCGATAAGACACACTAATGCAAAATTCTGGTTCTCTAAGACCAACGCTCGGATACCAACTGAAATGTCCCGTTCTTATTGATTAAAAACGTTCCATATTAATTGATTTCGTTGCGAGGTTTTGACCTCTATATGAGACGTTTTTCAAAGACTGCATTCATTTTTAAAACAAACCATAACCTTTATTTCATAAATAAAGGTTTAAAAAGCTTTACGTAGATTATCAAATAATGATAATCTAAAATATCCTGTTTACACACGACCATTACATAATGGTTTACAATACAAATATGTTACATCGAAATCAGTTTCTTGAATGCAGTTTTTACACAATATCATACAAACATGGACTCCAAATCTTGTCCTTATTTTAGTATGCAACAGCGGAAGCTCTTAATATTCACCTGAGAATAAACATGCTTTAAACGTCAACAAAAATGTTGGTGAGTTATAGGTTTAACCTATATATATCAAATCGTAACAATAGACCACAAGATTTCATATTTTAATACACATCCCATACATAGAGATAAAAATCATTCATATGGTGAACACCTGGTAACCGACAATAACAAGATGCATATATAAGAATATCCCCATCATTCCGGGACACCCTTCGGATATGATATAAATTTCGAAGTACTAAAGCATCCGGTACTTTGGATGGGGTTTGTTAGGCCCAATAGATCTATCTTTAGGATTCGCGTCAATTAGGGTGTCTGTTCCCTAATTCTTAGATTACCAGACTTAATAAAAAGGGGCATATTCGATTTTGATAATTCAACCATAGAATGTAGTTTCACGTACTTGTGTCTATTTTGTAAATCATTTATAAAACCTGCATGTATTCTCATCCCAAAAATATTAGATTTTAAAAGTGGGACTATAACTCACTTTCACAGATTTTTACTTCGTCGGGAAGTAAGACTTGGCCACTGGTTGATTCACGAACCTATAACAATATATACATGTATATCAAAGTATGTTCAAAATATATTTACAACACTTTTAATATATTTTGATGTTTTAAGTTTATTAAGTCAGCTGTCCTCGTTAATAACCTACAACTAGTTGTCCACAGTTAGATGTACAGAAATAAATCGATAAATATTATCTTGAATCAATCCACGACCCAGTGTATACGTATCTCAGTATTGATCACAACTCAAACTATATATATTTTGGAATCAACCTCAACCCTGTATAGCTAACTCCAACATTCACATATAGAGTGTCTATGGTTGTTCCGAAATATATATAGATGTGTCGACATGATAGGTCAAAACATTGTATACGTGTCTATGGTATCTCAAGATTACATAATATATAATACAAGTTGATTAAGTTATGGTTGGAATAGATTTGTTACCAATTTTCACGTAGCTAAAATGAGAAAAATTATCCAATCTTGTTTTACCCATAACTTCTTCATTTTAAATCCGTTTTGAGTGAATCAAATTGCTATGGTTTCATATTGAACTCTATTTTATGAATCTAAACAGAAAAAGTATAGGTTTATAGTCGGAAAAATAAGTTACAAGTCGTTTTTGTAAAGGTAGTCATTTCAGTCGAAAGAACGACGTCTAGATGACCATTTTAGAAAACATACTTTCACTTTGAGTTTAACCATAATTTTTGGATATAGTTTCATGTTCATAATAAAAATCATTTTCTCAGAATAACAACTTTTAAATCAAAGTTTATCATAGTTTTTAATTAACTAACCCAAAACAGCCCGCGGTGTTACTACGACGGCGTAAATCCGGTTTTACGGTGTTTTTCGTGTTTCCAGGTTTTAAATCATTAAGTTAGCATATCATATAGATATAGAACATGTGTTTAGTTGATTTTAAAAGTCAAGTTAGAAGGATTAACTTTTGTTTGCGAACAAGTTTAGAATTAACTAAACTATGTTCTAGTGATTACAAGTTTAAACCTTCGAATAAGATAGCTTTATATGTATGAATCGAATGATGTTATGAACATCATTACTACCTTAATTTCCTTGGATAAACCTACTGGAAAAGAGAAAAATGGATCTAGCTTCAATGGATCCTTGGATGGCTCGAAGTTCTTGAAGCAGAATCATGACACGAAAACAAGTTCAAGTAAGATCATCACTTGAAATAAGATTGTTATAGTTATAGAAATTGAACCAAAGTTTGAATATGATTATTACCTTGTATTAGAATGATAACCTAGTGTAAGAAACAAAGATTTCTTGAGGTTGGATGATCACCTTACAAGATTGGAAGTGAGCTAGCAAACTTGAAAGTATTCTTGATTTTATGAAACTAGAACTTTTGGAATTTATGAAGAACACTTAGAACTTGAAGATAGAACTTGAGAGAGATCAATTAGATGAAGAAAATTGAAGAATGAAAGTGTTTGTAGGTGTTTTTGGTCGTTGGTGTATGGATTAGATATAAAGGATATGTAATTTTGTTTTCATGTAAATAAGTCATGAATGATTACTCATATTTTTGTAATTTTATGAGATATTTCATGCTAGTTGCCAAATGATGGTTCCCACATGTGTTAGGTGACTCACATGGGCTGCTAAGAGCTGATAATTGGAGTGTATATACCAATAGTACATACATCTAAAAGCTGTGTATTGTACGAGTACGAATACGGGTGCATACGAGTAGAATTGTTGATGAAACTGAACGAGGATGTAATTGTAAGCATTTTTGTTAAGTAGAAGTATTTTGATAAGTGTATTGAAGTCTTTCAAAAGTGTATAAATACATATTAAAACACTACATGTATATACATTTTAACTGAGTCGTTAAGTCATCGTTAGTCGTTACATGTAAGTGTTGTTTTGAAACCTTTAGGTTAACGATCTTGTTAAATGTTGTTAACCCAATGTTTATAATATCAAATGAGATTTTAAATTATTATATTATCATGATATTATCATGTATGAATATCTCTTAATATGATATATATACATTAAATGTCTTTACAACGATAATCGTTACATATATGTCTCGTTTAAAAATCATTAAGTTAGTAGTCTTGTTTTTACATATATAGTTCATTGTTAATATACTTTATGATATGTTTTCTTATCATAGTATCATGTTAACTATATATATATATATCCATATATATGTCATCATATAGTTTTTACAAGTTTTAACGTTCGTGAATCCCCGATCAACTTGGGTGGTCAATTGTCTATATGAAACATATTTCAATTAATCAAGTCTTAACAAGTTTGATTGCTTAACATGTTGGAAACATTTAATCATGTAAATATCAATCTCAATTAATATATATAAACATGGAAAAGTTCGGGTCACTACAGTTTAGCTCTCATTCGGTCTTCCATACTTAAAGGTTCCAGATTCTCCATAATTGAATTTGTTGAATCGGTATCACTAGATGATTCTGATTTAATAGTTCGTTCCTCAACAATCTCTGTTTGAATGATTGGTGGCTCCGGAGGAAAGTTTAATGGTTCAGGATCTACGAACCGTTCCTGAATATTTTCCGGATTCTCAATTGTGAGGTCGGGTTCAAAAAATGGATTATCGGAAATTTGAACTGAAGTACTTGGTTGACTAGATGACGATTCTAAAGAAAAATCAACGGCGGTTATATTTGCTAAATGTCTTGATCTAGTTACAGGTGGTGAACGTACAAAAGGTGATGAACGTCTTGCTCGGTGCATTCACTGAATATCCTATTAGTTTTAAAAAGGAAAGAAAAATTATAATAAGTTATCCAATTAATAGACTTTTCTGATTTTGTCCACGTTTCGAATAGCCAAAAGATGCAGCAGAGGGGCAGGATTCGTTTGGTCTCAATATAATTGAGGACTGTTTGGCTCCAATAACCCGGTCCACGTACAAATCCAACTATTACTACGAACCAGAAAATTTTGATGTCTATTAATTTAACCACTTAAAATAAATTTTCGTAATTTTAAGAAATTTAGATAAGAAGTAGAAAAAATTCTAAGTCCTAAAAACTAGAATGGCGAGAAATAAGAGAGAAAAAGAGTTCGTCGCAAAAGGTCGAAAAAGAAAAAATGGTTGAAAAATAAAAGGTGACGGAAAAATAAAAGAAACTTATAAAAACTTAAAAATACTTAACTAACCTAACCTTATTACTACAACTAACTTAAAATTATAATCGCAAATTGAAATTACTAATTGGAATGACAATTGGTACATAGTAAAAGTCGTCTAAAAATATTAAAGCTTACAGGAAAAACTAAATCCCAAATGGAAATAACTTAAAGGGAAACTAAAACTTAAAAAGGCGTCGCAAAATTCTAAAGCACCTAAATCTTAGTCTAAAGAAAAAGTACTTAAGGAATTCTACGGCAAAGCCTAAAAATCTAGGAGTAAAAATAACTATGGCAAAAACTAAATTTAAAATTAAATATGAGCTAAAAATACAAATATTACGCTACAATGATTAAAAAGGGACAAAATATAAAAATATATAAAAAATTGTAAAAAGTACAATTTTTATAAAAATATTATTTTTATATTAATTTTTTAATAAAACTACTAATTTTACAATTTAATAAAACTAATTAATACTAAATACATAAATTAAATAAAAAGTAAAAGTAAAAATAAAACTAATAATAATAATAATAATAATAATTAGGGTTAAATAATAATTATAATTAATAATAAACCGTAATTAATGCTGAATTAGGGCTTCCTGTTCGCGTGTCAGAGCAGCTCCGCGAGTCGCGGTAACTAATGCTTCAAACCCCGCGAGTCGCGGGGTTCAAAAATTCAGATGACAGCTTTAAATTCGACGCGTTTTTTCTTTATTTTTTTTATTTTATTTTCTGTTTTCTGTTTTTAAATAAATAAAAGATATTAAAATAAAACTTATATTTTTATAAACTAAAATAAAAATAAAGAAACTTATAAAACTTAAATATTTAACAAAATCTTAAAAATACTTATATTTTTGTTTTTCTCTTTTTATATTTTCGAATAATTAAAACGTATTTTTACAAAAACGAATTTTTATAAAAGTAAACAAAATTTTTTTTTTTTTTTTTTTATATTAGCGTTGCTCTTCCGGCGTTTAAGAGAGTCCCCGGCAGCGGCGCCAAAAATACTTGATGTTATGCGAGGTGTATATAAAATAGTTATTAATTTTAGCAGGAAATACTATTAAATACGATACAATTTTACACAAGATATTTATTTATTTATAGAATGGATATACTTAAACCTTGCTACAACACTTATAGGCAGTGTACATAATCGTACAGTAGTGTAGTTTTTAGTAAGTCCGGCTCGTTCCACAGGGAAATCTTTAAACAAAGCTCAACGCTATATTAGTTTACTTTTATTAAAAATACAAATATATATATAAGTAATATTATTATTATAAAGGGGGGTTTTTACCGTTTAATGACCGGTTTGTCGATTTTAAGACTTTAGTCGCAGTTAAAACCTAATGTAAAATATAAAATAAATACAAGACTTAAATTAAAGCGTAAAGTAAATAACGATAATGAAATTGCGAATAATAAAAGTGCGATAAAATAAACTTACGATAATTAAAAAGTACGATAATTAAAAGTGCGATTAAATAACAATAAATAAAAGTGCGATAATTAGAAGTGCAATTAAATATAAAATAAAGGAAATTAAATATGAAATAAAAGAATTATGCTTATTTAAACTTCCGTAATCATGATGTTTGACGTGTTGATTTTAGTTTTATGCCCATGGGTTAATTGTCCTTTGTCCTGGATTATTTAATATGTCCGTCTGGTTTTTGTCCATAACAGTCCATCAGTCATAAATATAAAGTGCGAGTGTCCTCATCAAATTATTCTTATACCCGAAGTTAAATATTCCAACTAATTGGGGATTCGAATTGTAACAAGGTTTTAATACTTTGTTTAATGAATACACCAGGTTATCGACTGCGTGTAAACCAAGGTTTTACTACTTTGTTAACAATTACACCAATTACCCTTGAATGTAATTTCACCCCTGTTTTAATTATTCTAGTGGCTATTAATCCATTCCCGTGTCCGGTTAAATGAACGATTATTCGTACATATAAATACCCCGCCCATCGTGTCCGATCGAGTGTATATGGTAATTTATAGGGACGCCCAATTGTAAATCTTTATATTAACATTAACAAACTATCATTTAGTTAAACAAATATAAAGCCCATTAATAGCCCATAGTCTAATTTCCACAAGTGTCGTTCTTTTGTCCAAATCCCAATTATGGTACAAAGCCCAATTACCCAATTTTAGTAATTAGCCCAACATCATGATTACTTCGTTTTAAATAAGCATAATAATAACTTAGCTATGAGACATTAATGTAAAAAGGTTGAACATAACTTACAATGATTAAAAATAGCGTAGCGTTACACGGACAGAATTTCGACTTACACCCTTACAATATTCGCTAACATACCCTTATTATTAGAATTATAATTAAAATTAAAATATAAATTATAAATATAAATATAAATTTTACGTATGAATGAGGAAGAAAAAAGATGATGATTTTGATCAGAATTCGGTTGGCTTTATAGGCAGTTTTCAATTTTGGGGCTCCGCGACTCGCGGTGAATTTTGCCTTCAAACTCCGCAAGTCGCGGAGTTTGAAATTCCAGCTCATATCTTGGAGTCTTTCTCTGCCGACGGTTTTTATTTATAAATATAATATATATATAATTAATATAATTAATTATATATTATATTATATTTATATACCTAGTTAACTTGTAATTTTTATTCCGTTGCGTCGAGCGTTAAGAGTTGACTCTGGTCCCGGTTCCGGATTTTCGAACGTCCTTGCGTACAATTTTATATTTTGTACTTTGCGTTTTGAATCTTGTACTCTTGTAATTTCGAGACGTTTCTTATCAATAATTGGAACCTTTTTGATTGTCTTTTGTACTTTTGAGCTTTTTGGTCGTTTGCGTCTTCAATTCGTCGAATCTGTCTTTTGTCTTCACCTTTTATTATTTAAACGAATATCACTTGTAAATAGAACAATTGCAACTAAAAGCTTGTCTTTCTTGAGGAATAATGCTATGAAATATATGTTCGTTTTTTGCATTATCATATACTTATGTTAAAAATGATAATAATAGTATTATTAATTATAAAATGATACTAATACTAATATTAATAAATTGTGTTATTTTCATAATAATAATAATCATAATCTTAATCTTAATCTTAATAATGATAATATCATTTAAAATGATAAAATTAGTAATAATACAATAATAATAATAATATTAGTTAATACTAATAATTTTTAAATGATAATACTTGTAATAATAATGATAGTAACAATAATAATACTAATACTTAATAATAACAATAATAATAATAATACTAATAATCTTAATGATATTAATAATAATACTTATAATGATATTAGTATTAATAATTTAATAATTATAATAATAACAATAATAATACTAATAATAAAATGCTACCTTTAAAGGCTTCAAAAAAATAAACTGCCTCAGTCCCGAGACCTCTCGCTCAATCACAAACACCCCTAACCATCCGTCTAATTCTGTTTTTTCTGATTTAATTACCATATTAATTTAATTTAACCCTTCCTTCTGTTTCATCTTCTTCTTCACCAAATAAATCGAACGTGAATCTAACAAACCATACAACCAATTCCATTTCGGTTTTTGACTTATAAATTGAAACAGAGGTGACTTATGTGATTAACAAAAAGCAAAAAAAATAAAAAAAAATTAAAAGAAGGTTGTTGCTGTTTGCGACGAAGAAAAAAAAATGATGAACTCCATATATGATTTTGAATTCTAGACCATTTTGGATCATAATTTCTACATGAAAAGGGTTATAAATCACACATTGAAACTTCTGGGATCATTAATTGGGTTTGAATCTCAACAGATAACTCTAATTCGTTTGAAGAAAAATGTTTGACTTTTTATATCAAAAACTTTGACCTCAAAATTAGAATTCGATAACAAGAATTGAAAGTTGATACTTTACAGAAAGTTTATATAGATTAATCCTAACACTTCTGCATTTTTAGCTTTTGAAAATTGGTACGAAATTTGAGATTTTGATTATCACATATTGCGAACAGGGTACAAGGCTGTTTTCTATTATTTTTTTCTGTTTGATTTTTCATTTAGCAGCAACTAATAGCAGTATATAAATTTTAATGATGATGTTAATCGAATGTGTAAAGCAGGAATTGTGATTGTTTGTTTAATGATAGTGGTCGACTAAATACAAACTATAAATCATAATTAAAAGCATGTCACGGGACATTGCCTCAACAGTTGATTGTTCAACACTTTCCTTTACAATTGGACGGTAGTTTACCGAAAGGTAATATACGGAGCAAGTAAACTGGATGTGTTGCTTTCCTGATATAAGGTTAGCAAGTGGGTGACACAAAACCGCAAGTTTTGAGCTAAAATTTTCAAATCTGAAACCCACAAAACCCACAAAAACAATGTTGCAAACACCGGTGAAGGGTTATTCCGGAAAACTTATCTAGGGTAAAAGCTAGATTGAATTTTCAAAAAGATCAAATGTTTTCATAAAGATCAAATTTCCTAAAGGATCTAAATTTTCATAGTCATGTGGGACTGTAAACCACAACGTTACTACCATTGTTCATACCACCGTATAGAAATCACTGATGTACAAAGTGTGAAGAATAAAGAAGTGATTCTAGTATTTGTATTTCAAGACTATATTGCTTGAGGACAAGCAACGCTCAAGTCTGGGAATATTTGATAATGCTAAAAACGGACATATATTTCATAGCATTATCCCTCAAGAAATACAAGCTTTTGGTTGCAATTATTCTATTTACAAGTGATATTCGTTTAAATAATAAAAGGTGAAGATAAAAGACAGATTCGATGAATTGAAGACGCAAACGACAAAAAAGCTAAAAAGTACAAAGTACAATCAAAGTGGTTAAAATTATTGATGAGAAACGTCTCAAAATTACAAGAGTACAAGACGCAAAACGCAAAGTACAAGATATTAAATTGTACGAAAGGACGTTCGAAAATTCGGAACCGGAACCAAAGTCAACTCTCAACGCTCGACGCAACGGACTAAAAATTACAAGTCAACTATGCACACGAATATAATATAATATTTAAATAATTCTATAAATTATTTATATATTATATTATTATTAAATACCGTCGGCAAGAAAGCAAACAAACTCATGTGAGCTGGAAAAGCAGGCCATGGGATCGCATGGCCTGGCAGTTATAAAACCATGCGATCGCATGGTGAACAGTATCAGCTCAGGTCCTATAAAGTTCGCGTGTTTTGGCCGAATTTTTACACCATCTATCTCTCTATCTATCAACGTATATATATATATATATATATATATATATATATATATATATATATATATATATATATATATATATATATATATATTATAATTATAATTTTAATTTTAATTTTAATTTTAATTTTAATTTTAATTTTAATTTTAATTTTAATTTTAATTTTAATTTTAATTTTAATTTTAATTTTAATTTTAATTTTAATTTTAATAATAAGGGTATGTTAGTGAATGTTGTAAGGGTGTAAGTCGAAATTCTGTCCGTGTAATGCTACGCTATTTTTAATCATTGTAAGTTATGTTCAACCTTTTTAAATTAATGTCTCTTAGCTAAGTTATTATTATGCTTATTTAAGCCGAAGTAATCGTGATGTTGGGTTAAAATATTAAAGATGGGGTAATTGGGCTTTGTACCATAATTGGGTTTGGACAAAAGAACGACACTTGTGAAAATTAGACTATGGGCTATTGATGGGCTTTATATTTGTTTAATTAAATGATAGTTTGTTAATTTAATATAAAGATTTACAATTGGACGTACCTATAAATAACCATATACACTCGATCGGACACGATGGGCGGGATATTTATAAGTACTAATAATCGTTCATTTAACCAGACACGGGAATGGATTAATAGTTAATGGACTTATTAAAACAGGGGTGAATTATATACAAGGACACTTGGTGTAATTATAGTTTAAGTCCCCAATTAGTTGGAATATTTGACTTCGGATATAAGGATAATTTGACGAGCGCACTCGCACTTTATATTTATGACTGATGGACTGTTATGGACAAAAACCAGACGGACATATTAAATAATCCAGGACAAAGGACAATTAACCCATGGTAATAAACTAAAATCAACACGTCAAATATCATGATTACGGAAGTTTAAATAAGCATAATTCCTTTATTTCATATTTAATTGCACTTTTAATTATCGAACTTTTATTTATTGTCATTTTATTTAATTGCACTTTTAATTATCGTACATTTTATTTATCGTCATTTTATTTATCGCACTTTTATTTATCGCAATTTCATTATCGTTATTTACTTTACCCTTTAATTTAAGTTATATTTATTTTTAATATTTTACATTAGGTTTTAACTGCGACTAAAGTTTTAAAATCGACAAACCGGTCATTAAACGGTAAAATCCCCCTTTTATAATAATAATAATACTTATATATGTATTTATATACAAAATATAGTTTTTAAAAAATATAGCGTTAAGCTTGGCTAAGATCCTTGTGGAACGAACCGGACTTACTAAAAACTACACTACTGTACGATTAGGTACACTACCTATAAGTGTTGTAGCAAGGTTTAGGTATATCCACTCTATAAATAAACAAATAACTTGTGTAAAATTGTATCGTATTTAATAGTATTTCCTTGTAAAAATTAATACTATTTCATATACCCCTTGCATAACATCAAGTATTTTTGGCGCCACTGCCGGGGAAACTAAAACGCCAAAAGAGAAATGCTATATAAAAAAAAAGATTTTTAATTTACTTTTGTAAAAATACGCTTTTGTAAAAATACGTTTTAATTATTAAAAATACAAAAACCATAAAAAGAATAACAATATATTTTTATTTTTATGAGTTTGATAAAATATATAAATTATAAATATTTCTATTTCTATTTTTAGTTTGTAAAAATATAAGTTTTTATTTAATTTATACAAATATTTTATATAAATATTAAAAAAAAAGTAAAAACATTCGGGCCTAGTACTATAGCAGCCCAATATCTGAGCTGAATCCAAGACTCATGCGATCACATGATATTTTAACCTACACTCCATGCGATCGCATGGAGTGATTTGACAGGCCTGGTACATCAGTTTCATCGAATTAGGGTTTAAAATTAATAATAATTATTAATATTAACCTAATTAGGGTTTAATTAATTTATAGTTTATTTTAGTTTTAGTATTTAATTTGTTTTATTTAGTTTAAATTAGTTTTATTAGATTATAAACCTATTACTTTTATAAAATATATAATATAAGATTAATATTTTTATAAAAATTAGTAATTTTATCAATTTTTGTCTCTTTTTATAAATTGTATATTTTTATTATTTAGTACGTAATTTGTATTTTTTCGCTCGTAATTAGTTTTAAGTTATAGTTTTTGCCGTAGTTTTTTATTTATTTATAGAGTTTTAAGCTTTGCCGTAAAATCCCTTAAGTGCTTTTTTCTTTAGACTAAGATTTAGGTGCTTTAGAATTTTGCGACGCCGTTTTAAGATTTTAGTACTTTTTAAGTTATTGTCGTTTTGGATATAGAATTCCTTTTAAGCTTTAATACCTTTAGACGCAACTTTTAATTCTTAGTTTTTTGACTTTTAAGTTTCGACGCGCTACATTCTTTTTATTATTTTTTCGCCCATTTATTTTTTCGACGTTTTTCCGACGCGCTATTTTTCTTTCTTATTTTTCGCCGCTCTAGTTTTTAGGATATAGAATTTTCTATTTCTTCTCTAAAATTTCTTTCAATTTCAACGAAAAATTATTTTAAGTGGTTAAATTGATAGACATCCAAAATTTTCTGCTTCGTAGTAATAGTTGGATTTGTTAGTGGCTGAGTTGTGAGCTTCCGATTTAAAGGGTTCTGGCTCCCTGCTACATCTTTTGACTATTCGAAACGTGGGCAAAAGCAGAAAAGTCTATTTATTTAATAACTTATATAATTTTGATCTTTTATAACTAATAGGATATTCAGTGAATGCACCGAGCAAAACGTTCAACACCTTTTATACGTTCACCACCTGTAACTCGATCAAGACATCTAGCCAATATTGTCGCCGTTGATTTTTCTTTAGAATCATCATCCAGTCGACCAAGTACTCCAATTCAAATTTCCGATAATCCATTTTTTGAACCCGACCTCACAATTAAGAATCCGGAGGATATTCAGGGACAATTCAGAGATCCTGAACCATTAATCTTTCCTCTGGAACCACCAATCATTCAAACGGAGATTGTCGAGGAACAACCCATTAAATCAGAATCCTCTAGTGATTCAGATTCAACAAATTCAATCATGGAAAATCTGGAACCTCTAAGTATGGAAGACCGAATGCGAGCTAAACGCACTGGCCAAGGTCACGCAATTACTCAACCTGACATTAATGCGCCAGATTATGAAATCAAAGGACAAATCTTACACATGGTAACTAATCAATGCAAATTTAGTGGTGCGCCGAAGGAAGATCCAAATGAACATCTTCGTACATTTAATATGAACTGTACTTTATTTAAAATTCGAGAAGTAGAGGATGAAAATATATATGTCATGTTATTTCTCTGGACTTTAAAGGGAGAAGCCAAAGATTGGTTAGAATCGTTACCTGAAGGGGCGATTGATACATGGGACGTTTTAGTTGAAAAATTTCTTAAACAATTTTTTCCGGCATCTAAAGCCGTAAGACTTCAAGGAGAAATTGTTACGTTCACACAAAAGTCAAATGAAAATCTATATGAAGCGTGGACAAGATTTGGAAAGTTATTGAGAGGATGTCCGCAACATGGTTTAGACACTTGTCAAATAGTACAAATATTCTACCAAGGATGCGACATCACTACAAGAAAAGACATCGATATAGTAGCTGGTGGTTCCATTATGAAGAAAACCGCTACTGACGCTTACAAAATTATTGATAACACTGCTTCCCACTCACATGAGTGGCACCTAGAAAAAGATATCGTTAGATCATCTAAAGCGGCTAGAGCCGATTCTAGCCATGACTTTGATTCCATTTCCGCAAAGATGGATGCTGTTGAGAGACGAATAGAAAAGATGACTAAGGATATTCACTCAATACGAATTAGTTGTGAGCAGTGTGGAGGACCACATTTGACAAAAGATTGTCTCAGTATTGAACAAATAATGGAACAAAGAGAGAATGTTTCATACATGAACCAAAGGCCTGGAAATAATTATCAGAATAATTATCAACCACCAAGACCAATCTACAATCAAAATCAGAATTATAACCGAAATGTTCCATACAACAACCAACAAGGTCCTAGCAATCAACAAGTATCCAATAATACTTACAATCAGCAAAGACCTATTTTTTAAAATAAACCACCACAAACCGATGATAAAAAGCCAAATTTAGAAGACATGATGTCGAAGCTAGTTGAATCTCAAACGCAATTTTTCACATCTCAGAAACAAACGAATGAACAAAATGCCCAAGCATTTAGAAATCAACAAGCTTCTATTCAAAATTTGGAGCAAGAAGTAAGCAACCTAGCAAGATTGATAGGTGAAAGAAAACCGGGAAGTCTACCTAGTGATACAAATGCTAACCCCAGGAATGAAACAGCTAAAGCCATTACCACAAGAAGTGGTATTACACTTAAACCACCTGAAATACCTGTAATTTCTGATGACTCTATTCCTACTACACAAGAACCACAGTCTGAGGAAGATAAGGAAACAGAACTTGTAGTTGAAAAGGTTAATGAAGATAACACAATTAAGGCTAAACCTTATGTTAAAGCATACCAACCACCACTTCCTTACCCGAGTAAAATGAGAAAAGAAAGACTTGAAGCCGAGCAATCCAAATTCTTGGATATGTTTAAACAAATAAATGTCAATCTTTCTTTCATTGATGTGATTTCAGGAATGCCTAGATATGCTAAATTTCTGAAAGATCTAATCACAAATAGAAAGAAAATGGAAGAACTCTCGGCTGTTACTATGAATGCTAATTGTTCTGCAGTACTGTTGAATAAGATACCAGAAAAATTATCAGATCCAGGAAGTTTCACGATTCCATGTTTTCTGGGTAGTCTTAGTTTAATAGAAGCATTGGCAGACTTAGGTGCTAGTATAAATTTAATGCCGTATTCACTATACGCTAAACTAGACCTTGGAGAATTGAAACCAACACGAATAAGCATACAACTAGCCGATCAATCAGTAAAATATCCTAGAGGGGAAAATGGAGAACATGCTAGTTAAAGTTGGTACTTTAGTATTTCCAGTAGATTTTGTTATTCTGGACATGGAAGAAGATTCTCGAGTTCCTCTCATATTAGGAAGACCATTCTTAAACACGGCTAAAGCAATAATAGACGTGTTTGGTAAGAAACTGACCCTAAGTATAGAGGATGAGAGTGTTACCTTTTCAGTTGATAGAGCAATGCAACAACCGCAATCTGCAGATGATACATGTTATTATATTCAAACTATAGATTCACATGCAGAATTGTTAGAAGAATTTTCAGAATTACAAGGAACAGGAGAATGTTCTTTAGGAGAAGGAACTGAACCAATTGATGAAACTGAAATGTTAGCTACACTTTTGGCTAATGGATATGAACCAACAACAGAAGAAATTCAAATGCTAAAAGAAGAAGACAAATATCGATATAAATCATCGATAGAAGAACCACTGACATTAGAGTTAAAGCCACTTCCAAACCATCTGGAATATGCTTATTTACATGGTGAATCTGAATTACCTGTAATAATATCGTCTTCTCTTACTGAAAATGAAAAATCTCAACTCATTTTTGTGCTAAAAGCTCATAAACCAGCTATTGCATGGAAGATTCATGACATTAAAGGAATAAGTCCTTCGTATTGCACATATAAAATCCTTATGGAAGAAGGTCATAAAACGTATGTGCAACGCCAATGAAGACTAAATCCTAATATGCAAGATGTTGTTAAGAAAGAAATTATTAAACTGCTAGATGCAGGTTTAATTTATCCAATCCCTGATAGTCCATGGGTAAGCCCAGTTCAATGCGTACCTAAGAAGGGTGGCATGACTGTCATCACAAATGAGAAAAATGAGCTTATTTCTACTAGGACTGTAACAGGATGGCGTGTTTGTATTGATTATAGAAAATTAAATGACGCCACCAGAAAAGATCACTTTCCCTTGCCTTTCATTGATCAAATGTTGGAAAGATTAGCCGGAAATAGTTACTATTGTTTTCTTGATGGTTTTTCCGGATATTTTCAAATTCCAATAGCACCCGAGGACCAAGAGAAAACCATGTTCACATGCCCTTATGGTACTTTTGCTTGCAAACGCATGCCATTTAGACTTTGCAACACCCCTGCAACCTTTCAAAGGTGCATGGTGGCAATTTTTCACGACATGATAGAAGAATGCATGGATGACTTTTCAGTCTTCGGTGATACTTTGAAACATGTCTAGTTAATCTTGAACGAATGCTTATTAGATGCGAACAATCAAATCTAGTACTTAATTGGGAGAAATGCCATTTCATGGTTAAAGAAGGCATTGTTCTTGGTCATAAAATTTCAAAAGAAGGAATTGAAGTGGATAGAGCTAAAGTAGATGTAATTGCTAAACTTCCACATCCCACCAATGTTAAAGGAGTTAGGAGTTTTCTAAGGCATGCCGGTTTTTACTGACGTTTCATAAAAGATTTTTCTAAAATTGCCACTCCTATGAATAAACTCCTAGAAAAGGATGCTCCATTCATCTTTTCCGATGAATGTATCAAATCTTTTAATATTCTTAAAGAAAAACTCACTAATGCGCCGATCATGATAACGCCAAATTGGAATCTACCATTTGAACTAATGTGCGATGCAAGTGATTTTGCAATGGGAGCCGTTTTAGGACAAAGGATTGAAAAACGATTTCAGCCTATTTATTATGCTAGTAAGACATTACAAGGAGCACAAACGAATTACACAACTATTGAAAAAGAACTCCTTGCTATTGTCTTTGTTTGTGACAAATTTCATTCATATCTCGTTCTAGCTAAAACGGTGGTCTATACCGACCATTCTGCTCTTAGATACTTATTTTCAAAACAAGATGCCAAACCAAGATTAATCCGTTGGATCTTACTCTTACAAGAATTCGATATTGAAATCCGAGACAAAAAGGGAGCAGAAAATCTCGCCGCCGATCATCTTTCTCGTCTTGAAAATCCCGAATTAGAAGTTCTAAATGAATCGGCTATACAAGACAACTTTCCTAATGAATATCTTTTGAAGATAGATTATAATGAAATTCCATGGTTTGCAGACTATGCAAACTACTTAGTATGTGGATTCCTTGAAAAAGGGTTGTCGTACCAAAAACGAAAGAAATTCTTTAGTAATATAAAACACTATTTCTGGGAAGATCCACATTTGTTTAAAAGTTGTCCCGATGGAATAATACGCCGATGTGTATTCGGAGATGAAGCCAGTCAAATCTTAAACCATTGTCACACAGGACCAACAGGAGGGCATTATGGGCCTCAACTTACAGCAAGAAAAGTTTACGATGCTGGATTCTATTGGCCTACAATTTTCAAAGACGCACACCTTCTTTGCAAATCCTGTGATGCTTGTCAAAGGGCCGGAAAAATAATTCAACGTGATGAAATGCCACAAAATGTCATTCAAGTATGTGAAGTATTTGACATTTGGGGTATTGACTTTATGGGTCCATTTCCAAAATCTCATGATAATCTCTACATTCTCGTTGCCATTGATTATGTATCTAAATGGGCGGAAGCACAAGCTCTCCCGACTAACGATGTACGAGTTGTAGTCAACTTCTTAAAACGTCTTTTTGCTAGGTTTGGAACACCGAAAGCTTTAATAAGTGATCGGGGTACTCATTTTTGTAATAATCAACTTGAGAAAGTTCTCAAAAGATATGGAGTAACTCATAAAATCTCAACCGCTTATCATCTACAAACAAGTGGACAAGTTGAAAATACCAACCGAGCATTAAAACGTATTCTAGAGAAAACCGTAGGATCAAATCCGAAGGAATGGTCCATGAAATTGGAGGATGCACTCTGGGCTTTTAGAACAGCCTACAAAACTCCAATTGGAACCACACCTTTTAGACTCGTTTACAGAAAAGCATGTCACCTTCCAGTAAAAATTGAGCATAAAGCATTTTGGGCTTTGAAGACATGTAATCTTGATTTACATGAAGCTGGACGTCTATGGTTAAGTTAACTAAACGAATTAGAAGAATTAAGACATGAAGCATATGAAAATTCGTTAATCTATAAAGAAAGAACGAAGAAATGGCATGATAAAAGAATCAGAAGTTCAAAAGAATTTAAGGAAGGAGACAGAGTTCTTCTTTTCAATTCACGATTCAAGCTATTTCCTGAAAAATTGAAATCAAGATGGTCTGGACCATTCATAGTCAAAAGAGTTTTCCCGTACGGAACTATAGAATTAATAAATTCAAATGGAATTGAATTTAAAGTTAATGGTCACAGAGTTAAACATTACATAGATAATCTAATGGAAGTTGAAGATGAAGTTAATCACAATTTTGACACCACAGCTAACTAAGTGTGGAAAGATTCAAATCTTTTTAGGGTAATATGTATTTCTGTTAGAGTTAGATATTCTGTTTTCGTGTAGTTTCCGAGAATGGAATCCGTATGGTCTTTCCCTAGCAGACCCTAAAGAACTAGTCTTCTCCCCCCATTCTGAATTTTTATTTTTTTTAGGTTTTACGAGATGAAGAATTCCTTTGATCTAAACCATGGTCTAATGCTACATGCTATGATTACTAAATGTAATAATGACACACTTCCAAGTGAACTGGTATCATTCATAAGAGCCAAAATGGACGGAGTAAGAAAAGAACTCAGAAAAGATCATCATAAGATACATTTTGGTAAAGGAAAATCAAAATCCGCAACAAAAAGAAGAGCACGACACCTTGAAAGATGTTACAAATGCAGAAAATGGTCACATGAAGGTAAATGTTTGAATAATCAAACATATTCAAATACCGAATTTGTTACTATATGCAGAGAAGGACCGTTTATATGTTTAGAAGAAAAGATATTAAAGATTCGAGGTTATGCTTACGTAGCTATGGAGAACCAAATCACACGACTCTCCTATGAGTCGGCTAAAGCAGGGGTCTGAGAATTCTTTCTCACAGGTAAGCATGTACAGTTTTTATTTTTATTGCTTTTAACCTTTTGATAATAAACGCTGAATCGTTCGCTATAAAGTATTAAATCGGTATTCAATAAAATTAGGTATGCGTAACCGAAATTATTGATATCATACAAAAATTTATTACATCACTGCGAAATTTACCCTTTATTCTTAAGGTATAAATATCTTTAATCAATCAACCTAAAATATTTCAGAAATTCGTCAGGTGTAAAACTAGGTAATATAGCCGAAATTACTTTGCCGAAAGAGGGGCGTATATTTCTGATAATATTTGATTGATTAAAGTGGGATAAAAGACCAAAAAGATATTTAATTTTTATTCTTACTTTGTTTTTAAAATTAATATTAAATTATTATTGTAAACTTTTTAAAATAAATATAATTAAGTTTGTAAATATTTAAAAAAATTAATAATTTTAATATAAGTTTGTATGTATAAAAACAAAAATATAATATAAAGTTGGTGTGAATTTTTAATTTTAATAATATGAATTTTTAATTTTATGCATTTTAAATTTAAGTTTGGTGTGAATTTAAAAACAAAATTTACTTTATTTCGTTAAGTTAAAAATTTGATATTTAAAATTCGACGTGAGTTGAAAACTAGGTCGTTGAACCGAAATTGCTCTACCCAAGGGAGGGACGAGAACTTTTATTATCATTATTTTTAATCTTATTGAATTAAAGTATGTCAAAAACATTAAAAACCCAAAAATCTTTGCTTTTTAAACGGCGCTTAAAAATGACAAATTTTGAAATTTTGTCGAGGGACGGATTAGGACAACGATCCGAAACGCCCTCATCCTAAAAAGAAACAAAATTTTTAAAATTTAATTAATTATTTGTTTTAATAAGTATAAGGTTTTATAAAAAAAAAAAAACAGTAACTGCACCCCATGCGATCGCATGGGGTTTGAACTGCAAAACCATGCGATCACATGGAGGCAAAAATCTGGTCAGATACAACAGCATCTCGCTGTTCTGTCTTCACCACAAACACACACACATATACGAACCTACTCCCAAATTACCTCTAAAATTCGCAATTTTTCACCATAATTCGTCATATTTCTCGCTCTAATCATGAAATTGTTCAGAAGCTTTTCAAAGAAGGTATAAATTACACCCCTAAACTCATAAATTTTCTAGTTTTTGTGATATTTATCAATATTTTACCTAATTTGATTTTGTTAATTTCTAGTGTAATTAGAGTTAAATTGTTAGTATATTATGCATATATAACCTAGATTGATGCTATTTAACATGATTTGAAGCCAAAAACTTCAAAAATTTTAGGAATCTAGGGTTTGTGTTCTTGAGCAATTTGGGACTTTTTGATATAAACAGGTTATGGTCGATTTTTGTCATGAATTATTGCTAAATTAAGTAGTGTAACATGTTTAGGTAGCTAAATGATCCAAACTAAGATCCTAAACATGATTTTTGAGAATTAAAGTGGACTTTTTAGGTATAAAATTCATGAACTTGATTAATTTGATGTAAATGCCATTTGAAACTTGTTTAATTGCTAAGTAATGGTTATTTTAACATGTTATTTGAGTTGAATACTTATGAACTTTGTAAACATTTTCATATATGCTTATTTGAAAAAGTGTAGATTTGTAAAAATTGTGAAAATGTGTATAAGTTTAATTTTGATTGAACATGTTATTGTAATTGTTTCAAGTTGTTATTTTGCTAACGCTAATGCATATTTGGATGCACAAATTTTGTATTTAATGTGTTTTGTAGAGATTTACTAATACTGATGGTGCATCATCATCATCTAGATAACCTGATCAACACGTACCTTATTATGATCCGCATCAAGAATATGTTGATGCCTACGTAGTATTTCCGATTCATTCGATAATAGCTCACCCAACGATTCATGAAGAACAGTTGCATCCAAATCTGAGATTTGATCGAAGTTGGAGAGATTACCCATCATATCAAAGTAACAAATTCAAACTGGTACCGAAAAATGTAGAAGTACCAAGGGTAATCGATTGGGATCCTTTGGAAAGGGTCCAACTAGTTAACTCAGTTAGACAGCATTTGATCCAAAGGTATGGCAGCTCTTCTTTTCCCGATTGGGAACGTTTATTCACCATTCGTAGACCTGTATATAAGGAATGGTGTGTTGAGCTTATGAGCACTATAGCGTTAAATGCGGATGTAGATAGGTTAGATGATAGAAGTTTTCTTAGATTTATACTTGGCCGTAGGATGTACAGGATGTCCATGTTGGACATGGCCAGGGCTTTACAGATATATACACCCACTGAATTACTATTACCCGATTGTACAAATTTGATTTATCATGGTGAAAGGGTAGATAGGAATTTTGATGCCAACGCCGTCTGGAGGCGTATGCCAGATTTTAATGTTTTTGGGCGGGCAGGAACACATACCTACTTACATATTAACAAAGCCGAACTTCATATAATTCATAGATTTCTGGCTAACTCGATTACACAGAGAGGTTTCAACAAGGAGAAAATGACCTTACATGATTTATTTTACCTAAAGTGTATTCGAGACCCAAGAGGCTTTGTTAATATCCCTTACTGTGTTGGTTTTTATTTGTCTAAGATGGTGGAAGGAATACAGGAAGGGGGAATAATAGGAGGAGGTATTTTTGTTACTCTCATTGGAGAGTATTTGGGTGTAGATAGGGATCAAGGGGGTCCACTCTTGGTTTGTAGGGAACAGGTTGAGCTTTTAGGATTGAGGGTCTATCAGGGTGCTAAGGTATTAAAGAGCAGACGCAATCAGGCAATACCATATGTTGGTAATCATCCTCAGGTAGAGAGAGGTTCAGATGAGGAAATGGAGGAAGCGGATGACATTAGGGATGTCATTAGGGAGGCTATGACTGACGTCTACCAGCATATAGATGAGGTAGAAATGACGAACGAGGAGAGACATAGACGGTACAAGCAGTGGCAAGCCCGGAATGAGTACGAGCATTCCAGGCAATGACAGCATGATAGATGGCACTATCATCAGCATTAGATCATGAGCCGGCTGTCACCTCAGGATCACTACATACTGACCCGACCTGCTTACTATCCTCCACACCAGCCCGAGATGAGACCACCATTTACTCTCTACGACCCTAACCAGGCCTATCAGTACACCTATCACCAACCATGGAACCCGACCGATGACATGAACTGGAACCCCTATCCAGATTGATATAGTTCCATTGGTGATTTTTATGATTTTTATCTTTTTATTATTTCTATTTATTTATGTTTAAACACATTATATTTTGATACTTTTATTGTAATGTTTAATATTTTTATTATTTTGTACTAATATTTCATATTTGATTTGAAAGTGGGATTTTAAGTCCCATTTCAAATTACCATGCATGTTTATATTTGTATGTATGTATATTGTCAATTGTATACAACAGGGTAAAACAGCGCATTTTTAAAGACTGGCATTAAGTTCAGCAAAAGCTACTAATTTTGACGACAAAATGAAAAACAAATATGATGTAACAACAAGACGGAATGAACAAATGATGTGCACCATTTATCATTCAGCAAACAAACGCCAATATGTTTGAAAACTTTGGTAAAATTTAATCATTTTTCTACGCTAATCACCCTCAATAATTTAAATTGTTACTGATTTCTTGCAAATGAGGGTATTGCAAGATCTTAAGTGTGGGAAGGGTTAAATTCTTTCGGATTTTTAAAATTTTTGACTTATACACTTGGTTACCATTAAAAATACTAGTAACGCAGTAGTTGTATTAGAATCTAGTGCTCTCTGATATTAAAGAACATCCCTAGTCTTATATACTGACTACCCAATTCTAGTAAAATTCTAAATTTTTTTCAATTAAATGAATTCAAAATCATGTTTATACATATTTATGAACGATAAAACTAGGTGTTAACACCGAAATTATTGTTACCTCGGAAAGGACATAAATTGAGAAACAACCCAAAATATTAGAATTCATTTAAAATGGAATAGAGGACAATAAAAAGGCAAAGAAAGGAAAATAAAAGCTAAGTGTGGGAAATATTTACCAAGTTATTTAAAACATATATCACATATTTTTGTACAAATATCTGAAGATACTTTTGTTTTGGACAATTTTATCAGTTTTACCCAATTTCTTATAATATATTTGAAAGAAAAGATGGATCTACACGATGAATCAATTCCATCATTAAAAGGAAGTAAAGTCTTCCGAAAAAGACACGCGCTTCATGATTTAGGTCAGGAAGTTGTCGTCCAGACCAGTTGTAGAGTCTACGAAAAACCTTGAAAAGTTTTCTCAAAAATCAGCTGGAAATCCACGAACCTCAGCATCAAACAGGGTCGCTAAGTGGTCAGACTTATCCTAACCATGAGAGGATCTGTCTAGTAAAATGGGGAGGGCGCCGTGCAAAATAGCTTAATAAGACTAATGAATCAGATCCCAGAAAGGATAATCTCCTTAAAAGATCAAAAATCAGCTTTTAAGACTGATATTACTCAATCCTTGAGATTGACTTTTAAAGATTGAGAATTACAAACTCATGGAATTCGATGATATCTAAACTCGAGCTTGAACGATAAAATATTTTGATCAAAATTAAAACCGATTTTTTTCTGAAAACCCATTTTTAATGCGTTCATTACCATTGAACGTAAAATCCTAGGAATTCACCTGAAATTCATTAGGTCACCTGAACTAAATCGGGTGTCAACCGTAAGAACGGTGGTTGCATAGCATGGTCAAAGACAGGACCTTGTGCCAGACCGAAAAATTATAGGGTGAGCATTACTATTGCTCCAACAAAGGATAGTAATTGCATCCGACATGTTATAGACCATAATTAAAAGCATGTCACGTGACATTGCCTCAACAGTTGCTTGTTCAACGCTTTCCTTTACAACCGGACGGTAGTTTACCGAAAGGTAATATACGGAGCAAGTAAACTGGACGTGTTGCTTTTTCGATACAAGGTTAGCAAGTGGATGACACAAAATCGCAAGTTTTGAGCTAAAATTTTCAAATCTGAAACCCACACAACCCACAAAAACAATGTTGCAAACACCGGTGAAGGGTTATTCCGGAAAACTTATCTAGGGTAAAAGCTAGATTGAATTTTCAAAAAGATCAAATGTGTTCATATAGATCCAATTTCCTAAAGGATCTAAATTTTCATAGTCATGTGGGACTGTAAACCACAACGTTACTACCATTGTTCATACCACCGTATAGAAATCACTGATGTACAAAGTGTGAAGAATAAAGAAGTGATTCTAGTATTTGTATTTCAAGACTATATTGCTTGAGGACAAGCAACGCTCAAGTCTGGGAATATTTGATAATGCTAAAAACGAACATATATTTCATAGCATTATCCCTCAAGAAAGACAAGCTTTTGGCTGCAATTGTTCTATTTACAAGTGATATTCGTTTAAATAATAAAAGGTGAAGACAAAAGACAGATTCGATGAATTGAAGACGCAAACGACCAAAAAGCTAAAAAGTACAAAGTACAATCAAAGTGGTTCAAATTATTGATGAGAAACTTCTCAAAATTACAAGAGTACAAGACGCAAAATGCAAAGTACAAGATATTAAATTGTACGAAAGGACGTTCGAAAATCCGGAACCTGGACCAAAGTCAACTCTCAACGCTCGACGCAACGGACTAAAAATTACAAGTCAACTATGCACACGAATATAATATAATATTTAAATAATTTTATAAATTATTTATATATTATATTATTATTAAATACCGTCGGCAAGAAAGCAAACAAACTCATTTAAGCTGGAAAAGCAGGCCATGCGATCGCATGGCCTGGTAGTTATAAAACCTTGCGATCGTATGGTGAACAGTATCAGCTCAGGTCCTATAAAGTTCGCGTGTTTTGGCCGAATTTTTACACCATCTATCTCTCTATCTATCAACGTATATATATATATATATTATAATTTTAATTTTAATAATAAGGGTATGTTAGCGAATGTTGTAAGGGTGTAAGTCGAAATTCTGTCCGTGTAACGCTACGCTATTTTTAATCATTGTAAGTTATGTTCAACCTTTTTAAATTAATGTCTCGTAGCTAAGTTATTATTATGCTTATTTTAGCCGAAGTAATCGTGATGTTGGGCTAAAATATTAAAGATGGGGTAATTGGGCTTTGTACCGTAATTGGGGTTTGGACAAAAGAATGACACTTGTGGAAATTAGACTATGGGCTATTGATGGGCTTTATATTTATTTAATTAAATGATAGTTTGTTAATTTAATATAAAGATTTACAATTGGACGTACCTATAAATAACCATATACACTCGATCAGACACGATGGGCGGGATATTTATAATTACTAATAATCGTTCATTTAACCGGACACGAGAATGGATTAATAGTTAATGGACTTATTAAAACAGGGGTGAAATATATACAAGGACACTTGGTGTAATTATAGTTTAAGTCCCCAATTAGTTGGAATATTTGACTTCAGATATAAGGATAATTTGACGAGGACACCCGCACTTTATATTTATGACTGATGGACTGTTATGGACAAAAACCAGACGGACATATTAAATAATCCAGGATAAAGGACAATTAACCCATGGTAATAAACTAAAATCAACACGTCAAACATCATGATTACGGAAGTTTAAATAAGCATAATTCCTTTATTTCATATTTAATTGCACTTTTAATTATCGCACTTTTATTTATTGTCATTTTATTTAATTGCACTTTTAATTATCGTACATTTTATTTATCGCACTTTTATTTATCGCAATTTCATTATCGTTATTTACTTTACGCTTTAATTTAAGTTATATTTATTTTTAATATTTTACATTAGGTTTTAACTACGACTAAAGTTTTAAAATCGACAAACCGGTCATTAAACGGTAAAATCCCCCTTTTATAATAATAATACTACTTATATATGTATTTATATACAAAATATAGTTTTAAAAAAATATAGCGTTAAGCTTGGCTAAGATCCCTGTGGAACGAACCAGACTTACTAAAAACTAAACTACTGTACGATTAGGTACACTGCCTATAAGTGTTGTAGCAAGGTTTAGGTATATCCACTCTATAAATAAATAAATAACTTGTGTAAAATTGTATCGTATTTAATAGTATTTCCTTGTAAAAATTAATACTATTTCATATACCCCTCGCATAACATCAGAACGTAATATCACAATTTGATTTGTTAAATTACCAGAATCAATGAGGATAGAACTATCAAGAATATATTTTCTTGATATGTTCAGAGGTTAAGTAGAATGTAAGAGTCGTGTACATGGCACATGATGATTGTAAGGTATGTAAGTCATCATGTTCCATTAAAAATTTAGCATAACTTACTGTAATATAATCACGTTGGCCTGACGTCATTATATTATACTAACTCACGCTTCAATTCCTAACACTATTTCAAAACATTCATAATTTAAACTTGAATGTTACAGAAATATAGAAACTAAAACAGTTTCCTTTATTATGTAACACAGATAGTGCGAAGTGATAAATAATCTCGGACAAGATTAGTTTGAAGATATCTTCAGAAATATCGAGGATATTTATAACAAAAGATACGATGATATCTTAGAATTTCTAAGATCGAATGATAATGAGGGAAATTCTTCTGTAAGGATTTAGAATGCGTAAAGAGATCTTTAGTGATTTTCATCAGAAATTGAATCATCTGGATTCTTTGATTATAGGTTTAGTCCTTGTGATTTATCCACAGCCTCTTTCATGGTTTGCTCAATCCGTTTTTCAATTCCAAATTTTCTATTGAGCGTTTCTAATACTCCATTCTTTATTATCAAGCTTTTGGCCCTTAAGACCATCTATAGCTTTTACTGCTTCATTAGTATTCTTAAGGTTAACGAATCTAAATTATTGGTTATAGTTCTGAGGTGTTTTTAAGAATTTTGAATTTAGCATTGAACGTAGGATGTAACTGTCAACAGATCTAGCGGTTGACGAAGAAATGTTATAAATTTCAAAAGTAATGAATGGTAATTTCGGTGGTTTGATGTGATAATTCATCACAAAATACGAATGAATATAATTCATGAATGTAGTGATCTTTAGGAAGATAACACCTGCTAAAGCTTTACTTGAATTCTGATATGTCAAAAATCAGAATATGTAATTAAATTTGTATGAAAATGGTTGTTCTTTAGTGAACGGATACATATATCTTGTGAATGTAAGTAGTATAGTTAATGACTGTTGAATCAGAACTAAAGAATGTACGGTGTAACATATTAATGTGAAAGCTAAATATTTCTTGGGTATTACCTACCCGTTAAAATATTTTCACAATTAACAGTTTGTACAAAAGAATTTTTAATTACAATCTTTATGAAAATATACGTACATATATATTTTCCTTCAAATGTAATCATGGATTAATGAGTTAATATAATATTAAATTCATTTGATTTACAGTTGGAACGAGAATAAATAATCTCCAAAACGTTAGAGATTTCATAATTGTCATGAAATATTTCGCTAATAAAGTTATGAATCAATACCTTCGCCGTTCATTGTTATTGATATACCTCGGTATATGATGTTGGTGCTCGTGGAATTCTTGTGAAATTCGCAAGGCACTAATGATGTTTTCTAGAAAGTTTCGAGTACATCGAAAATAGAAGTGTAAAATCAAACATGTATTTGAATAATACACTTGGTTTATTATGAAATGGAGTTTATTGTGTTGAAGCAGTGATTAACGATTGCTAAGTCATTAACGAAAGATGTGAATCATAGCATATTAGTGATATGAATTAACCAAGTAGTACATACTAGTTAAGATTTATACGAAATAGCTTTGTACGAAAAGATTTATTATTGTTCCAAAGCATATATATATATAAAGTATACATATATAATTCTTCAGGAAGAACAAGTCAATACATCTTAACTCATTATTACTAAAATTCCTTGGTATCTATGGGGTGTATGATGTTGATGTTTGAGGTACCGAGTGTGATGTTGAGGCGTGGGATGCGGATGTTGTTGTTGGTGATGCTGATGGCGCTTACAGTGCTTGTGGTGTTGGTAATGTTGGTGGTACTGATGGTGGTGTTGCTGTTGCTGTTGGTATTGCTTGTGGTACTTGGGTAGTAGATGTGAGCCTAGCTTCCAAATTGTGTACCGTTTCCTCCAGGGTTTCTACTTTACGCTCGAGTCTATGGATTAGTTCTACCCATTCCTCCGTAAGGTTTGTCAATTCTTGATATTTAGTTCGAAGTCTTCTAACTTCTTCTAATAATCCTATTTGATTAGGATTTGGGAGTAAAGGGCGAATACTCTCTTTAACCACATTGAGTCGACCTTCGAGGCGGAAAATCCTTGCGAAAAGGGTGAAAACGGTATTGCGAATAGGTTCGCCGGTAAGCGGATCCAGTACTCTGATGTTAGGTGGTAAATTTGGCTCGTGTTATGGAGTACCTGCTTCATTTCTCCATAGGGTGAGTATTTCGCGAACCCATCCCCATTTTTTGAAGAATTCACGGTAATTGATCAGTTGATGTGCTCCCGTCATGCTGTCTTCGGAGTTAGAGGAACTTGAGGAATCAGGTGAGAAACCCATATTATGTGTTTGGAATAGGGTTTGATATGAAATGGGTATTGAATACTGAATGATATATTTGTCTCCTTGAATACGTATATATATAGCAAAAGATTTTCGTATTTTACGGAGGAAGTTTAGGAAAAGCGTTTGACAAAGTTTATTGGGATAGATATGATAAGATATGATAAGATATGATGTGTCTATTGATAGTGCTCCAAATGAACATATATTTAGGCACAACATCCTTCCAATATGTAAAGCTTTTAGTTGCAATTGTTCTATTTTCAAGTAATATTCGTTTAAATAAATAAGTGCGAAGACAGAAGAAGAAATCAACGATTTGAAGACGCAAATGACCAGAATGCTCAAATGAACAAGATACAATTCAAGTGGTTCCAATTATTGATGAAAAACGTCTAAAATTTACAAAAGTACAAGCCGCGGAACGCAAAGTACAAGATATCTAAGCGTACGAAAGGACGTTCGAAAATCCAGAACCGAGACATAAACCGAGCATCAACGCGCGACACAACGGACCTAAAATTATGAGTCAACTATGCACATGAATATAATATAATATATATATAATTATATAAAATTTTATATATTATATTATATATTAAAATAAAATGTCGACAAACTAGAGAACAAAAGACATGTGAGCTGGGACAGGTGGCCATGCGATCGCATGGCCTGGAAGCTATATTTCCATGCGATCGCATGGGGATAAAAGTTTGGCCAAGTCTATAAATTCAGCAATTTTTGGACGAGTTATATACACCATATCAATCCGATATCTCACTCTCTCTCAATTATATTTATATTTATATATTATAATTATAATTTTAATATTAAGTTAATAATAATAAGGTTATTATAGCGAATGTTTTAAGGTTTTGTAAGTCGAAACTCTGTCCGTGTAACGCTACGCGATAAATAATCACTGTAAGCTATGTTCTTCCTTTTTAAATTAATTTCTCATAACTAAGTTATTATTATGCTTATTTGAGCCGAAATAATCGTGATGTTGGACTAAATATTAAGACGATGTTATTGGATTTTGTACCATAATTAGGGTTTGGATAAAAGACTGACACTTGTAGACATTGGACTATGGACCATTAATAGATGGGGGTATTGTCTAATCGAATGACAACTTATTGGAATATGTCGAACCTATCTTCAAATTAGTTAATCTAATAATTATTAAATGATTATGCATGTCCTATTTAGTAACGTTTATACGACATCTTTTACAATCAACTAATTAATTATTCGGGTTGGGTAATTGATTATTCAAACTGATCAAGTGGGTAAATTAATATTCATATCTCATTAAAACAGGGGTGGATTACATACAAGGGTAATTGGTGTAATTATTAACAAAGTATTAAAACCTTGGATTACACGCAGTCGATAACCTGGTGTAATTATTAACAAAGTATTAAAACCTTGTTACAGTTTGAATCCCTAATTAGTTGGAATATTTGACTTCGGGAATAAGGTTAATTTGACGAGCATTTTATAATTATGACCGATGGACTATTATGGGCAAAACCCAGATAGGTATCAAATAAACTAGGACAAAAGACAATTAACCCAGAGTAATAAATTAAAATCAAAACGTCAAACATCATGGTTACGGAAGTTTAAATAAGCATAATTGTGTTATTTTATATCTCATTGTACTTTTATTTACTGTCATTTTATTTATTGTCATTTTAATATTATTATTAATTTTACGCATTTTAATTATTGTCATTTATCTTTACGCTTAAAAATATAAAATCGACAAACCGGTCATCAAACGGTAAAACCCCCTTTTTATATAATATTATTACTACCTATAATTATATATATTTTATATAAATATAGTTATTAAAAATATAGTATGTAATCACTAGCTCTCTGTGGAACGAACCAGACTTACTAAAAACTACACTACTCTACGATTAGGCACACTGCCTATAGTGCTGTAGCAAGATTTAGGTATATTCCATCCGTAAATTAATTAAAACTTGTATCATATTTCGTAGTATTTCGTAGTAAAAATAATACTATTTCGTACACCTCCGCTGACACATCAAGTTTTTGGCGCCGCTGCCGGGGACTCGGCGAAACGCTATATTTTTAATATATATTTGTAAAAATATAATTATATATAAGTTTGAGATATATATATATATATATATATATATATATATATATATATATATATATATATATATATATATATATATATATATATATATATATATATATTTTCTTAAGAACTTTATTTATAAGATTAAAAAGTACTTTATTTTTAAGATTTTAAAATATAAGTTTATTATATTTTATATAAATATTTTCTATATATAAAAAAAAACGAACTGGGCTGAACACTGTATCAGCCCAACTTCTAACCTGGATCCACAGTACATGCGATCGCATGGCCGCATAACAGAAAACTCATGCGATCGCATGAGTCGATTTGACAGGCCTGAACATCGTCTGCCAGAATTAGGGTTTTTGTAATTATAAGTATTATTAATTAATTAATTTTAATTAGGGTTTATATTTAATAATATTTAGTTTTAGTTAAATTTGTATTTTAAGTTCTAGTTATTATTATTTACATATTTATATTAATACTTTTATATAAATAAATGTAAAAATAATATTTTTATAAAAAATTGTATTTTCATAACTTTAGTTTTATTTTTATATTTTATATTTTTAATCATCTAATTCGTAACTTTTAATATTTGTCGTTCGTAATATATAGTTTTAAGTTATAGTTTTTGCCGTAGTTATTTTTATTTTTCTAGTTTTTAGGTTTTGCTGTAAAATCCGTTAAGTGATTTTTCTTTAGAATTAAGATTTAGGCACTTTAGAATTTTGCGACGCCGTTTTACGTTTATAGTTTAGTGCCTTTTAAAGTAATTGCCGTTTTTCGAATAGAATTGCATTTAAGTTTTAATACCTTTAGGCGCAACTTTTTAGATTTAATTCTTAGACTTTTAAGTTTGACGTTTTTCTTTCTTATTTTTATTTTTTGACGTTTTTCGACGCGCTCTTTCTCTTTTTCATTTCTACGCTCTAGTTTATAGGACATAGATTTTTATTTCAAAATTTCGACGAAAAATTATTGTAAGCGATTGAATTGATAGACATCCAAATTTTCTGGTTCGTAGTAATAGTTGGATTTGTTAGTGGCGAGTTGTGGGCTTCCGATTTAAAGGGTCCTGGCTACCTGCTACATCCATTGGCTATTCGAAATGTGGGCAAAATCAGAAAAGTCTATTAATTTGATAACTTATATAATTTTTATATTTATAACTAATAGGATATTCAGTGAATGCACCGAGCAAAACGTTCACCACCTTTCATACGTTCACCACCTGTAACCAGATCAAGACATCTAACCAATATTGTCGCCTTTGATTTTTCTTTAGAATCACCATCTAGTCGAACAAGTACTCCAACTCAAATTTTCGATAATCCATTTTTGAACCTGACTTCACAATTGAGAGCCCGGAGGATATTCAAGGACAATTCCAAGATCCTGAACTACTAATCATTCCTCCTGAAACACAAATCGTTAAATCAGAATCTTCTAGTGATTCGGATTCAACAAATCAAAATATGGAAATAACGGAACCTCAAAGTATGGAAGACCGAATGAGAGCCACACGCACGGGCCAAGTTCACACCATTAATCAGCTAAATGTTAATGCGCCAGATTTTAAAATCAAAGGACAAATCCTATACATGGTCACCAATCAGTGCCAATTTAGTGGTATAACAAAAGAAGATCTAAACGAACATCTTCGAACTTTTAATAGGAATTGTAATCTATTTAAAATCCGAGAAGTTTAGGATGAAACTATTTATCTTATGTTGTTCCCCTAGACTTTAAAGGGAGAAGCCAAAGATTGGTTAGAATCGTTACCCGAAGGAGCGATTGATACCTGGGATGTTTTAGTTGATAAATTTCCTAAAAGATTCTTTCCGCCATCTAAAGCCGTGACACTTCAGGGAGAAATTGCCATGTTCATGCAAAAGCCAAATGAAACATTATATGAAGCGTGGACAAGATTTGGAAGGATGTTGAGAGGATGTCCTCAACACGGTTTAGATACTTTTCAAATAGTACAAATATTTTATAAATGCGTCGACGTCGCCACACGAAAAGACATCGACACAGCAGCTAGTGGTTCCATTATGAAGAAAACCGCAACCGAAGCTCACAAAATCATTGATAATACAGCCTCCCACTCTCATGAGTGGCATCAGGAAAAAGATATCTCTCATTCATCTAAAGCAGCTAGAGCCGATTCTAGCCATGACTTTGATTCTGTTTCCGCAAAAATAGATGCTTTCGAGAGACGAATGGAAAAGATGACTAAAGATATGAAATGTCCTGTTCATATTGATTATAAACATTCCATATTAATTGATTTCATCGCGAGGTTTTTGACCTCTATATGAGACGTTTTTCAAAGACTGCATTCATTTTTAAAACAACCATAACCTTTATTTTATGTATAAAGGTTTAAAAAGCATTACGTAGATTATCAAATAATGATAATTTAAAATATACCGTTTACACACGACCATTACATAATGGTTTACAATAAGAATATATTACATCAAAAATAAGTTTCTTGAATGTAGTTTTTACATAATATCATACAAGCATGGACTCTAAATCTTGTACTTATTTTAGTATGCAACAGCGGAAGCTCTTAATAATCATCTGAAAATAAACATGCTTAAAACGTCAACAAAAATGTTGGTGAGTTATAAGTTTAACCTATATATTATCAAATCATAATAATAGACCACAAGATTTCATATTTCAATATACATTCCATACATAGAGATAAAAATCATTCATATGGTGAACACCTGGTAACCGACATTAACAACATGCATATAAGAATATCCCCTATCATTCCAGGAAATCCTTCGGACATGATAAAAACGAATTCGAAGTACTAAAGCATCTGGTACTTTGGATGGGGTTCGTTAGGCCCAATAGATCTATCTTTAGGATTCGCTTCAATTAGTAGATAAGTTTACTAATTCTTAGGCTACCAAGCAAAAGGGGCATATTCGGCTTCGATCATTCACCCATATAATGTAGTTTCATTTAATTGTGTCTATTTCGTAAAACATTTATAAAACTGCATGTATTCTCATCCCAAAATATTAGATTTTAAAAGTGGGACTATAACTCACTTTCACAGATTTTTACTTCGTCGGGAGTAAGACTTGGCCACTGGTCGATTCACGAACCTATAACAAATATATACATATATATATCAAAGTATGTTCAAAATATATTTACAACATTTTTAATACATTTTGATGTTTTAAGTTTATTAAGTCAGCTGTCCCCGTTAGTAACCTACAACTAGTTATCCATAGTTAGATGTACAGAAATAAATTGATATATATTATCTTGAATCAATCCACGACCCAGTGTATACACGTCTCAGGCTAGATCACAACTCAAAGTATATATATTTTTGGAATCAACCTCAACCCTGTATAGCTAACTCAAACATTACTGCATATAGAGTGTCTATGGTTGTTCCAAATAATATATATACATGGGTCGATATGATATGTCAAAACATTTGCATACGTGTCTATGTGAAAGGACCCGTTCATATACATTATAAACGATTCATAATAGTTGATTACATCGCGGGGTATTTGACCACTATAAGATACATTTTACAAACATTGTGAAAGGACCCGTCCTAATCCACCTGGACGAAGTCATCAACATTTGGTCCCATTGCGATGATCGGCTCCAAGTAATGTCCTTATATTGAGCAAATGCACAGTGGAAGACTTAATTCGTACTTGAGAATAAACATGCTTTAAAGTGTCAACCAAAAGGTTGGTGAGTTCATAGGTTTATCATAACAATCGTTTCAATATGTTAATAGACCACAAGATTTCATAATCATAAACATAATACACTCGCAAGTGTATGTAAAGCATTCTAAGTGGTTGAGCACTTGGTAACCATACTTAACATTTAATCAACGTCGCATATTCCCTTTATTATGAAATCTCACTACACCGTACCAAGTGTAGTCACCAAAACGAAGTACTGTGCAACCGTTAAATACTGGTCGTCCAGTCCGGTTGGGGTTGTCAGGCCCGATAGATCTATCAACAGGATTCGCGTTTACAATACCCATGTAAATAGTAGTTACCAAGCTACAGGGAAATATGCCAGTGGTACAACTCAACGTAGAATATATTTTTAAGTACTTGTGTCTATTTTGTAAACATTTATAAAAGCAACGCATGTATTCTCAGCCCAAAAATATATATTGCAAAAGCAATTAAAAAGGGAGCAAATGAAACTCACTTTTGCCTTGAAGGTATTTAATTCGACTTGGTCTCCGATAGATATCACGAACCTAACCATATATATAATATATCAACATATTTTCTTTTTAAGTAATCGTTACATATATATACTTTTAATACTTTTAATATTTTCTTAGCCCGTAGTTAGCAGTCCGATGTTAGTGGTCCACAATTAGTTGCTTAAATAAAATAAATAAAGACCCCATCATATTCGTATTGATCAGAATTAATCTCGACCCATGGTACCATGTTGTTAAATGACGTGTTGCGTACATAAAGTACCGTGTTGTCAAATGACGTGTTGCGTACAATCATGAGGTCTTATGATTAATCTTCTCGTGTTGTTTATGGGTGGTCCTGAAATATATAAAATCAACTCATAAGTAATTATATATAAAATTTCATATTAATTAGAAAAGATATGATTAATTTACTTTTTCTCCAAATATTTTCGTAGCTAAACTAGCTTCGGATACCCAATCTTGTTTTAGTCGTAGTTTCTTCATTACAACTCCGTTTTTGTTGGTTCAACTTGCCACTTCCTTGGATCGAGTCAAATTTTAAGAATATGAACTGAAAATACCTTAGTTTGTATTCGAAATCATAGGTTATAGGTCAAACTTTGGTGAAACTTATGAAAGTGATCATTTTCCATCATAAAAACAACATTTAATGATCATTTTTCTAAAAACACTTACACTTTGAGTTAAACCATGAAATTTTTATGTGTTAACATATTAATAAGATATATCATTTTTCCAGAACATGAACTTCCAATTCAAAGTTAAAAATGGTTTTTAATTATCCAACCCAAAACAGCCCCCGGTTGCACTCCGACGACGTAGATTCAGTTTTTAAGACGTTCTTTGTAAAACCAAGTTATATCTTGTTAGGTTAGCATATCATTATGATATATTACAGGTCTTGAAGTGTTTTAAAAGTCAAGTTAGAAGGATCTATTTAGTTTGCGAACAAGTTTGAAATCATTCAAACTATGTTCTTGTTGTTAATATTTTATACCACAAAATAAGATAGCTATATGAATATGAATTGAATAAGATTATGAACAAGGTTACTACCTCAAGTTACATGGACAAAGTTACTGCAAAAGATAAGAAATAATCTTGGAATCAAAGAGTGGTGGAGTTAGATCAAAAGGTTGGAAGTAAACTTCTTCAAATGGGTGGTTATTTTGATATGTTCTTGAAAGAGTTTTCTTATGGTGTTTAAGGCTTGTAATTGAAGCTAAATGATGGGGAAAATGCTTGGAGATGATCAAATATGAAGTTAGGAGTATTTTGAGAGAAAAATGAGGGTGTAGGTATGAGAAAATGGAGTGAAGAAATGGTGTTCATTTATAAAAATGTTTTTAGTTTATAAAGAAAGAAAAGGATTCCTAATTTTGTTTTCTTTTAAGAATTCATACTACTTGGCAAATCTTAGTTACCTCATATCTAGGGCAGTAACAATGTTGATTAGGATGTTGATTTGATGTATATATACCAATAGTAAATACATATAGAAGCTGGGTATGATACGGGTACATATACCCTAGATATACGTATAGACATCTTGAGGAAACGGAACGAGAATTCAAATATAGCTATCTTTTGTGAATATACTTATATTGTTTTATGTATTTAAGTCCTTAAAAAGTGATTAAATACATTATATATACGATACATGTATAAGCATTATATATTATAAGTATATATATCAAAAAATGTTACGTATAGTTATCGTTTTGAAAACTTAAGTTAGTAGTTTCAAAATATACTTATAACTCATTGTCATTAGTACACAATGAGATGTTAAACCATCCTTAGATCATGTTAAATATATATAAATACATATATATACACAAACATATAATTATCGTATGTTATATAGTTCGTGATATCATCGGTCATATTGGACGGTCAAACGTTGTGTAAAACTCTTTTCAAAAACACAAGTCTCAACAATTTGGATTGCTTATCATGTTGGTATGGTTTAATTTATGTAAATATTAATCTCATAAGTATAATTTGGTCAAAAAATTCTGGGTCATTACAGTACCTACCCGTTAAAGAAATTTCGTACCCGAAATTTGATAGAGGTTGTTATGGATAACAATAAGAAGGTTTTCATGACAAATATAAGGTGATAATGGAGTTTTATCATCATTGAGTAATGTAGATAAAATGATTCGATTATATGAAGAAAATAAATGAGACTATCGTAAAAGAGTGAGATGAGTAAAATATATTCGTCTTAACCGATGACGTAGTTATGATTGATTTCCGGGATTTAAGGGATTTAAAGAGAATCTTACGTAACAAGATTTGGTTCTTTGGTGATTAAGGAAATCAGGATCTTCTTTGATTATATGCAATAATCTGTTTCGATTGCTCTGTCAGATATTTCACTATAACTTCACCCCTTCGTTTCCTTATTTTCCACGACTCACACCTTCTATTCTTTCTCCCTTGATTCTTACTTTAAATCATTCATCAATATGCTCCATCCAGTCCTGATTCTTGATATACTCCTAACTTTTATATCTGTCATTCTTCTTTTTCATCTACCACCAGAAGAATCTATTTACTTCTACTATACTTTTGTGTTTATAGTGTTTCTAATTCTTCCGTGTCTCTATATTGCTATCTACATCGATATACACGGTTTGTAATTTCGAGGTTATTATCGGAGTTTATATTCTTCATTATTTTTCGGAGCTTCATGCTTTCGTTTTCTCTTCCCGACTTCGAGTCAAGCGAGTAATGATCCGGAATTCGTAGATATGAAATTCAGAATGAACATAGCTAATGCTCTAAGAAGAAAATGGTAATAGAACGATTTTGATTTGTTAAATTACCAGAATACCCTGAAGAAGACCGAGTCTTCCAGAAAAATATTCTCTTGATATGTTTAGAGATTAGATAGAATGTAAGAGTCGTGTAAATGGCACATGATGACGGTACTGTGAATCATCATGCTTCATTAGAAACTCAGCATGACTTACTGTAATATAATGACGTTGATCAAGTGTCATTATATTATACTAATCCATGCTTCAGTTCCCAACACTACTTCAAAACATTCATATTTTAAACTCGAAGGTTTTCAGAATTTAGAAACTAACACAGTTTCTTTTATGTTGCAGATATTACGGGGAGATAAATGATCTCAGATAAGAATAGTGAAAATATCGCCAGAAATATGGAGGATATTTATAATAGAACATACGAGAATATCTTAGAATTTCTAATATCAATGGATGATGAAGAAGATTTGTCTGTGAAAGTTTAGAATGAGAAATAAGATGTTTGCTAACGATTTCAGCAGGCACAGAATCATTTGGATTCTTTGAAGGCAAACTTATTCTTTGTGATTTGTCCACGGCTTTCTTCATAGTTTCGCATAATTCGCTTTTCGGTACTAAATTTTCTATCGAGCGTTCCTAACACTCCTTTCTTTATCATCAAACTTTTGGCCATTAAGATCATCTACAACATGCTGCTTCGTCAGCATTTTCAAAGTTAACTGATCTGGGTCATCGGTTATCAAACCGAGGTAGTTTCAGGAGAATTGTGTTTTTAGAATGATTAATCGCTGATGGTAATATTGTGGAATATAAAAGGTTCCCCAGTAACAATAAAGAGTACGCATATATATCGCGGTTATAATAAAGTTTTTCGGATGAAAAGTCGGAGTTGACTTGCTGGAGCTGTGACAAAATTAGCTACTTTGGAAAGGGATTGCAAAACGATCTTCGGTAATAACAATGTCAAAGGAACTAGAACAGATACGTGTCAAACGTTTACTCAGTTTTCGAGGGTTTTTCAGGTGCATAACTATATGCATCAATCTTTTCTTTCGTAGATGAAGTGAGGTTGGTTTATCCTCTCGATTGAGGTGTTTTTAAGAATCATGATAGATTTGAACGCTGATTGTAATCGTCGAGATACAATGTGGTTTAAGATGAAATCAAGTGGCAATCTTGAAGAAATGTTTAGTTTCATATGTTATAATCAATATTTTAATTCATTTTAATTGTCCAATGTCATTAGTCTACAGTAACAGTCCAATAATTCATATATAGTTTAATATATAATATACGAATTAATTAATACGTGTCGTAACCCGTATACGTCTCAGACTCGATCACAACTCAAACTATATATATTATTGTGGAATCAACCTCAACCCTGTATAGAGAACTCGATCATTACTGCATATAGAGTGTCTATAGTGATTCCAAATAATATATATAGATGCGTCGATATGATATGTCAAAACATTGTATACGTGTCCCGATATTTAAAGTGCGTAAAATAATTACAGAAATTAAATGACGATAAATAAAAGTGCGATAATTAAATTGCGATAAATAAACTGCGATAAATAAAATGTAATCAGTTAGCTAGGAACAGTTAGCTGGAACAGTTAGCGTGGATTCTTAACAAAATTTTTCATAGTTAATTTGTTTGTTTCTAACAGATTTTATTTTGTCATATGTTTTTTTCATATGCCACTTGTTGGATTCTGGGAAGTCAAAATCCAAATATGAAATTGAATGAAAATGGTTATTCTGCGGTGAACGGATGTGACAACCCGGAAATTTCCAATCAAATTTAAACTTTATCTTTATATTATTTCGACACGATAAGCAAAGTTTGTTAAGTTAAATCTCAAGAATTTTAAATTGTGTTCATACATTCATTATAACCTCGACCAAATTCAGACAATTCACGAACCGTTATATATAAATAAATATGTATATATATGTATATATATATATATTATAACTTGAGAATATTAATAAAGTATTAAACGTATAATACTTTACATGATCGTATTTGTTTCAATATGTTTATCGATGGAATTAGAAGAAAATATCAAATTGTTGATTTATCAGATACATTATGATATGATTACGGGTCTATGTTATGAGGTCCACTGTGATTTAAGAAATCTATTCTTTTTGACAACATTCGGAAAATGGTAAAGTGATTTATAAGTAAGAACGTGAAGTGTAAATAACTTAGATGTTGGATATCGACAAGTTAAGTAACTCGACATTTTTTATTAAGATGATTTCATACGTTTATTTAACCTTTGAACTTTATCCCGTGGTTCACCAACAAACTGTAATTTAAAAACTTGAAACCTATTATGAATATATATGATTCTATTTTTTTAAAACATTTTATGATATAACGATGTCCATTATTTTAACCTTTAAACAAAATGATTCTTAAAAATATATTTGGTTTTGGAAAACAAAATTATTATATTTATTTGATTTAGTTTCAAACGTACAAAAACGTTTTCAGTTTAAAAAGAACTTTATTATTAAAACGTATATAACTTTTATAAATATCTAGAACCACTTTTGACAACTCATTACTTAACCAGTATGATAAAGATAACGATATTTATATTTTATTTTATTAAATATATATAACGATTTAAATTAATATTATATATATTTATACGCGTATTATACGTACATAGTTTTATACTTTTACTATACTTAAACTTTACCTTTACTTTATTTTTACTTTACTTTAACTTTAATAATTCACTTTAATAA